>NW_024044681.1:20610299-20946035 GCF_014851395.1 Micropterus salmoides
TGTCATGCAGAGATCCGTGAGGCGTTTCGTGTTTTGGATCGGGATGGGAATGGTTTCATCTCCAAACAAGAGCTGGGCATGGCCATGCGCTCCCTGGGTTACATGCCCAGCGAAGTGGAGCTGGCCATCATCATGCAGAGACTGGACATGGATGGTGAGGCACTACATAAGGACACACACTTGGGTGCATGCACAGAGCATGCATGCTCACAGTGAACCTTTTCATAAAAGGACAAGTGGTTGGATGTTTATTCTGCATGTATACACTGTTTGTTTATAGTTGTGTCTGTATTAAAATATGATGTGTACAAGCTTGAAGAAGAATATTTTCCTTCCAAATAAAGCAAGCCATATGATTATTTCTATGTGTTTAATTTCAATGTGATGTAAATTAAAAACAGTGTTAAATGATGCCAAAAAACACACAACTTAATGCCTTTCGCCCTTTCGCAAAATGGGATTCTGAGTTACAGCTTTCTTAAAAATGTTCCAGCAAAATTGTTTCTAAACTGCCGTGAGAGCAGCAGGTGGTCAATTGTCAAAAACAAATTCCGCTGGAGACAATAAAGAGAGAAGCTGTCGGCTCTTGTTCCTTAAACTTACAGCTCTGCTTGTAAATTCACAGAGGATTGCGATTACTCCTAAGCTGTTCCTGCATCACAAACAAGCTAGTCAATCGTTCAAATGGTTCTTATCTGCCTGCTCTTGATTCCACAGCCCGTGGCAAATATCAAAGGTCAAAGCTAAAAGCTTTTTGCTTTTGCCTCCATAAGTAGTTCACCTGAGAGCAGCGCAGCCATTTGTTCTGGGGAGAGACAGTATCTCTACTCCTGACTTCTATCTTCTCAATGTTGTCGCTAGTAAAGCACTGAAAGTGGACATGGCACAATTAGCTGAAGAATGTCAGTTATTATCTGGTTGTTAGACAACCTGCACAGTCCATCAGATGTCATTAAATCCCTCCTTCCCAAAGCGTAATCCGCTGATCTCTGGCATTATCTTTTTATCCCTCCTTCAGGTTTTAGGCAAAGTAGTCTTAAAATATAAGATTATATTTGTCAATTTAAAGCTGCATTTTTGAGAAACTGCAGTCAGGTTTCAGAACAGTCAACTGATGGTGTTCAATACTAATAGAAGGCTCCATTTAAATATATCCATGCATTATCTATATCCGCTTATCCTTTGCAGGGTTGCGGGAGGCTGAAGCCGATCCCAGCAGTCGTACACCCTGGACAGGCCACCAATTCGTCATAGGGCTGACACATAGAGAGAAACAACCATTCATGATCACATTCACACCTAAGCGCAATTCAGAGCCACCACTGTGGACTGTGTGATGGAGTTGGAGCACCCGGGGATAACCCACACTGACACAAGGAGAACATGCAAACTCCACACAGAAAGGTCCCAAACATGAACTTCTTGCTGTGAGGCAACTTTGCTAACCACTGCTCCACCATGCTGCCCCATTTAAACACAAGTAAACATTATTAAAAACTTAATTATCCCTACATGTTAAAATGTAATCTTACCTGTGGACAAACTCAAATTTCACATTTTCTTACATTTTTGCCTGTTCAGCTGGTCTGTGCACTGACATAAAGACTCTCTGGGAATTCACAGCAATTAATTAAAATGTATTCATTGCAGGAGTACTGTCTCTGTTTTCTCTGTAATTAGTACCAAATTACATAGTTCTTTCTCTGGAACTTCTTGGCAATGATTCAAAAATTACAGACCCAAATAAAAGTGTTATCCTACTACCAATACTAACACAGCAGCACTGAGACTTGTGCTCGTACTAATGCTTCTGATATGCTACTTATTAGATCAAACAATAAATAACACAATAGATAACACTGTAAACTGGTGGTAAAATGAATAATGGCAATAATATTATAATAAGTCTATGCAGTAATTCAGTTTATAAGACATGCTGTCGTGGAGGTTTTCACTGAGTATTAATTCCATGGGACACTGGCTGTTGATTGCTATCTCTAACAACATGCAGCAGTAGAATACATAATGCAAACACTTATGCAAACACAGTTGTGTCCTTTGAATTTAAATTTTTGAATGTTCTCTGAATTGTCACTTCGACGCACAAAACAATCTCACAATCGCTCACACACAGACGCACGCTGGCACGCACTCGCACAGGTGCACACACTTTATTTAAAAGGTGAATTAGTGCTGATGATGCATGGGTGTTTGTCATGGATGAGGGCACATCCATCTGTTGATCTATCTCAGGGCGCTTTTTCTTGTTTCGGCAAGCAAATAAACTTCAGCATAAAATGCATTATTTAGCTCCGATCTGCCAGCCTTCCTGTCTGTGAATCTGATTTTCTATTGTCCTGGTCTGTCTCCTTGCCTTTCTCTCTTTCTGTGTGTGCGTGTGTGTGTGTGTGTGTGTGTGTGTGTGTGTGTGTGTGTGTGTGTGTGTGTGTGTGTGTGCCCGCAGGGGACGGCCAGGTGGATTTTGAGGAGTTCATGACGATACTGGGGCCCAAACTGCTGTCGTCTGACAACAGAGAAGGATTCCTGGGCAACACCATCGACAACATCTTCTGGCAGGTGAATAAGTAACTAAAGCTGGATTCTCACTCACAATCACTCACAATCCTCATCATCTATCAGTTCCCTCCTCTACATCTCCTCTTACTTACTCTGTCTGTGTATTTAAGCAGTCAGAGCAACTCTTACATCCTTAGGCACAGCCCTAGTTTCTGCAGGGACTCTGCTCAGACACACACCTACTTAAGTGCAAAAATACATACACACACACACACACAGACACACACACAAAAAAACCACTCTCAGCCCCCCCACCTGCTTCCTCGGTTCTGACAAAAACAGAGACTTTTTTCTTTCGTCTCAAGGCGCTGAAGCAAAAGAGACCTGCTAAAAATTAGGTGTGTTTCCTTTTGTGAGTATGTGTATGTTTTGGGGTTCGGGTGTGCGTGTGTGTTTTATCATTCACAGCGTTGCAGAAGGGATGTGACACTGTATGGGGGAAGTCTGAGTCTTGTGTGCTTTTAAAATGTCCAAACTAAGGCTCAGTGGTGATTGAGGCTGCAGCTCATCTACATGCTTTTGAACGTGCTTCCTTTGTTTTTGAAAATGGTTCCGGACAGAATATCTGCTCTCAGAGTGTTGTTTTTGCCTCTTAGGTAAGACATGCGACAATAATGAAAAGTGCAGTGCGTTTTGAGTGTGTGTGTTTGAGTGTGAGGACGGCTGGTTGAGCAGGGTGACAGCTCTCAGGAAGCTGTTCCCTGCTTTCCTTGAGTCAAATGAGAGGAGAAACATTTAGAGGGTGACTCACTGAAATGAGGAGGTGTGTGCGTTTCAGGTTGCACACACATACTGGGCCACATTTACATAGACATTCTTTATCCTAGATTTCATTGTGCAGTCACTTCAGAAAACATAATTAAAAAAATAAATATAAATTGAGTGAAATAGAACACTTTTTATAAATGAGACGCATTGCATCTATGAAGGAGGGATGGAGCAAGATGGACTACAGTGCGCCAGCCAGCAAGGCTAAATGAGATGAAAGAATAGAGAGGCGAGCTGGACAATATGTGAGGATGGGGAGGGAGTTGGAGGGTGGTGCGGGGGGATGCCCCACATAAAGATACAGGAATATAAAGAAAAACCACAAAGGAAGAGAGTGGAAGAAAATGAAAGAAGAGGAATGAGAGACTGTGATTCATGAAGGTCGCAGACGGTGTGCGTCTCAGGGGTGATTTAAAATGTTCACCTACCACAAGGAGAGAGTCAGACCAAAAGAAAACAGGAAGAAGGGGACGGGAAAAGTGAGAGATGGAAGAGGAGAGAAGTAGGTGAGGAGAGAGGGAGCGAGCGAGAAATGAAAGCAGAGAGCAAAGAATATAGGAAGACGGAGGAGGAGGAAGAGGAGGAGGGGGATGAAATGGTGGGAGGAAGTGTGTCTCTGAGGACTATGAGAACGGCATTTTGTTTTGTGTGTGTATTTCACAGACCCCAGAGGGAGACAGGAAGAGAGGGAGTCATTGTATACAAAAAAGAAAGATGGAGGAGAAGGAGCACATCATGGTGGGCCATAATGACTCAGTTCAGTATGTTCAGATAATATCCTTGCACAGTGAGATGTATAATGATTGATTTTGTTGGGGAGACTGGAGTTGGCATGTTTTGTGTGTAATTATACTTCCCTCTGAGTGTGCATTTGTGTGTGTGTGTGTATTCAATACATTTCGTGTCTGATTGTATCCTGTTTGTTTGATTCAGAGTACCGTTGAAATATCTGGGGGGGGGAATTCTGTTTTTCTGTTTATTTTCTGCTGTAGCATGGCCTGTGTAAAACCTCAGGGAGATTTAGATATCTGCTTTGAAAAAACTCCTGACTCAAGTTACTACATTTCTGCTGACAGTCAGTAAATTAGATTTGAAAAAAAGAAGCATCCAGCCTTCCATTGCAAATTAAGCCTACAATGCCTAAAGAGGAAAAAAATCTTTTTAGCTAACATCAGTAACAGTGTTTATGGTGTATAAATATGGCTGAGCGAGTGCAGGACAGAGGTCTGCATAATCTTCTATGATTTTACAGAAGCTGAAAGATTTTGTTACTAGTGTTTTTACTTATAATCATTTGGTAGATGCTTTTTGTCTTAAGGGCACAACATGTAGACAGGAGAAATCAGGGATTGAACCAACCTTATGATAAATGCCCACCTTTCTCTACCACTTGAGGTCCTGCCATCGCAAGGGCCACCAAAGCATGTTTAACCCATTTACCCCAAACAAACAGACTTGAAACGTTCAACCAGAAAACGCAGTGAAACACTGCTTTCAGCCTGGTGTTAAGCAGAGCCGATCCTGACCTCCCTGGGGCCCTAGGCAATATTCTGCTATGGGGCCCTCCTACCTGACTTGTGAGCCATGAAAACAATTTGTCATTGCAGCACAGTCACACCTGACACCGCAGTGCTCTCACAGTCTGTCTGTATATTAAAAAGTGGGCAAGTAACTCGGGAATTGTAATGTAATGTGTAATTGTAATTATTACTGTTTTGGATATAGACATACCTTACACTACTAGTTACTGACAAAAGTATATATTACAGAAACACGTTAATGCCCAACATGCGTAATAAGCTTGAATGGTCAGGGCTGGTCTGGACCTCTGCGCACTAAGTCAGTCCTCAGACTGGGGACCAATCTGCTGGGTCATTTAGTGGTTCAGCAACTGTTCCAATAGGGTCTGAGCTGCTCATATCTGATGCTGCCTGTACTTCACCTGGGTCTGTGTGACTTGCTAAAGACGTCTGTACGGGATCTGTGCTAGTACCGGCTGAGGCTGGATGTGGATAAACTGCGCTTGTACTGGCTGACGATCTAGTCTCTACTCTACTGACAAACTTAAATATAGCCCCTATACATAATAGATAACAATACTTAGTTATTAATGTTATCAGCTGCATCAAGGCCTGTCAATCCATTGCTTTCCATCTTGCATATATCCAGAGTTGTAACTAAACCTTGACTTAGAGACTAGATCATTACTGTCTTGCTGTTCCCAAGAGTTTTTTTCTCTTCTCATGGTCAGAAGGATAATCCCTCTTCATCCTCTCTTCAAAATTGCAAACACTGACATTTGCTTTGACACTAGAAGGTGGTGGGGACCTGCTTCCGCTTCATTTGAGGGACCCTACGTAACGTGCATAGTTAGAGTATAAGACAGTCCAGCTCTGGTGTTAAGTTACTAGAAAACAGCTAGCATGGCTCTGTCCAAGTAGTAACAACAGTAACAAATTCGACCATCAAGCACTGTGAAACAATGCCCCTCTGCTCTTTTTTTTTTTAGAGCTCAACTTTTTTTTTTTTTTTTTAAATTATAATAACCGCATGAATTCAGCTTTTATGTCTTTCTGGAAAAGCAACAATAAAGTTAAGTCAAGGACTTATGTGAATATTTGCAAGGAGGGGCTACTCTCCTGCCTGTCTGTGTCTACTCCTCTCTGTCACTCTGTTTAGACACAACTCACAAATACGTGGACACAATTAAATACACAATTAAATAAACACAATAACAAACAGCAGTGATACTGTGTCTTATTCTTATGGTGGGCAGATTTGGATATTTCGTCATGTGGGGGGAAAACAACAGAGGAATTGAAACAGCGGTGTGAACAGCGGGGTGAGGGACTGAGAAATCAAAAGGGTTAGCAAGCACGGGATGCATGTTTCATCATTTATCAGAATCAGATCATTTAATCTATAATCAAATATCAATTATATAGTTTTCTTGCCAGATTCACTTACAGCACACAAAAAAACCAAGAACAGATGCTGAAACTATTGCTGCAGATCGCAAGAGCCGGCTGTATTCCCAGCATGAGAAGTGAGCCTTCCTGGAGCCGGTGCATACAACTGCATAGATTAAAATGAGAGCTGTCTATTGTGAGAAGTGCGAGTAAAAAAGACATGTAGTAGACATGTGGTGGACAGGAATAATTGAAATATCTTTTGCAAAACACCAAGTTGTGGGTTTACAGGAGTTTATGTGCAGGACTATTTCTTGTGCAGGCTGGCCAAACAATAGTCCTGTTTCCACTAGGATTGTCCCCTAAGGATTTACATAGTCGAATCAGAATCGTCAAGTCCTGCCTATTTTTGTGCGCGGCGAATGCAAGCAGAGGGTGGGGGGTGTTAAACTGAGGCTTTTTGAAGACCCTTTTCTCTCTCTCTCTCTCGCCTGTCATTTACCGGTCTTGTGCAGAGTTTTGCGTGCATTTTGTGCTGCCGACAACTGCATGAATGTTCCTCGCGGGTCTATTTCAAGTAGATGACTATTTAAAAATGATAAAATATTCTTTGTGTGGTTTATCAGTGGTGACTCTTCAGCTCCTCCTATACCTACGCGTACACATGCGCACTGACGGCCCAGGTTACAATTTCAAATTTATTCAGGCACTTTAAAAACATTTATTGAAAGTTTTATTCTTTTTACATGTTTATTTACAGCATTTAATGTTGAAATGTATGTTGTAGCCTAATAGGCAGTATATTAACTTATTGGGAGAGAACTGGTCGTTCTATGTAAAATCGGACGTTGAGCACCCCCACATCACCAAAATGGCATGATCCTTGTTTAGCTGCGAAGCTTCGACTGTGAAATTGACAGTCGAATCAGGCTCTGCCCATCGAAGCACCAGAATCTTCAGCTATTTGGGGTCAACCCTAGTTCCAACTCTTTATGCTAAGCTAAGCTAAGCTATTGGTGGTAGTTTCAAACTAAATGGACAAACTAGTCCTCGACCACTTGTAAGTATTTTTGTCAATTACAGCAGAGTGAAAAGAAGGGTGAAGGAAGCAGAATGAAATAGTCAGCCAGTGACAGGCTTATCACTGCCCCTGCATCTGTTGAGACAGTCTGTAGTGTTCATACTCATGAACAGTGATGCCAAATGTAGTGTAATTTTAAAAAAGTGGTGTGTCTCTGTTACATAATAACTGCCATTGGGTGGATGGTTTCATTCAAAGTGCAGTACGCAGGTACCTGTTAATGTTTTAAAATAGGGGAGCAAATTTGTAAAGATACGTAATTGGCAGGGGGAAGTAATTTCAAACTGTTTTTGCCTACATTTCTACACCACTTAAACGGACTTATGGTAACAGTAGAGGAAAATTTCCAAAACATAAAATAATCATAATTTTGCATATGCCCTACTAAATCTTACAGATGATTAATAATGACACATTGTTTGTTCCTCACTTTGTAGAATATAACTGCATGGCTCATAAAATCCCATTTGAGCCAGTTGTCAGTTGTGGTGAATCAGGGTTGGAAGAAAAACATGTTGGACAGGGGGTGCATGCTCTAATAGAGGTTTGGGAAACACTATTCTAGGTTAGTGTGTGTATGTGCGTGCGTGCATGTATATGATGCATTTGAAAAAGTTGGGTAAATTGCTTTTCTGTGTGTTTACCTTCCAATACATCCGAAAAATAAAATCAACAGGGCTTATGCAAATTATAATAATAATAATAATATTATTATTATTATTATTATTATTATTATTATGTAGTATTTTTATCTTCCGTAGGTAGCTTTGCCTGACACTATGTAGAACTGAAGTCCCGGGCAGGATTTCAATAGCGAGAACAGCGTAATGCTTAATGGCATCAACAAAACATCAGCCAATGCACGTGTACAGCTGTCCTTATTTACAACAACAAGAACAACAACACATCTTACATAAAGTTGCTTTAAAAAGAGCCGACTCTTGGATTTGGCTATTTTAAGTCTATAATCGCTGTTTGGAAATATTGTGTTCCTCACCTTTGTAAACAGTCTTCTGAGTGGACTGACAGACAAAGCATGCTGTGGCAAATGATCAGTGACAGGTTATACTGAGCCAACTCACAGGGTGGTTTTAGCAGAAAATAATAAAACAATCATGGTCTGCTTTAAATGATCACCTGATTGCTGCAACTGTATGATGATAGGTTTATTTTTAAAAAGACAAAAAGTGGGGTAGCAAAACCACAACATTGCTCCCTCTAACTGAATAATGGGGATGCATTTGCTCCATTGCTCAGGCGCCTGTGACCATAAGTGCAATTATTAACACTGTTTTCCAAAAAGTGACCAGCACAGGGCCTCTTCGGTTTCAGGACCTTGGCTGTGAAACATGTTGCTTCAGATTGACAAAATCAAAACAAAAATGTTGATATTTCTAGAAAATTGTCCCTCCTTCAATCCTATACAACTGTGACAGATCTAATTCATTTTATTATTCATTTGTGGTTGGCAGTAGCCTCTACTATCTTTGTTAAAAGTAACTCATATAACCTGCACTTTTGTAATATTTTATACTAACATTTGTCCTCCGTGTGTGTGTGTGTGTGTAATTGTGTATACATTTTCCTTTTTGTTAAAGCACTTTGGTACAAACTTCACTTGGACCCAACAGAACTGCTGCTAGACAGAAAACAGGAGGAAAACAGTACAGGGTAAAAGAAACAATGCTTGCAGGTTGTCACTCTGGGAGGCTTTTTAGAGAAGGGTCAGAAGACAAAGCAGGTGAATGACTGACGAAACAAGCTTGTGCTGTTTGAGGGCAGGATTAGATGGGAGGGACAGCGTGTAAGCACCTGTTCTTCTGATTGATGTGTGTCCTGGCTCCATCAGTATGTCATCGGTCACTGCTCCCGATCCCCTGCTGTTTTCCTGTCACACGCACACTCACAGGTATACAAATACACACACATATATTACATATTTGAGTTCATTCAGTGGAAGACGAAATGCTCTGACAGGCAAACTCTTAAGTCTTTGCATCCTCTGTTCATCGCTGTGTGTGTGTGTGTGTGTGTGTGTGTGTATGTGTGTGTTTGTGTGGATGTCGATGTCCTTCAGAGACCGGGCAGAGAGAGAAATCACTCTGTTGGTTGGTAACCGGTAGCGGCACCACTGTGGCATTTCCCCCCTCAGACAGACAGACAGGAACATTGTACATTCTCCGTGCTCCTGCACTGAGCTGTCATGTTGTCTGTCCTGCGGCTGCAGTCCAAAGAGTTGTTCCTCCATTTCCCAGCATCCATTCAAGGCAGACTTTGGCAAGAAGCAGAGCAGAAATCCGGCAGCTCAGGCCCTCCAACTGCTGCTATCACTCCCAGTTTCTCTGCCCTGGAGTGCCACACAAGGTTGCATGAGTCAGAGCAGTTAATCATTGAATGTGCATTTTTGTTTGACCATGGAAATTTGAAGTATTATTACATATAATTTGAGGTGTAGGTAAAACTCATCATAACTGAATGTAGGCTTGTTTTGCAGCTGTGGTTGCAAACATGATGTTCACTGTCGCAAATGGGCCCTAAACAGCATCCGAAAATATTAGTAACTGAGATGAAATTGTCATCCAGTGTTTAAAACTGTACACCAATGACGGCACCAGTCCATCACCCATCACTGCTTACCTCAAATACTCAGATGACACAGCCATTCTTGCCCTGCTCACAGAAAACCACTGTGCTCTGGGCTATCACAACATGGTTGCACACTTTATCCAGTGATTTGAGGATAACCATCTGCACCTCAGTGTCATCAAACCTCACCTCAGAATCCCATTCTCATCAAAAACACAAGTCAAAATGGTTGACAGTTTCCAATACGTCAGAGTGACACTGTACAATCGACTGTACAGTTTCAACCAGCAAACTCATGTCACTTTATGTTGACCCTAATCTCCTCCTATTGTAGTACAGCATTATTCAGCCCATCCTAATGCACTGTTCCACCTGCTTCTATAACATGTAATCCATTACTTATCAGTCCAAACTCACACACAGAACCAACACCGCTGCCAGGATAATTGGTCTCACCACACCAACAGAGCCAAACAATAAGGCCATTACACACATTACAACCTCAGTAGCACAGGATATCACACATCCACTCAATCACCACCTAACTCTACTGCCCTCCAGGCGTAGGTACAGAGCACTGAGGTGCAGAAAGGCTTGCTTTGGGAAAAGCCTCATCCCTGCAGACCTGTATCTCTATGCCTGTATCTCTGTCACTTTTGCTTGTCTGCTACTTAAAAAAGCCTCAGAGTGAAAACAAGTCTTTTCAAAAAGGAAATAAAAGGTTGTTTTAGTTTGATCTAAGTTTGCTTAATTAATTGTGAATAATATTGATCTTTTACCTTAGCTACCAAATAGAGGATATACATGTGTTTGTGTGGATATGTGTGTGAGTGAGAGGGGGAAGAGGTAGTAGACCAGACAGAAACTGAGCAATTTAATGAGTGTATTTGTCTTTGTATGTGTGAAAAAATGTTTCTATTTACTGCAATGTCCCAGGTTTGTTAACAATGTTGTGTGTCGTGTTTTTGTTCTTGTGTGTGTACGTGTATGCCTCCACATACATGTTTCCATTATTACAGTATAAATCACCTGGAAAGGCAACATGGACGTTAGATGGGATACATAAAATGTGTGTTTGCATGTGTCTAAATGTTTGTTATCATGCATGCATATTTGTAGATAATATAAATTAATTATTGCATTGATATCTTGGTTACGGTCCATTGATTGCTTTGTTAGAACACCAATAAATAGAGCTTGGTATAATTTAATTTCTTTGCAATACAAGTGCCAAAACAATACCTGGGTATGGTTTTTCAATATTAAAACATGTTATCTAAAAACATTACACTTGCACTTAAGAACCTAAAAATAATGCATCTGGTTAAAGGAAAGGTTTGACATTTTGGGAAATACAGGAGCCAGTTAGCTTAGCTTAGCATAAAGACTGGAAGCAGCATGGCTCTTTTAAAGGTAAAAAATTGTTTTCCAGCCAGAACGTCAAAAAATCGCTAATGAACTTATCTTGTTTGGGGTTTTTTGATACGTACAAAAACCACGTAATTTAAAAAAAATATGAAAACTGCAAATCTGACATGGCATTTAATGTCAGGTTTCAGCAATTGATGGTCACATTTTGGTTGATACCAATGATAAGTCCTACTAGTACAATTTCTAACTTCTGATTAGTTGGTAAATAATATGTCTCTGTTGGTTAAGCATGAATTTTTGTTGTTTATAGCATTTAGCAAGTATGAAAATAAAGCATGAGCAGTATTATCGTTCCCTCGTTGAAATGAGCATCTCCTCTTCACCATCCCAACTCTTTTATGTCGTAATCACCATTGTCTGCCAGTTCTGTTTTCTCCATCTGTGTCTCCCACTACTTCCTTCGTCTCAGTTTTCTCTGACCTTGCCATTCTTTTATTATTTTCCCCTTATTTTCTTCCTCTTTGCCTTGCCTGTCTCAGTATGTCCATCTGTTGTGCTAAACCAAGCGACTGATTGTATTTGAGGCTGTCAGTGAGGTAAATAATCCAGACATAGATGCTAGTGGGTTTGAGGATGGCGTGTGCATGTGTGTCCATGGATTGTAGGGGGGATCTGCGGGGGGGGGGGGGGGGGGGGGGGGGGGGGGGGAAGGACGTGATGTTTTGGAAGGGCAGACAGAGAACAGGACAGATCAAAGTTATGGTTCAGACGTCAAGTCAGTGATTGGTCAGATTGGTCATAAATCATATTAAACACAAACATGCACACACAACTAAGAATTTCCATTGTACACATCAATGCACACATTCAGGTTTGTATACTGATTCAGGCACCAAAAAATAGCACGTGGGATCCACAGGCAAACGTGTTGCCAAATTATAACTGACACCTTTCCTACTTATGTAATGTACCTGAACATTACACATTTAGCTAATAAAACACACATTCATACATGCCATTCTTGCAGCTTGTACATTTCATGTCTCATTCTTATCTTCTGTATTTATCTGCCCTCATAAAGCCAGTTTGTGGATGATTGTGTCTCTGCATTGATCACCGTGTGCCCCTGCAGTTTGACATGCAGCAGCTGTCTCTGGATGAGCTGAAGCAGGTGCTGTTCCACGCCTTCCGGGACCACCTGACAATGAAGGACATAGAGAACATCATCATCACAGAGGAAGAGAGCCTCAACGAAACCTCAGGGAACTGCCCTGAGTATGAGGGAGGTGAGGAAGCTGTTCTTTGCTGGTATAAATATCTGTGCTTATAAAAAGTAATCTTGTACTGTAATTCAGACGATATTTTATGCAGCAATTTGACATTGAGCTAAGCAAATGTATGTAAATGTACTACAAAACCATTATCCCAACATTAATCCATATAAGAACTGTATGCTTAATCAAACTGTCTGACATTTGACAGAAAGATGAGAAGATTGATTCCACTCTCATATCTCTGCACTAGTGTAGAGCAAGAGCCATGAGGCAGTTAGCTTAGCTTAGAATAAAGAGTAGGAGCAGGGCTAAACTAGTCTGTTTCCAGATCTTCTACCCACATCTCTAATTTGTTCAGCATTTCAAATATGTCTGTTATGCTGTTACATTCTTTGATTTCTGCTGTTAGGGACATCATATTAACACATAGCTAGCTTGCTACTGTAAAGCTACATCCATAAAAAATAGTGAAAGCAAAAGTAACTGTACAGGTTGTTCTAAATAAACATATTTAAAAAACACATTTTCAATTAAAAGACGTTGTGACACTACTGTAAAACTACAAATTGCCGTTTTTACATTTTGTGTTTGTGTAGGGATTAAACAAACATGATGCAGTGATGAGTGTTGGAAGAGCCAAGCAAGCGCTTTTGGCCTGCTTCCAGTCTTTTTGCTAAGCTAAGCTAATTGCCTCCTGGCTCTAGCTCCATACTACAGGATACAAATTTGAGAGTAGTAGTACTGATCCTCTCATCTAACTCTTGGCAAGAAAGCAAATTAGCATATTTTCCAAAATATAAAACTACTCCTTTAAAGGGGCTATATGTAAGTTTTTGATTTTAATAAATCAAATTGTCATGGCCTTATTGTCAATGGGCTCAAAACTCACTTAGAAATGAAGCACATGCCTGTTTTCTCCGTTGCTTGCATCCGCCACTATTCTGCTTAATGTGAGGTCTCTGGGTCACATTCAGCCCTGTGTGCGCTCCCGAGCCTCTCTCGTACTACAGCGACAACACGGCAGCTAACGACATGCAGTCCACTAACACCATAAAACAACCGGCTCACAGCAAAACACAGGCTCCACAAGGATACAAAACAACAATAAAGGTTCATGTGCTGAAGCCCATCAGACCAAACAGGTTCAGATGATGTCGAGTAAGAACAAAGTGAGCATTAGTAAAGCTGGAGAAACACACAGAAAGTCATGTTAGCTCGCCGAGCTAACACCGAGCAGTTGCTAACATTATCTAGTGCAAAGTTATATCGCTTTCCACATTACTTCACCAACGCGACCCATGTTACTATCCTGTGTACCACTGTTGATTTAGCCTGCAAGAAATGATGTAACGGCAAAAAGCAAATATGGAGCGATTTGTTTACTAATGTTAGCCTATAGTGATGCAGCCAGGAGCAGCCAGCTAACGCTACATTAGCTCGGACCCGCCGCTGTTTGCTTCGTAACGTTCAATTTAGATTTATTGCCTTTTACCAATACTCAGGTACACAGCTTCTCCACCTCTCAGTCGCTATTACTAACGTGACCCACATAATATACAACCCAGAGGAAAAGCCATCCACTGACACAACAGTAAAGTTACTTACTGCGGTCTAGCTGTTATAAACTGTGATACAATCTCGTTAAAATATTCAGTCCAGCTCACTACCCGTTTCGTTATAATCTAATACATTTAGCAGTGCTGACATTGCAAGCCTCCGGTGAAAGATACACAGATAGTAAAGATAGCTACTGAAAGCAGCAGGCGAGCTAACAATGTAGCACGTCAGCTAAATGCAGTAAATGTACCGTGATCATGTAACAAGCATGGCTTAGTTCAACCTGCAGCTGATAAAACTATTGCTGTAACGTGGCAGTAGGGGTTTCCTGAGTTTCCAGCATGTTGTGTGAAGCAGTCTCCCTGTCTGTCTATAGCCGCTGTCACTCTGCCGATATGTGGCTGGCTGCGCTGAATGAAGTAACGTTACGGCGCCGGTGTTGATCTGCCTCTGAGACGGGAAAGTTGAAGTACCAGAGCCTGAACATGTCTGTAGAAAAGCCACAGCCTGCATGCTGGTGTTTCTGCGTTTATTATGGTATAACACATGGTTGTGTTTGGGTTCTGCTCGCTCATGAGTCGAAGCGAGCACGCGTACGAGCACACGCCTGGTTGCAATCTTAAAACCACACCGCTAGTGGCCATTAAAAACTACATAATGCCCCTTTAAGGCTAAATTGTTGATGAACAGACAAATTCACTGTTTACACAAAGTGTTGAGGATACTTTCTAAGTCTTGGTTGGCAAATTTCAAGGTAAAATCCTTATTTTTAATGAGCTGCTGTACCAACATGAATCTGTATCATCATCTGTACAGTGGTGACCTTGAGATAGGGTCAAGAATGCTATTCACAGAAACAGATGTAATATTTAAATTATAAAATTTATTAATCTCGAGGTCATGCCTTTCTTTGTGTTTCAAAGCCAGAAATTAGAGGGCTGATGGGTTGCTAATGTCTGAGTGCCCAAGTGAATCACTAAAGGTTTCTCTCTTGAGACATAAAACCAAGTGATGTTGCTTTAGGGAGAAGAGGGAACCAAAAACCTTAATCTGACCCTGTGTTAGTTATGGTACAGATCTAGAAATTGCCCATCTGCAGTGAAACATCCACAAGTCAGACTAGGACAAAGGTAAAGAGAGATCAAACATACTAGAGAACTAGGAAAGTCTTAATGAATCCATTGGGTACTGGCCCACAGTTTCGGGAAGACCTAAAAAGAGACAGCCGGCAGGAATTGGAGAAACTTAGCAGAGAAGGGACAGTGAAGGAGGAGATAAGAGGCTAAAGAAGGGATCAGGGAACTGCTGGCTTGGCACTCTCTTTCACAAAGTTTCTGGTGTTGAGGGAAGGGCGTGACATGGAGTTAGGGAGAGGAATAAGAACAGTAGAAAGAGAAGTAGGCAGGGGGTAGAATAAAGAAGCGATGAAAAGGTATAGCCTCTCTTGTAAAGAACAACTGCATGTCTCCCCACATTTAACCCTTTTCCTACATCCTCAACTTCCCTCTCTCTTGCGTGCTTCCTTACCATCTCCTTCCTGTCTGGTGGGACTTCAATGCCTTTCACAGTCCCTCTTAGATCCACAACTCAACGCTCTGACTTGATTTATTGATGCGGTGTGTGATTCTTACAAACTGAGACAAGGGGGCTGACAGAAAGGGAACTTTTAGTTGTTGTTCTTGCTGCAAGGCCTGTTGGAGGACACATCTGTGTCTACTCTTCCTCACTCAAACTCCAGACATAATGTATTTGCCCACACAGACAGGTAGCAGAACAAAAGTTCCAACTCACTCCTATTGTCTTGTTTTTTGCTGCAGCATAGAGTATTCAAACTGTTTGTGCCTGTGTATCATCATTTTTTTCATTGGAGACACTTCCACTGATGATCTGTTAGCTGCTATTTCATCCATATTTGTTTTGGGTCAAAGAAAATGAGCACCTTGACAGGTGAAAATTAATTCACTACATGAATGTACAAGGCACAGCAGAAGACACTTTGAGGATTATCAACATGTCTGCAAATTCATCTTCAAGTTTTAATTCTAAAAGTTTTTCATGTTAGCATGAGTTCTGATGTTCTTGATCTTGGGAACAAAATGTGTGACAAAACAAGTCTCTACTCAAAGGTCAATTTACCACCCTTTTTTGAGCTTTTGACTGCATGTCTCAGTCTTCACTCTGCCAATGGAAGTGACTTAGGTATCATCACGTGAGTTTCGGTTATGTGACAGGTGGTCGTATTATGACTGTTAAGGGCAGTCTTTGAAGCAAATGTTAATGGCCTCCTTGATCTTTCTCCAGCTGTCCACTGACTCCTTTTTGATGGCATACTTACCTGGAATCCCAGTATGACCAAGTGGTTTTGTAATTTATGTACAGAATTGTATTGTTTATAGAATACATGCTTTTATTTGATTACTTAAAGCTACAGTTCATTTTGTTTTCTTGTTGAAGATTGATACAAATGTTATGTCTACGCATTATGCAATATGAAGCAGGTGCCAGCAGAGGCTTGACGTAGCTTAGCACTGTAAATGGGAAAACAGTTAGCCAGGCTCTGTCCCAAGAATCTGTCAATCAAATCTGCCTATCAGCACCTTTAAAGCTCAATATCTGTCAGGTTTGGGACCCAGAAGCAGACACTTGAACCAGCAGCAACTGATTTATTAAAAACAGACTACTTCAAAATAAAACAGGAACTAACCCAACAAAACCCCAAAAAACACTTATGAACACGTTATATCTCATTTGTTTAAGCCATACAAAAACCGAAGAGTTAAAACTACTATTTATGCTTTTATAGGAGAACTATACTCTTGTCTCTTATTTCTTTTCTTTTCTCTTTCACTTCTCTCAGTCCATCCCAAGAAGAAGAATCGGCAGACATGTGTCAGGAAAAGCCTGATCTGCGCCTTTGCTATGGCTTTCATTATCAGTGTCATGCTTATCGCAGCCAATCAGATGCTGCGGAATGGCATGGAGTAACCAATTGCACTGTGAGCATGGGGAGTGGACAGAACAGCCATGACCTCACATCTTGTCTTTGCAGCCAAAGCTGGACCAGCCACAACCCAAGCACTTCTCTAAACAATCAGTTGAGTCTTTTTAAGTTGAATAACTTTCCCTATAGAAGCAGACAATTTGAGTAAAATTATATATTTGTTTTGCGTTGACGATGTCACCCAAGTAGAGTTACTGGACTTATATAGAATGTGAAATGGAAAGAAATCATGTTTTTATATAAATTGTGAGAATAAATAGTGAGTTTTATTTTGCTGTTTTCATGACCAAGACCACCCTTTAACTTGATTTTCTAATTACTGAAAAATGCTGATCAGGTGCTTTGAGCCATTCCTAATTTCTAAAACAAACAATGGTTATTATGGACAACTGCATATTTACCCTAGAGAAGTTGCATTGAATGGGAACAGAGTGAATGTTGGACACAGTATTTAAATGTATAAATTCCTCACATCTCATATGTTCGTGTATAAACCCCACACTTTTTGTGAAACATCAACATCCTCGGCCCAGTCTGCTAATCTTGGCGCACGTGAAGTCTTTCTGTGTGTCTGCAAGGAGCACAACTCAATACTCAGTGAGGGACCACTTATGAATCATCATTGTCCCACTATCCCTTCTCTTTAATCTTAATACTGATTGATTGATTTATTGATCATTTCACATTTGTGTGGATATGTGAAAGACGGTGTTGTCCGCATACATGATGTAAGCTCAGAGAGAAGTGTAAACTACATGAAGGTAAAAAAGAAGAAACATCAAATCAAAGAGCTATGTTTTTGGTTAATAATAGGGCCTGGCTGATATAAATTATGATATTTTAGTTGTGTGTTACAAGATTGAAAATGTGTCACCTCAGCATCTCATTGTAATACTGCCCAACTGTGGTACATATAAACCACACAAAAGCATGCCAGTATATACACTGCCATACCAAACATTACTCTAACACCAGTTTACCATTGATTTCACTGTATATATAGTACTACTTATCTTGTGTAATGTATTATGCTCAACAGCGGAATGTATGAAGGGTAGAAACTAGTGAGATAAATCAGGGATATACAGTAGAGCTGTGATATACTGTTGGTCTAGCTGTGTTCTTGGATAAGGTTGCATTCTAGTGGTTAAAATGAGAACTGCAGCTAAATGCTTAAACAACCATGTTTACAAGGTGAAGAACAACACCACTGAATTTGAGCTTTGATATATGTCATGTTGGTGTCACAAGGTCAGTTTGGTTTGGTTTTTTAAGATTTTTTTTTTCTCCACAACCAAAATTGTGTTGTCACATCAGTGTACAGCTCAGGATTGGATGAGATACTGAAGGTGATTGCTGCAGCACCTGTGATAGTTTTAGGGGTCAAAGCTATGTTTTATGGTTCAGATCTGATAGCACTACAATTTTATAAAGCTGACTGAGATGAAAAAGTTTGAGGAAGACCTTGTAGGAGTTTACAATCATGCTCCTCTTCTTTTATAATGGAGCCGCCCTAGGTTGAACATCCCAATGACACCACAGATTAAATTTGAGGATAAAAATGGTTTTGGTTTTTGGGTGTTTTTTTATGTGGGTGTGGGGCTGGGCGATAAAGAGATATCACTGTTTACCTATGTTATTGTATTAGTATTGCATTATATGTTCATATTCTGTCATTGGTTTACTAAAATGCTGTTTGCAAGCTAATTGTCATTCAAAACTGAGATTACATTTACATTTAAAGAGTCAGTGGTTTGTTACAGTGAACATACTTATTTTATATGTGAAAATTCTGTGATATTATTAGATATCATAAAAATATTTGAATTAACATTGTGACAAATATTTCAACTACATCGTCCAGCCCTATGGAGATGCGATCTTTGAAATACACTTGTTGGTGTTCATTACTACAGATTACAACATTGTATGCCAAAACAGCAACAAAGTGCATGGTGCTGCCCTTGGACATTATTAGATTGGAGGCTGGTTCATTCCCATTAATATCTTAAAAGTGATTATTTGTTCTCTTGCCTTTTGTCAGGGTGGATGAAAACAAAACTAGATATTTCAATCAAAGCAATGTGCAGCCATGTGAGTTTATATGCTGTCCAGTTTAGACGAAATATAAAGGGGAGAGGGCTTTCTTTTAAAATAAAATGAAAAAATAGCTTTGTACGATCAAGTATCACGGAAAAATGTATTATACTGTAAATCAGTATGCATGTTGTTGTTTCGATTTTCATGTCTTTAAAAGACAGGGAAATCCATTTAATCTTTCTTTGTGGTGGCACAGCCTTGGTTTAAATGTAGGTATGTATCTCCTACTGTCACATATTTGACTTTCCAGTTTATACTGTAATAGCCATTTTTCTAGTTTCTACCAGCTATTAATCAAATCAGAGTGCAGGAGAGGGCATTTTCATAAATATGCAAATACAAGGTCACATCGTCATCAACATCATCATCATCATCATCATCATCATCAACATCAACATCATCATCATCATCTCTGTTTCACACCATCTTTGGAAGAGTCTGTAGGCCTCACTGTGGATGGGTAAAATTAACACTGAATACAATATATTGTGTGTTTTAGTCACATTAGGTTTTTATTGAATGTTTTCACTGCCTCAGAGTCTCGTATAAACTGCTGTATAATGTATGCTACACTTATCCTCATAAGTCCGTCTTTATTATTCTCAGCACATTGACATTTGACCAATGGACCATGTTTTCACCTTTGTCTATTAGCGTCATGGTCCCTTTGAAACCAGCATAGACCACTTTATCTTAACAATTCTCTAATAATTGTGCCATTCAAACCTCCTTGCATGTCTATGTAAGGGAAACTCTTTCGAAAGACCTTTTATCAACACTTTTGAAGTTTACATTATTATACTGTACATCTGTAACAGGATGGAGTCAGTTCATGATTTTCATGTTTTTTGAAAGTTGCTTTTGAGATTTGTTTTTACCAAAACATGTTTTTACCTTGTAGATTGTATAGAGATAAAACTTTAAACACAGATATGTAATACAACCTTGGCATGCTGCTTAGAAAAGGAGAAAGAAAACAGCAATAGTCACCAACTGAATGGATATTTAAAAATGCAAATAACAATAACAATCTGTTTAATCTAAAAAAAAATATATCCATATATGTTTATGCAATAAAACCTTGTTTTGATACAAATATAAGGCATCTGTGTTTACTTGTGTAAATGTTTGTGCCTTGAGTATCTGATAAAAAATAATAATAATTCAGATAAAATATTTGGCTCAAGACCAACAACATGTACAATACAATAATGACAAAACATAAAAAGGTAAATCATTCTACAATACGGGGAATAGATTAAACATGACTATTGCCTCACAATAAGCTATAAATATTTTCACAGTTAATAATTGTAACACTCAGTATAAAGTAGGCTTGTTGCTGTACTTGTCACTTGTTATCATTGTTGCATTGTCATTTTAAATACCAACTCTAAAAATACAATGACAACACAACATGGCGTGGTTTTCACTGAGTGCCCCTCGTTGCTGTTTCCCCATGCAGGTACCAAAGGGTCGATAAAGAAGCTGTGAGTCAGAAGGGCAGCCTCAAGTGCAGAAACCTCACTGCTCTAACTGCTTTGAGTGGACTAACCTTGGCAGGTGTGACAGACATGCACACAAAGGTTAACCTTCTATCACTGAGATCTGCACTTTAGAAACTCTTTTTAGCTTGACGCAGTGCGTGATGGCCGGAGGTGAATTTACACGTTCGGCAACGTTGTCAGAAAGAGTTTTCTGTGGAGTAGGGTTGGCATCAGCACTCACTCTAAATCATGATAATTAGAGAACATAGGTCAAACACAAGTAAGACCAGCCTCACAGCAGATTCACCCAAACCCCATTAACTGCCAGATAATGAACCAAAACATGCCATTATGTGGACAAACAAGGCATGAAACTTGGTGTAATGGTCCAGACAGACATTAATACTTTTTACTTCTATCTTTGTGGGTGAAATAAGGGGTTGGACTTTATAAGGTGACTGCAACGTGCTCAACTACTGAATGAATGATTAAATAAAGGGACATTATCTCATTAATTAATAAATTGTGAATGCAGCATCAGGAGAATCATTGATGTCATTGGTGATTCACTTAGGAAAGACCAGCTGTGAAGAGTTTCAGCTCATATCAATATCATCTCAACTGTCGCGGAAACCAAATGAAAAAATAGAAAATCCAACAAAGAAGTCACACTGATACTGGAATGCATAAAAAAATCCATTTAATATGAGGTATTCACTGCATGTTTGTCGTTCTTATGAACCTCTGGAACAAAGCGTTGATCTAACACATATGCATGCACAGACAGCAAGACAGCAAAACACTATACTTCCTCCTAATAAACAGCATCCAGTACAATGAGATACATTAAAAATGAAAAAACACCTCCACAGACAAAACTGCTTATTCTCTCATGTCAGTTAGCGTCCGACACTTTATATGCAACACTGAATCTGGCTTGAAGGGGGACAGGGGGAGTCATTTACCATAGTAACACTGTTTACCCACTGTTTGAGTAGAATATGGCTTACAAAAATATGAAAACATAATAAAATCATTATGTTTCCAAACCTTTAAAAGGATCCACAATGTAAACACCTACTTCTTCTTAAAAACGGAGAAAGGCACAAGTGTAACACTATTTTTTTAGTCCTCACTTCATCTGCAAAATCAGCACTGTGTTCTGAGAGGAACCCCTTTTCTTGGATGTAAAATGTCACAAACTGTAATAAAGATTAGCCTTTTACTGTAAAGCAGCATTTAATACCTAATGTAACAATACTTCTTGTACCTGTTGAGACCATCAAGTATTCAAATAGTGTTAGCTGTCAGAGTGTGGCTGCTGGATCTTTGAGAATTCAAGTAGTGTTTCCTAAAACACAATGATTGTGACAGAGGTTGGTATGGATCGATAAGATGAAGTCATTGTACTCTGATCGATGACAGACTTCTCAAAAGATGACTGTCAAAAGTTAATGAGATAGCAAAATGAGACAAGACGGGAGGGGAAGAAGCTGCTGGTACAGATGTAACTGGGGCCAGAGGTAGGTATATGGTGGTAGACAGAGAGGAAAACTTGAAGCGACCGAAGCGGAGAAGAAAAGTCAAGTTCAGAACTCTGTGTGTGGGTGACTGTAGTCTCGGCTGCCAACTGGACTCTCACTGGGCTTCATAAAGATGCCCTCCATGGCCCTCCACAGGCTGTGCTGGCTGGGGCTCATCATGGCGTGAACTTCCCTCTGACCATGGATCGGCCGTCCATACTGCTCCCCTGTCACTGACAGCAGCGCGTCAGTGGACTTGTGACGGAAGCGTACAGCCTCCTCGCGCTTCCATACAGATCCCCCACACTGAACTGTCCACTCGTCTAGGTGGTCTCCTTCCCCTTCGTCGCCAAACGCACTCACCTCCTGTGGACAAGGTAGAAAGAGAATAGAAGACAAGGAACAGAGGAAAGGATGAGGTAACATGCTTTAGTGAAAGGTTAACTTTCCAGACATAAATAACAGCTACGTTTGTTTTTTAATCTTCTACCTTGCTTCTGTCTGGCCACTAAACTAAAGCCTGCCTTGGACTTAAATTGTTGTAAAATAGGAAGAACTTTCACAGACTGGATTATTTACCAAGCTAGATATCCCAACAGTAAACATTAAGACAAGAAATGTTTAGTTTTGTCAAACAATCTCTGAGTTCTGTTTCTTCTATAAAATTTACATAGACTCTTTTGTCTCCAGTGATTGTTGTGCTGAAAGATGATATTGATACTATTGTATCAGGCTTCTTGAGTGAATGAGGGAGGCCAGACTGGCTACCGTGGATATTACGGTCTTGTGAGTTATGTACATAAAATCTTCTATTGTGGTATATGTGATTTTATATTGCCATAGTGAAACAAAAACACAATTTTGGTAAATGTTCTGGAAAATGGGTTGCGAAACTGCTTTAAATTTTATAAGACAGGAAATGTCTATTTTTGGCTTGTCCACTGGACTTTATACCCACCTGTCAAGGAACTTCATCACATTGATGCAACTATCCTGTAAATCAAAAAGTGCCATAAAACAGACCTGTGCATTGATTTACAACTTTGCCTGCAATCATCTAATACACCCAGAGAATATAAAAATGTCTGACAGTTTCTGTCATCTTGCGGTACACATCTTCCAGCCCTTTAACACTTTGGTTAGACAGTGTTTTCACACTGTCTCAAGATTTTTTTCTGGCCTGAGGCTGTTTTTTCTTACAGAGTTTGGTAAGTTTCCTGAAGTGCAAAAGCTGCTGTCAACTCAGGTACACCTCAAAATGTTGGTCTAGGTATCACTAAATGCGCAAGGCAGCCTCTTAGTATTTTAAATCTCTGACTACATGTTAGTAATGTTACTTGCAATTCATCTCTCAGTGGCTTTAACTTGGCAGGAGAGTAGTGAATTATTGTATTATTATTATTATTATTATTATTTCAAAACATTCTCTAAATCAGCTTTTTTGAATCAAGCTGGGAATCACTTTTGACAATAACATCCTCTCCTGATCTCTGCAGGGAGGATAATTCTTCACATAACACCAAAATCTTTCCTCTTCCCACATGTACTTCACACACACCACCCACCTGATTAGAGGACAGTGGGGAGGTGAAGTAGTGGCTGTGAAGGTTACGGCCTGTGTTGACATGGGTGAGGCGGATCGTCTGCCCGCACTTGACCGGGGTACCCCGATGGCACAAGGCGTCACTTGCCCCTCGAACACTCCAGTAGCTGTTACTATCTTCCACTGCAGTCACCCCTGTTACAGACTGCTGCCCGCTCCCTGTCTCACACACATTGACACAGACAGTGAGCAGAAAACGTGGGAAGAGTGAACAACCAAACTTGGATTTTGGCTATAAAAAGACAATTTTATTGATTAAAGCTGTTTAAGGCTGTCAGCCAGTTCTCTTCTTTTGATCACTCAATCTGTTCATCTGTTCAATCTGTTACCACAGCAAATTCCTCGTGTGTGTAAAACACTACTTGGCAATAAAGCTCCTTCTGATTCTGATTCATGGTATCAAGGTCTGTGAAAACACTTACAATGTTGCATTAATGTTTGTTGGGTTTGACTTTGAACCCAACCGCTCATGTTGGCAAACCAACAGCTCAGCTTAACTTTAAAGGCTAGAGCCATACAACTACAACTCTGTGTGGTACAACATATTTCTAACAACAGAGCACATGATTATCTCAAAAGACCACCTTTCCAGAGCAGGTTTAAAGTAAATTAAACCAGAAACGTTTAGTGAACGCTGTGGTGGACAGTGAATATATTTGCAGAAAGGATTCATGTTTGACATTTCTCTGTGAATGACTAACGTTAGGCTGATTCAAAGAGAAGGGGGTGGGCTTTTCTAGGACAAATCCAAATGTTTTCATATACTGTCATCACTTGAGTCAATATTTGCTTTGTTAATATCACCTAAAAAGAGATCACATGTCCCCAATCTTTTGTTTAATTATACACATAATGGAATCAACATGAATCATGTCAGACTGATACTGTTAACGTTTATAAAGATATGTATTTTCTCATTTTCATCAAACAATATTAAAGCATTTAATCACAGATGTGATTAATGGTAGTTTAAGTCAATGTTAGTAAAAATAACACTATGTAACTGTTTAGTAATGCTTAATAATCCTGAAATGAGAGGAAACTCACCGGATCCGTAGCGTACGTCGTGCGAGTGTAGTCTCACATTGTGCTTAATATTTATCAGTTTAATGGCCGATCCGCATGTCACATAACTCAGTTCCGTACCGAGGGACAGCCCAAATATGCAGGATAACAAAAATAAAAGCGTTGGTAGGGCGTGTGAAAGATCAGCACAGTTTAAGTTACCCATTCCTACTAAAGCCCGAGAAGCCCCTGATGCCTCTCAGTGATTTGTATAATTTTTCGCTACGTCATTAAAACGGTACAGTCCACCGAGATGAAGCTCAGGAAACAGCACCCCTGGCGGCCCGGAATGGTCACTGCACGGCTCTTACTTGGTTTTCGGTTAATATTGGGTTTATTTGGCGTCGCTGTGAGATATTTATATATTTGTAATAATCTAATACCCCCAGAGCAGCAGTTATATTGTGTGTCTCATGCTGTGGTTTCATTTTTGTATAAAATCAAAGAAAACCAGCAGGGGGCGTCACCTTGCTACTGAAATGCATGGAAGTTCCCTCACTGCATCCCGGAATTGTCTTCATGCTACCACTCGTTGTCGGCCATTTGTTTTTTAGAAGTACAAGCTCCCCGACACACAAAACACAACACAATCCCGCTATTATTGTAAATATTTACGGAATACAGCCGCAGTGAGACGTGTAAGTCCAATTTCACCGTGGTCATTTGCGATCTTTACATTGTGCCGCCGTTAACTGTTTAACGTGACTGCAGTTGGCTGTTGTTGTCGATCCAGCTAATGCTAGGCTAACGTACTGATTTGCTAAAGCATTAACGTTACCGTTAGAATTTCAAGCTGGCTCAAAGGCCTTGGTTTATTTCTACAACTGTTCATTTGGTTCCGTTGTCTCTTCTTATTGTCGGCTAATGTGTTGTGACGCACAGTGTTACGTTAGTTCAGATACCAGCTACTTGGAAAAGGCTTCTCGCTAGCTAGCGAGCATCGCCTACTTAGCCTAATAGGTGGTTGATAGCTCGCTGTGATAGTAAGTTAACGTTAGCCAGCCTTATTTACTAGCAAATCCAACATAACCGTTAACGTTTGTCAAACGACCGCTCATCAGATAACTTAAAGATATAATCAGGATAACTTTAGCTACAATTAGATTGAAAGCAAAAAACGTGTTTGGTTGGTTATCTCTGTCGATGTTGTGTGTGCGCAATGCGACATCGTTAGGTGTAGGGATTTTTTTTTTTTTAATGACCAGCTAAATCTAGTTTTGTTCTAACTTTCTGATTTTATAGCACTCTGGTATAATGTGAACATCACAATGTCAAATCCAGAGATGAACCTACATTATTGTTAATTATTATTTCATTGGTTGTTTGTAAATGATTCAGTACACGTTTAAAAAAAGTGTGACCAGAAAGCATTGGTTTCATGTGTACTTCCAGGCCTTTTCATATGTTTACCTTTAAATATCATTATCAAATAATTGGAAAACTGATCACATACTGAGTAAATATTGTACACATAATCAGAGATGCTGGCACTAGAGTCAATAAGAAGTCATGTTTTGTTTGCAGCCAAACATTGCTTGAACCCACAGAACTTTATTTTAAACCCTTGAGGAGATCCTGAAGTTTGCAAAGATACCAAATAGGTCAGGCTGACTATTCGTCAAATGTTCATACATTTCAGCCCAAACAAGCTAATGAAGAATATGCATGTAATGATGGCAGATAATGTGAAATAACATATTTTTACCCTAAAGCTGCTTAAACTGGGTGTTTGTTTAGCTCAGTGTTTGTTTAGCTCAATGTTAAGGGGTGAAATTTCAATTACAGCAGAACATAATATATGTTTTTTTTTTGTGTGGCTTTTATATTTGTGACTAGCCTCGGAAGAACAAAGTAATGCTTGGATAATGTTGAGAAAGTTTACTAACAGCCTCCTGAAATTTTTCTCAGGATCAGCCGTCATGTCCGACTTCATTGATAGCGAGGCTGAGGAGTCAGAGGAGGAGTTTGAAGAGAAAGACCTGAAGCCTAAAAAGGCCCAGAGGTTTATGGAGGAAGACGGTGAGATTTGAGTTGTTTAGTTCTGAGGATGTGTTTCAGAGGTGGGCTTGTATGACGTGTGGACCACTTATCTGTCTCTTCTCAACAGATGAAGAGGAAGAAGAGAACACAGAGGACCAGGATGAACAAGGAAATTTACGCGGACTCATTGATGATGGAGACGAGGAGGAGGGGGAGGAGGAGGAAGGAGCTCAAGGGAGTCCGAGTGGAGGGGGGAGTGACTCAGAGGAGGAAGTGAGGCATAGACGTAAAAAGCGCAGTAAGTTCATCAGGTGTCTTAAAACTGTTGTAGCCGTTATACAGTGTGTTGTAGGTTGTGATACATTTAAAGAAGTCACAGATGGGGAGGCTGTGCTGGATTTCTTATACATTCCTTGCTGTTTTAGCCTATTTCCATGCACATTCTCCACATTCCCATAAGCCCCTGACAAAAAAAGAAATCCTAAGAACTGATAATTGTCTCTGAGTGTTCTGTTGCGTGCAACAATGAGCAATATTTGTAAATTGTGTTTTGTAAAATGTCTGTCTTACTTGTATCTATAATAGAAAGCTGAAACAACAACTACACATTAACTGTTGTTGCAATCTCAATACTCTGCTATTGCTGAATGTTTTAGTTGTTTGGTTTACAGTATCTGTGCTGTATTACCTCATTAAAACATGTTCATGTTACCTGGTTTGTCAATAGAGTGGAAGATGATGAGTGTGGAAAACTGATATATAGATGGAGTGGTGATGGCGCATAGATAAGATGCTTGCCTTTGATGTGGGAGACAAGGGTTCAATTCCCACTGTGAGCCATCCACCAATGTATCCCTGAGCAAGACCCCTAGTTGCTCCAGAGGCGTGTGACCTCTGACATACCTAAATTTACATTTACATAAATAGCAATTGTAAGTTGCTTTGGATAAAAGCGTCAGCTAAATACATGTAAATGTAGAAAAACTTGACTTTCAGAAGTTTTTTCGAGGTACTTGCATTTGCAGTAAAGAAGACCGATAAATGGACCGGGTCGATATAGGTCGGCCGATAGTAGCTTAATTGAGATATATCGGCATCTGTCTGTGTCGGATGAAAAGTAACTGATAAAACAAACTGCAGTATTGAAAATGCCAAACTAGGTTTGAAGTAAATTAGAAAGAAGTGTCACAGTTACAAAGAGCGCTGACAAGTTGATCTTTCAACAGTAAAATGTCCTGCTTAGTTGATATCTTGGTCACAGTAAAAAGAAAACAAACTGCGTTCCATTCTAAGTTGGAGGTCGGAATTTCCCAGTTTCCCAGTTCCCAATTTTAATTAACACCAAGAGCAATGCTGACAGCGATCTGGCCAGCAACCCACGTTTTCCCAATCCAGCCATGGGCATGTTCACATAAAAGAGGTAGTGTTTGCAGCAGATGACTAGGGCCCTATGAAATCAGTTTATAAAAATCCTTATTCTTTTTAAGTTCTACCCAAATTCCATGTTATAAGTTTTAATTTTTCTGAGTTCTGTGTTGTACGATTTAAGCACATTTAACAATTTAAATGTATGTACAGTTATTTATGTGGCCAATTTACAGTAAATGCGTTGCAAAAGCAGTACATGCACTGTGAATTGTCTCCTTTTAAAATCTTCCTTTCCTTTGTACAGCACTGTGCTGGAAGGAAGATTTTAAAGGGGGGCAGAAGTATATTTCTGAATAATTAGAGTAGACATTAAACATATGTTTAGCTTCTCTTGGGCAGGTAAAACAACAGGTTGCCTCTTTCTTTTCTTTTTTTAAATTCCCCTGCATTCAGCTTCATATGTTGTGGAGCCAGATGTGCCCACATATTGGTTGCATTAACCTGGGTGGGTACTGCTTGATGTTAGTTCTGTGTTGGTGTATAATCTTCCTTCATATTTATGCTTTCTCATATACCTGCATTGAACCCAGTACATAATTAATTGCCTGCAGCAACTATTTAGACTGAAAATATGGATCCCGAGTCATTGTGGTATAAAGGTGCCAAATTAAAATTTTATACCTCAACATTTAATTTCCTAAACAAATGTCTAACACTTGAGGAACAAAAGGACTGTTTTCCCACTACAAGAAATGCAATGTGTCTCGAAGTTGTTTCCTCTGACTTTTCCTCTTTGCAGGGCATGATGACTACCTGGATGATGATGATCTTGACCTAATTGAAGAAAACTTGGGTGTTAAAGTGAAAAGGAGGGTAGGAATCATTAATCATCACTATTTTCTCTGTAGTAAGGCCCCCCAAAATCTCATGAACCCGCGTACGGACAGTCTGTGCCTTCTCTTCACGCAGAGCAAGGGCCAGAGCAAGTAGGCCTACATACTTTGTGGTGACATTTTTACATTCAGTAAAATTAGCCTTAGTAGGCTACTTGCAGCACATTACCTCCACAGAAATGATGTATCATAGCAACCACAGCAAAAAAACACTGCGCCTCCAAAATGCACCCTAGCGCTCCCTGCTAGCCGTTTTCAGAAGAGCAGGTGGCGTTTTCAGCTGGCAAAAAACGCTCTGGTGGACACAGGTCCAAACAGTGTACAATTGTACCTTCTGCCTCTCACATTATGTCTGACTTCCCACATTTTCATTTTTGCACACTACACACAAAGTTTAAGCTAGCAGTGCTGATGCTGTACCTGTCTTGTGTTACAGAAGAAGAAATATGACCGTGTAAAAACACTTGATGACGACGAAGAAGATGACGACGAGAAGGATTTGATTGCAGATGAGATTTTTCACGGTGATGCAGAGGGCGATCTGGAGGATGGCGAGGCTGTCGATGAGCCTCTCCAACACGCAGATGACGACGAAGAAGGGGAGGACGAGGAGTCAGGTAGGCCAGGAATAAGGGATTTTTATTGGTCTTGGAATATTGAAAAATGAATCAAAATAAAAGGAAAAAAATAATAGTAATGTCTGTGAACATTCTGTTCTCCAGGTCATAGTTTGTCAAGGTTGGTTAAAATTAAGGGGAACTGGACTTGGTTGAAAATACTCAAAGGCGTTTCCAGTGATTTTAACCTTACTTCCATACTTGATTTCAAGTTTAAATTCTTTCTTTTGTCCCACAGATATAGACGATTTTATTGTGGATGATGATGGGCAACCCATCACCAAAAAGAGGGGCAAGAAGTTCTCAGGATACACAGATGCGTGAGTGTCTATACAGCAAATATAGCGGTATCTATCCTTTCAAAAATGTGTCATATGTAGAGCAAAAAGACTAGTTTAGCTCAAATTTCCTTGCTATTAAATAATCTAATATCACCTTATTTAACCAAATTAAAAATATTGTTCTATATTAAGAAACAACAAGACAATAAACACAAAAAGGCAAGCTGCGTTAAGACATGAGTGAAGTGAAACACATCTCCACAGTTTCTTCTCTTCTCTGTTCATCCTCCCACAGAGCCCTCCAGGAGGCCCAAGAAATCTTTGGTGGCGACTTCGACTTTGCCGACTTTGACGCAGACGCTTACGATCAGGGTGAGGAGGAGGAAGAGGACCAGGATGAAGAGGGCTGGGACCGACCCAAGAAACAGACCAAGAGGAGGCAAGGGAGGAAGAGCATCTTTGAGATCTACGAGCCCAGTGAGCTGGAAAGTAGTCACATGACTGACCAAGACAATGAGATCCGCACGACTGACATGCCTGAGAGGTTCCAGGTGTGTGTGTGTTTTTGTCAGTGTTTATGCACTGTTGTTACATTTTTTTCCCACACCATATAGCTTCATAATTTGTCCGTGTTCAGTGAATACTGATAAAGGAAGGGGACAGGTTTATGAATTAGTCAGTTATTAACCCTTGAAAGCTTATTTATTCTGTGTTTGGCGTTACGATTCAAATTTATTTATTTACGATTTATAGTTACGGTCCATCCCTGTTAAACCTGCTGAGGATGATGAGCTTGAAGAGGAAGCAGAATGGATCTTCAGACATGGCTTCTCTACTCTTACTATCTCCATGCAGGTGCGACCTTTTCCAGAAACACTCAAGGCAAAATGCACACACAAAGAATGCAAAGTACTTTCTTGGCTTTTCTGTCATAATAACCGGTAATAAACTTTTGAGGGATAAATGATTAGATTTTCCTTACATCTGTCCCTTGTTTGTTTTTTTCTATTCTTAAACAGGAGAGCACAGATTATCTAGACAGGGGGACGACCACAAACTTCAGCAGAAAAGGCCCCAGCACAATTGCGAAGATCAAAGAGGCCCTCAATTTCATGAGGAATCAACAGTTTGAGGTACTGAGAGCATTTCCTTCATCAGTTTCCTTTGTTTGAGGTTAATCTTCTCTAAATCCACATTATGTCTTTAAGAAGGAATGCAAAACGTGATATTGTCTTAAACTAGGGATGCAACAAATGTTCGGCTACCGAAAGTAATCGGCCAAAAATAGCAAAAAAAAGCACTTTCAGTGTTCGGCCTAATACGTCAAAAGAACGAATAAGTTTTACCGAACAATTAAGTTGGCACGTCGGCAGTGCGGAAGCATTTTAAAGTGTCCCAGAAAGACTCAAAAATCGCCGTTTGCAGACACTGTTCTGCTGAATTGTCTCCCAGCACATCCACTCCATCTGTGGCTGAATTCTTAGAAAAGGCAACAAACGGTCTGACCCGCTTTGAGTGTTTCTGTCACTTGTTTCTGAGAAGGCGATTAAGCTAGCCGCACCTAAATTTGGAGTGCACACGTATTCAAGCCTGTATGGTAAATCCACTGAAACGGACCAGAGCGATTTGGCAAGTTTTTTCATTATATTCGGTTTGGGCCAAGAATTTTCATTTCGGTGAATCCCTATTTTATCTTTTTATTTATTTATTTTTTTTCAGGTTCCATTCATAGCTTTCTACAGGAAAGAATATGTCGAGCCAGAGCTAAACATCAATGACCTGTGGAAGGTGTGGCAGTGGGATGAAAAGGTAGTGTTGATATTGTTCTTTTCTCTGAAGGAATAGATAACAGACGGGCAGAAACCCAGTTGTTGAAGACAGTATGTCAGGGGGAATCCTCTGGGTGCACAGCCAATCCTGTAATAAATCACTTCTTCAATGAATTAAAATTTGTTTTAAATGATTATCGATCTTTTAATTTCATCAACTTGGTATTCGTAAGCCACTTCTGGTTTCTTTACTTATAAATCTTACCCTCCGCCCACCAGTGGACTCAGCTAAAGACCCGGAAGCAGAACCTGACCCGTCTGTTTCAGAAGATGCAGTCCTACCAGTTTGAGCAGATCTCAGCTGACCCTGACAAACCTTTGGCTGACGGCATCCGTCCTCTGGACACCGCTGACATGGAGAGGTACGTCCCCGTAACACTAGAGGGCTGAGGCTGGCTAAGATCATCCCTTATGTATTGTGGTTGTGACTGTACCAACAAGGAATAAGTGTAGGCTCACATGGTGATAATAAACAATGCTATTCACCTATTCTCACTGCTCTTTTCCCTCCCATTCAAACCTCCCTTTCTGTAGGCTGAAAGATGTGCAGACCCTTGAAGAGCTGGGTGACGTGTACAATCACTTCTTGCTCTACTATGGCCGAGACATCCCCAAAATGCAGAATGCCGCAAAAAACAACAAGAAGAGGCTGAAAAAGATCAAAGAAGTGTCAGAGGATGGTAAGATGATTTTGTTAGGTGATGATACTGCAGAAGTATTCAGTTCTAACTAAAACAATTTTTTGAGTTAGGAGTGTTTGCCTTCTTTCAACTATTTGCTACATGACTGATTTTGATGGGCTGCTTCTTAAGGTGAAGAAGAGGAATTGGAGGTAGAACAAGAAGAAGAAGAACAGAAAGGTCCTGACCTCAAGCTGGCGTCTCGCAGAGATATGTACAGTATCTGCCAGAGCGTTGGACTTGGTTAGTCCCGTTTTTTACTTTGCACAACACAATCGCAGTGTTCAAATGATCTTTTTTTTCTACCGTGGTAGCACTTCATCTTTTTTTTGTGTTTCTTCCATACTACAGATGGCTTGGCTAAAAAGTTTGGGTTAACTCCAGAGCAGTTTGGAGAAAATCTGAGAGACAGTTACCAGCGTCACGAGACGGAGCAGTTCCCTGCCGAGCCCATAGAGCTGGCCAAAGACTATGTTTGCAGTCAGTTTGCCACTCCCGAGGCAGTGCTGGAGGGAACAAGGTACATGGTGGCCATGCAAATTGCTCGTGAACCTCTGGTCAGACATGTTCTCCGGCAGACCTTTCAGGAGAGGGCCAAGATCAACATCAAGCCTACAAAGAAGGGCAAAAAGGTAAGGACACATTTAATCACAGATGTGCAGTCCTAAGCAGAAAGCTTTCTGAACTTAAGTGCCATTCTCAACCTGCCATCTGTTTACTTCCTGCAGGAGATAGACGAGGCTCATTTCGCCTACTCCTTCAAGTATCTTAAGAACAAGCCAGTAAAAGAGTTGAATGGGGAGCAGTTCTTGAAGATGTGCCTGGCAGAGGACGAGGGACTCCTTACCATTGACATCTGTATAGACCTTATAGGGGTGAAAGGGTAAGTACAGAGACAATAAAAGGGTTTGGCATGAAGAACTGGTTACAAAATACAGATTCCAAAGGAATCGTTAAGAAATTTCTATTTAATTTCTTATTGGTTCCTAAACATAAAATTCACTCACACTAGTTTCTAATAAACTGAATTGCAAATTCCTATCGTATGTTAATTCATGGTTACAGACAGACTGAGGACAGTAACGCGTACATCAAGCAGTGTTTCCCACAGAATTTGATTATATTCGTCGTGGAAGTTTATACGTGCAGGGTTTTGCTAATACCTCTGGTCCAGACTGTCTTTGCGCCACCTCAGGATGAGCCCTTTGGTGTCTTTGAAAATATTTTCCAGTAAGCATCTGGATTGAGGAAGAATTTACATTAATGTTATCCACATCCACAAGCAGTCGATATTGACTAGCAACTATGTGCAGTGTGTTAACCTCACCAGCCCAGCTCAGTGTGCACGGAGAGGTGGGGCTATTCGCAGACTAGTCTGTCTGAGAGCGGAGGGGTGGAGCGAATCGATGTGCTGCTTCTCTTTCTACAAAGAAATAAGATTTTACCCATTTTAAATAGTAAAAAGGAAAATTGATATGTGGCGGTTATTGTTGATGTTGTGGCGGTCCGCAACAAATAAATTAATGTATTGGAAACACGTCATGTCAGTTTTGATCAACTGGATGAGGCAAATCATAAATACACAAACACACCGAGGTCTTATGATTCCTGTCAGTTTTGTTGTTCATTCTCGTATCTTTGCCGTGGCACAGGTTCTAATGTGATGAACCATTTTTAGCATAAGTAAAGAAACCTTGCTCAGATGTTGGAGGATAGGAGGGTTGATAAGTAGGATAGGTCCCCTGAGTTTAATTTCTTGGAACTTTAACATGCAGCTTTTGTTTTTATCCACTTCACTGTCACTTACTCCTCTCTGTCTCCGCTTCTCTCTGTGTCTTTCCTCTGCCTCTCCTCAGATATGCCGGGGACCAGACATACTTTGATGAGATCAAACAGTTCTACTACAGGGATGAGTTCAGTCACCAGGTGCAAGAGTGGAACAGGCAGCGAACTTTAGCCATAGAAAGAGCTCTGAATCAGTTCCTGTACCCGCAGATGGCCAAGGAGCTTAAGAGCAAACTGATCGCTGAGGCCAAAGAGAGCATTGTCAGGGTAATTTGTCATGTTATCTGTCTCCATTTATTTTTATATTACATAATTTTGTCTGTGTTGCGCACAGCAAACTCCTTGCACACTGCAGTTGTAAAATTATTGAGCAACATATTCACAAAATCTGTAAACCGTCAGTGTATGTTTGATTAGTGTTTTAAGTTATTATGGACTCTGCTTCTTCTCGTAGTCCTGCTGTCGTCGGTTGTATAACTGGCTTAAGGTGGCTCCTTATAGGCCAGATCAGCAGGTTGAGGAAGACGATGATCTGATGGATGAGAGTCAAAGCAAAGGCATTCGGGTGCTGGGTGTAGCCTATGCCCCCAGCAGGTATGTGCCCCACAGTATTATTTTTTCCCCCTCAGATATATTGAGTCGTAACTATAAACTTTTAAATGTGGTAGATATACTGCATGTTTGAATGGCAACCATATAAGACCAAGCAATGTTTGCTGCATAAATGACACGCTTATGTAACAATAAAGTTTACAAACTTTGCTGTAACAGAGACACACCGGTTTTCTGTGCTCTGATCAACGGGGAAGGAGAGGTGGTAGACTTCTTGCGTCTGCCCTACTTCATGAAGAGGAGGAATGCCTTTAGGGAGGATGAGAGAGAGAAGAAGGTACATACAGAGAACATTAATTCTCTTCTGTGCAGTCAACAGATGCTTTTCTGTTTTAGGAAAACATGCTACTTGACGCATCTTTGAGGTGATACTTATTTGTGCGTGTCATCTTCAGGCACACGACATTGAAAATCTCAAGAAGTTTCTGTCCAGCAAGAAACCTCATGTGGTAGCTGTCGCCGGGGAAAACCGGTAAATAATGGATTTATTTCTTTATGTGCTAGAAAACTGGTAGACATGTTGAGTGGCATTCACAAGTTATAATGTAGTTGAGGTTGAAATGTTAAAAACATGCCTTGTACACAGAGATGCCCAAATGATAATGGAGGACATCAAGAGGACTATCAGTGAGCTTGAGCAGGAGTCCTCTTTGCCCGCTGTTGGAGTGGAACTCATTGACAATGAATTGGCCACACTGTACATGAACAGCAAGAAGTCTGAGGTAAACTATTAACACCTTATTATTATGGATGCAACAATTACAGATTTTGTTGGTACGATTATAGTCAGAGAAATAATCACGGTTTCACGATTATTATGCATTAATTAATTTAACAACACCTATTTACTTAATTACTTAAGTTGATTTTTAATATTTAATTACATTAACAATTATATGTCTATAATATTTAAGTATTATTATTATTATTATTATTATTATTATTATTATTAATAATAATAATATAAGACGAATATTAACTTAACAATTCCCCCTGAGGGATAATTAAGGAGGGGAATAAACTAAACGGTCATCAACTCTCATCCATACGTGAAAATGACTGAGAAATTGAGAACATCTCTCATGCAGTGTTATAAATAATTGAAATGCAGGTAATTGGTAGTCCTGGAAGTCTAGCTCCTGATGTTATGTTAGTGTTTTACACCTGGGATATTAACACACAAAGCCTAATATTTTATCAACACAGACAGGAGGAGGCAACAGGATGTAACGTTAAATGTTCAATGACTGAAGGTCTGGAGAGGACTACGTTCTGTCTTCCATATAGGCTCTTTCAAAAAAGAAGCAATTTGCGCTGCACTGGAAGCTCAACTACAAAAGTTCAACTACTTTGACAGCGGCATGCGCACAAGCTCGCCAAACGATGTGATACGTGTTGCTTGACGCAGGAACAAACCGCCGTGGCGTGGCACAAGCCATTGAAAATAATGAGCCTCATAGCACAGCAGTGCTGTTGTTGCGGCGGGTCTGTAAAGTTACATGCTGCTGTTTTTGTTTACGTTGCACTGAAAGCCCAATTCTCAGTGCTACGGCATCGATTGTAAGTGACACGTTTATATTTAATTCCCTACCAACTTGCCACGTTATTTAACTCTGTTATTATTACCTTTACTTAGGCATGCAAAGCTGGGTGCTGATCCCGCATGTGCTGAACCAAATTTGATGTAGATATTCACTCGTTTAGCAGCAACCTTTTAACTGCAAGTTTTTGAACAGGTGATCCGTCACCTCTTAAATAACGCCCTGGTCTTGGTGTACCTGAAATTCTCCCGTACTACAGACTACAGCCATTTCTTTGGTGGAAATAAACCTTTACAGTTTGGTCCCTCTGGCATAGTTAAGCCAGTGTACACTATTAGCCTCCATGTCTCTGAAGTAGCTCCTCCAGGCTGCATGTCGAAGTGTCCTTGTGAACCCCGAATTCTGGTGGCTGTTCCACCAGTGTATGAATGAGTGTGAATGTTAGTTTCTATTTGAGCACTTAGGCTCAGTGAATGAATGTGTGTGAATGCAGATGTAGCGTAAAAGCGCTTTGAGTGGTCGAAAAGACTAGAAAGGCGCTATACAAATACGGAGCATTGATTAGCACAGCACTTTAAGCTGGTGCTCGTGTTACTTGTTTTTTCATTTTGTGCAAGTTGCAACTCGTAAAGCGCCTTTACGATTAATTAAGCGTGACGTCACTATTAACCGTGACGTTTTAAACCGCGGTTAATAGTGAAATCCAGTAATCGCTGCATCCCTACTCACCATACCATCCATACCATACACAGGCAGACACAACTACAGCAGTCAACCACAGCAAGTTCACTAACTGGTGGATGCAAGAGGTGGCCCAGTTTTCCCTTTTGCAGGTCATGTTCCCCTGACCCTCTGCTTTCTCTCTGTGCAGGTTGATTTCAGAGATTACCCTCCCTTGCTGCGACAGGCCGTGTCGATTGCCAGGAAGATCCAGGATCCCCTGATAGAGTATGCACAGGTTTGCAGCTCAGATGACGATATTCTTTGCCTCAAACTACACCCGCTACAGGTGAGAGATTGAAAAATTGGTGGATTTGTGTGGTTTTATCTCCATTTATTGCTGTATGATGTATATTGAAGCATGATTTCTTATCATCATAGCCAGATTTACAGCATTTTCTGTGACATCATGTAGTGTAATGATGTTTGGGGCGTCCGATTTTTTGCTTTGTTTATTTTTTATTTGCTTTTTGGACATATGGTAGTGGGATAAACAGTTTGTGACTTGTTTATCCAACTCTTATTCTGCCCCCCCCCCCCCCCCCCTCAGGAACATGTGGTGAAGGAGGATTTGCTCAGTGCTCTTTACTGTGAATTCATCAACCGTGTCAATGAGGTTGGAGTAGATGTGAACAAAGCCATTGCCCATCCTCACACTCAGAGCCTGGTCCAGTATGTCTGCGGTCTGGGTCCAAGGAAGGGCTCCCACCTGCTGAAGGTATGCGTTTGTGCTGCTGTCATTCATTTCTTGTGTAATATCTGATAGTATATCGCCTCCTCTGTTGACCTGCTAACGCCGCACTCCTTGTATTTGTGCAGATTCTGAAGCAGAACAACACTCGTCTGGAAAACAGAACCCAGCTGGTCACAATGTGTCACATGGGACCCAAGGTCTTTATAAACTGTGCCGGTTTCATCAAGATTGACACCGCATCGCTTGGAGACAGGTTGGTGCCCTATGGGGGGGGGGTCTGTTACACGCTAAGACGATCCAGACCATGTTTCCCATAGTGCTAAATTTATCAATGTCAGACGAGGCTGTGATCTACCATTTATCTTGTTTGAATCTGCGTTGTTTTTTCCACACAGTACGGACTCCTACATCGAGGTTCTGGATGGGTCTCGTGTCCACCCTGAGACATACGAGTGGGCTCGCAAAATGGCCGTGGACGCCCTCGAGTATGATGAGTCGGCAGAAGACGCCAACCCAGCCGGAGCTCTGGAGGAGATCTTGGAAAATCCAGAACGTCTCAAAGACCTGGACTTGGATGCCTTTGCTGAGGAGCTTGAGAGACAGGTTAGTGTGTGGTTGTGGCTTTAACCGTAGCAATGTCTCATGCATTCTGTTGCCAACGCACTGTTTCTGAACAGCTTGAAAAAAAAGATACAGTGCAAACAGGGAGCACAATTAAAACGGCAAATGCAAGTAAATAACTACGCTCACTACTACGGCAGACTATAGTATAATATAATAACTTAACTACCCATTAGAACGTACTCTTTCCTGTGACTACAGCAACGTGCTGGTACTTGCTTGCTTCCCACAACAGACCTGGTAGTCTATTTCACACACACAGGTTACCCACAAGGCCAGCTTCCTAAAAGAGGGAGGCTCAGCTGGTAAGACAACAGAGTTAGGCTGTGGCTGTGCAAACCTAACTTGTTAGAAAACGTAATAAGCCTTTATATAATTATTAAGTGTCTGTTTACCTTGATAGATAGAGATGGACTTAGGTGGAGGAAGTACTCAAATCCACACTGTAAAAATACTCTATTACAAGTAAAAGCCCTACATTGGAAATGTTACTTATTTAAAACTTTAAGTATAATCAGGAAAATGTACTTAAAGTATGAAAAGTAAAAATAATCAAAGCAGAAAAAAGCCCAACCACCCCACTTATTTTGTAGTATTTTCTATCCGGCTGCAACTAATTATTATTTTCATTATGGCTTAACGTGCTGATTATATTCTCCATTAATCAATTAATTGTTGGGTTTGTAAAAAAGAAAACAATTTTCTTTTTTTCTTTTTCGTCCCTGTAGGGTTACGGCAACAAGGGGATTACTCTGTACGATATCCGTGCAGAGCTGAGCTGCAGATACAAAGACCTGAGAGTTGTCTACAGAGTCCCCAACACAGAGGAAGTCTTCAACCTGCTCACCAAGGAGACTCCAGAGACCTTTTATATTGGTAATACACACTGCTCTAAAGTACGCACATTTGTCTCTTGAATTAAACTTCGCCAAAGATCAACAATATAAAGTTAATTCCTAACCATCAGCCCTCAAGACGTTGTTGCAGTAATTATAGCGCATGACTTGATCAACGTGACATTTGGACCAGTCACAGTAGAAATGCAGCTCCGTAGTCGGGTGTGGTTGATGATTTTCCCTCCGTTTCTTCCAGGTAAGCTGATCACCAGTGTAGTGACTGGTATTGCTCACCGGAGGCCTCAAGGAGAGAGCTACGACCAGGCCATCCGTAATGATGCTACAGGGCTATGGCAGTGTCCCTTCTGCCAGCAGGACAACTTTCCTGAACTCAGCGAGGTACCAGACACCTGAGGTTTCTACTTTTGATAACTTGATACTGGAACAGCTGAGAGTCTGATCTGTTTTTGTTTTGTTCTGTTTTGTATCCCTGCTTCAGGTGTGGAACCACTTTGACAGCGGTTCTTGTCCAGGTCAGGCCATTGGGGTGCGGTCCAGATTGGATAACGGCGTCCAGGGATTCATTCCCACCAAGTTTCTCAGTGACAAAGTGGTCAAACACCCTGAAGAGAGGGTCAAGGTGAGGCACTGATTGTTGTTGTTATCCCTTATTGGATGTTGTGCCTTGCTACTTTCATCTTTTTATTTATCTCTTTCTTTTGTTAATCTCACCTGCAAAAATGTTTCTGAGAGTTTCCAGTTGGTGCCAGTTCCACTACCCAGTCCTGATCGATCGATGATTAATTATTGCCTATTTCCGTCCTTCCTGTCTTGTTTCCTTCTACTGTGACACCTGTTTAATCATACTTAATTGTTCCTCTTCCCCATCCTCCTCCAGGTGGGCATGACCGTTCACTGCCGCATCATGAAAATTGACATTGAGAAATTCAGCGTCGATCTCACGTGCCGCACCTCAGATTTGATGGACAAGGCCAATGAGTGGAAGCTCCCCAAGGACAGCTACTATGACTTTGACACAGAGTCCGAAGATCAAAAACTAGAGGAAGAGCTCAAAAAGAAACAACAGCGAACACGTTAGTATAATAACTGGATTAATGAATTGAATTTGCTAATAAAAGAGTGCACTGTGCTGCTGTTGGGAAAATTTCCCTTTTTTTATATACTGCCTGTTCTTTACACTCTCTCTGTCTCTCCAGCATATATAAAGCGTGTGATCGCCCATCCCAACTTCCACAATATCAGTTTCAACCAGGCAGAGAAGATGATGGAGACCCTGGACCAGGGAGACTTGATCATCAGACCCAGCAGCAAGGGAGAGAACCACCTCACAGTCACCTGGAAAGTAAGAAACAGATGCAGGGATACAGCTAAGATACAGATAAGATATTAACTTAATGCACAGGTGAGGGGGTGGGACTTTGTGGTGTCGTGGAATTTGAGCAACTTGGCAGAAGCACACGACACTGAGTACTGATGTGAGTAAATATTTAAAGCAAATCAAATCACTTGTAAGAAGATAAGTCAATAATGAAATGTAAAGACTTTGTTTGATGCATGTTCCAGTCTTGACTCTATGATGCTTTGTAGGTGGCTGATGGTATCTACCAGCACGTGGATGTGAGAGAAGAGGGCAAAGAGAACGCATTCAGCTTAGGGCACACTCTTTGGATCAATAATGAAGTATGTTTTTTTTTTTTTTCTTCCTCTTTGTTCAGCATCGTAATTCATAATCAAGCATGCAGTAAATTGAAATCAGTGTTGCTGTGGCTGCTACATGTTCTTAAAGAGTCTCTTACATTCTCTGCAGGAGTTTGAAGATCTGGATGAAATCACTGCTCGGTACATTCAGCCAATGGCGTCATTTGCCCGAGATCTGCTGGGGCATAAGTACTTCCAGGAGTGCAACGGGGGAAGCAAGGAGGTGCATACTGATTTACTGTCCTGAGTATTCTGTGGTCTTTTGAATATTATTCTTACTGTGGGAAGCATAACTCAGCAACTCATCTTGTTCTAATACCTATTTTTGTCACAAGGTGCACCTCTCATGTGCTGTTGTCTTGTTTGCCCCTCTGATAGAAAATGGAGGAGTTATTGGTCAGGACAAAGAGGGAAAAGCCCACTTTTATTCCGTACTTTATTTCGGCATGTAAAGATCTGCCAGGAAAATTCATATTGGGCTACCAACCTCGTGGAAAACCACGGTGAGCAGGAATGTTTTTGTCCCCTCTGTTTTCTGATCACTCACTGTAATGATGCTATGGATAGGAAGTATGGAGCAAACAGGTTGGACTGATTTCAGCAAAAGCCGGATTAAAACGTAATTGTTGCATGTTTGTTTACATATTTGTAGAACTGAATGTCTACGTGCTGTCTTTATTTTTTTCTAGTGTTGAGTTTGTGACCATCACCCCGGATGGCTTCCGTTACCGTTCACAGATATTCCCTACAGTGAATGGACTATTCCGTTGGTTTAAGGACCATTACCAAGAGCCTGTGCCAGGTACGGATGCACTACACCCACTGTTCATAGTGTATATTGCAACTTGAACAACAACTTGAACATTTTCTCTCCTGCCAAAGGCATCACTCCCAGCAACAGCAGCCGAACAAGGACGCCTGCATCCCTGAATGCCACCCCTGCCAATATCAACATCGCAGGTGAGTCCCACTCTCTGCCACACACACACACACAAATCTACATTTTCAGCATGAGTGGAGTTGTAGTACATGTTACGATTCCCTGCTGTATGCCTTCCTCCCTAGACTTGACGCGCGCTGTCAACGCCCTCCCACGCAACATGACCTCTCAGATGTTCAGTGCCATCGCTGCAGTCACAGGCCAGGGCCAGAACCCCAACACCACCCCTGCACAGTGGAGCTCCAGCCAGTACGGCTACGGTGGCAGCTCAGGAGGAGGAGGAGGGAGTTCCTCTGCTTATCATGTGAGACACATATACATAGTAGACATTATTTTTGACAGCAAAAAGGGATGACTGAATGTGATTTCAGTTGGTTGATTTCATGAGGCCATACGTATACAAATATTGAATTTTCCCAAGTAACTTGGCGAGCTACATTCATTACCAGTACTTCCTCCTCTGCAGGTATTTGCCACACCTCAGCAGCCCATTGCGACGCCCCTGATGACGCCCAGCTACTCCTACACCACACCGAGCCAGCAGGCCCTGGGCACACCGCAGTATCCCGGCTCAACCCCGCAGTCCTCACACTCTCACGCACACGGCCACACACACGGAGGCCACCCGTCGCACCACGGACATCAAGGCCATCACAGCAGCCACCATGGCCACTCGTCCGGCACGCCGTCGTCCTCCACATCATCCAGAGGACGGACGCCGCAGCAGCAGCAGCCGCAGCCAAAGTAAGTACAGGGGGGGAATATGTGTGGTCAACTTGATGGACTGTAACCATGTGTTTCCTGAAAAAGCATCCTGGTTTATTCCAGTTTGGGTGATCAGTCAGTCTTAAATTATTTTTCTACCACCAGATGGAGCCAAACCCACAATCTGCATCATTTCAGCTGCCCAGTATTCAATCTGTTTTTCCTTCCTACACTGTATTTGACTAAAACACCTCCCCCTTTGTGCTCCCGCCCTGCAGGGCCAGCGGCAGCAGCGCCTCCGCAGTGGACTGGGGCAAGATGGCGGAGCAATGGCTGAAGGAGAAAGAAGCGGAGGGTCGGAAGAAAACACAGAGGATGACGCCACGACCGTCACCCAGCCCCATGATAGAGAGCACGCCCATGTCGATCGCCGGAGACGCCACACCCCTGCTGGACGAAATGGACCGATAGGACATGTAGGGGGGCGTTGCCACACCCCCACCCCCCTTTCCTTCACAACTCCATCCTCTGTACTGCCTCTTCATCTGGAAAACCCTCAACTCTCTCCCACAACCCATCAGCCCTTTCATCCAGTTTACCAACAGCTGAAGCCCCCTCCATCTTGCAGACTCCTAATACTGTAGCTGCAGTTTATCATTCTGGTCTGGTATCATGGCGCATCTCAACTCCTTCCTTCCTCTTGTCCCCCTCCCCGTCTGCCCTTCTCATCCCAAATGTTTCACCTCCTCACCTCCAGGCAACTCCTTTGGCTGCTTAGTATTTTGTATAGTCAGAAAAACACTGTATATGACATGCAGGAAGTCAGCACGATGACAAAAAAAAAACTTGAACTATCCGACAGCAGTTACATATAGGATATGGACCTAAACAGACTATGTCAGACAGGCTGTCTACTGTCTTTATTTTTGCGATTGGTTATAGTTTAATCCATGACTGGTTGAGGGCACAGTTACAGTTCCCAGAACCCACTTTTCCTCCTTTATGGGTTGGTGGATTTTTGTGAGCAGGTGCCAAAAGATCGCTTTTGCCAAGCCAATCAGGAAATTTAATTTTTGTATGGAATGTCAGAATGAATAAAGACTTGTTTATTTTCTGTTTGAACCGTAAGCCTCCGCTCTTCACATCTGTCAAAGCAAACACATGTGACTGTACAGACACACACACACACACACACACACACACACACACACACTGAGTGTGAGGAATGCGGCTGATTATAAAAAAAAGGCTACATTAATTCAAGGAGAAACCTTCATGTTCGCTTGAGTTTCTGTCAAACATGAGTTTCTGCGAGTTGTCTTTCTCCACCACATGCTGTATTATGGCTAGCTGACTATGTGTTTTGGCTCCTGTAGAAAGCCTCTAATGTATTGTTGACTCTTATTTGACCTCTCAGCAGACTGTGGACACTGACAGTGTGCCACATTTGAGGTAACAGTGGTGGTTTTTGACGATTTCATCTGCATTTATGTGAGGCATGGCAGAAGGAGTTACTCCCCATTTTAAAGCAGTTTGTTTTAGTAACAATATCGAACAGGCAAACGTTCAAAGTGGAAGCACCTCTTCATGTCAAGCAAGCCTCCATGGCAGTGTCAGAGGGTTATCTGTTTTTAAAGTTAACTAAAATTTGAATCTCTTGTATCTGTAATGTTTGCAGTTCAGTGAGCATTTCACTTGTGACATTGGGTTATGATGTTTGCCACCTTGTAGGATGTTATCTCCTCAGATCTCGCTGCAATTCAGTCCCAGACTGTAACGCTTTTCCCACTGAATGTCAACAAGCAAGAACAAGTTTCACAGCTGCAGCAGTAAAATTTAGAGTTCAAATTTCTCTAACCGTAACACTATCAGCAGGAGATACTATCAAACTAACGTCCCACTATGTTTATATTCCTAACTGTATAATATTCTGAACTGCACGCAGCTATTTCAGTAGAATGAAGATATTGTTGTTAAAAACACATTGAATCTCTTTTGTGATCGTCGTGCGGCAGTTTTAGGCCACTCTGCATCCCTCTTGACGGATGCATTCAGTTTATTTTTCGTTTGTTTTTGTTTTTTTGCTGTGCCTCTGTGCCACAGTACAAACAAGCAGCGCTGGTATTCAATGGTGTGCTTCATTTTGCAGTGTGCAAAGTATCATGGTCCCACAATATGCATATTGTTTTAAATAATTATGGTTTATGAGTTAACTTACTTGGTTTTACGTCTCTTGCCAGATTAAGACACACTGCATCTTTCTCAGTGAGGCTGTGATTGGATCTCGGCAGTAGTTGGTGATAGAGGAGAAATGATGTCTCTGGCACTGCTGATGACCTTTTCTACCTGTGATCCCTTTAATAAAAGTGTTCATATTATAACCTGCGTCTTGTTGATGCTGATTTGGGAAACACACTGGCACTCTGAACACGTGATGTACATGTAAGTGTGTGTGTGTGTGTTTGCATCGTTGGTTTTATTCACGGTAGAAATATAACTAGTTGGGAACAGAACTTGAGGAATTTTAGCAACCTTTTACGCTATCTAGCTCTTCTGTTTCAAAAGAAGTGAGCAGAACAGTTATCTATGTTTAATAGGGGATAAAGGAAAATATGCAGGCTTATAAGGTCGAGCATGTCTCCCTCCTGTCTGACTTTACTGAGTGAGGAAATCGTTTTGCCTCAGATAAATACTTGCTGCTCGTTTCTGTCCCTGCAAACAATCCCTCCATTTGTGAGATTGTGAGAACCCTTATGTCAGAGGAGAGAGATGCGTTATGGGTATGACTGCAGTCATGGGAGCCGGCGTGTGCATCACATTAGCAGCACAGACACATGACAGGAAACTAGTGCTTCCCCAACAACATGAGAAAAATATTGCTACAGACAGACAGGTGTTTATGAAAGCATCAACCAAGTGCAGTTTAATTAAAGATGTAGCAAAGAATAATCTTCCTCTTTTGATAAATGCTTACCAAACATATCACAAAGCTTTATTTGTTGTAACCCTGGCCAGCACTAGACTTTCCTGAAATGACTTCTTGTTTACAGCCTCAGCTTAGAATTCATTACGTCAAACCTACAACTTCCTCTCAAGCCATTGGCAGAACACCACAAATACATCATTAAGTTGACATGACATCGCCTTTTACAAGGTCTATTCGTGATGAATGAAGATGCTGAGATCATACTTCAGTTTTCTCCTTCAGTGTGTTGTTGCGTAGTTGGTGCAGTGTATCCAGTCATTGGTTCTCTCTCATCAGCAGCAGCTGGACTTCCTCTTGGTCGGTTTGTGATCGGCTTCTGTGCTGTCTGTGAGCCCTGCGAGGAACGCCAATACCGTAAAACTTCAATTAATAGCCCAGGCTTTTATTTGCTTAAATGACTGAACCAGACCAGGTGTCTAATTGAGACCTGCATTGGTCAAAACGTGTGTTCACACCAGGCCAGTACAAAGGACTGTCTTTCCAAATGAATCCCTGATTTTAGTCATTCGATGCAAACACACTATTTACTTCTGTTTGAGTAATGTTTAGTAAAACACAATTTTCAGCAATAAACTACAGAATATCTGTGACGTATTTTAAAAGGTTGACAACTTCAATGGGACCAAATGGACTTGACAGTTTATGGAGGTGTGAAAAGTTGTTTTTATCATAGATTTGTTGACAGTAGCTATGATACAGTAGTACCCAGAAGTTGGTCACTAGATCAAAGAAATGCTTACATGATACTGCCATCTAAATAATGAGACTTTATTACTTACTGATGATGTCACCGGCGTGCTTGGAGCCACTTTTCTCAAGCTCAGACAAAACGTTGGCCTCAAAGGTGAGAGAGGCCACACGGAAGAAGAAATCCCTGATGCCATCTCCTGGAGCAATAAAAAGACAGAGGAAAGAGTTTAGTGAGAAAAAGAAGATTACACAGAAAATGAAAAGCATGTAAGGGTGCTGACTGTTGGATGTGGGAATAGGTGATTTGTTCCTGTTGATGTGTGTTTGGCTTTCACCTGACTTTGCAGACACAGCCCAGTACTCTGCTTTGATTTCCTCAGAGAGTCTGATGGCTTCCTGCTCGATCTGAGCCAATTGATCAGGAGACTGAAATACAGAGAGAGAGAGAGAATTGAATGGGGATAGTAAAGTGAAGCTAAGAACACGCTCCAGGCCACAGGTCACTGTACACTTAGGCTCATCATAAAATAAACGTAAGAGGACATGTAAGATTTTAAGAGCTACAATGATTATCTTGACTGATCTCCAGATCATTAATGTGCATCTATTTTAATAATCGATGTAGTGCCAAACATTTCATGGTTCCAGCTCTTAAATGTGAGAATGTACGGCTTTTCCTCAACATGATTGTAAATTGAGTACTTTTTGAAACAAGGCCCTTTGGCCTCTTGGATACTTTGTAATCACTGTTCACTCCTGCCAAAAGTACAGAACTAAAACAGAAACGTCTTTCAAATGTAATATTATTCTAAAAACTATACATTAAAGAATAAGTAACTGTAAATAGGTTGAGGCTTCTCTCTGCTGCAGGCCCACCAGATGACCATGTAGACTTGGATGCAACTCTTATTTTGGCACTATGTTCCTTTTGGAACACCATCAAGAAAAGTTTCTTTTTCCAGTGGGGTTGCTAATTTGTGGCTGTTGGTAACACTATTAGAACCAGTTACAAGTGATGGTGGTTGGACAACTGAGCGGCCCACGGCATTCAGAAGAAGTTGCCTATCCAGATAGTTGGGCCAACCACTGTAGTTTAACCTGAGCATGTAGATATGAGGCCTGCTGGTCATTCAACCAATCAATTAATTGATCAGTGTTTCAGCTCTATATGTCCATTTTAGTAATATTTGATCAATTTCACCCACACTGAGGTCTTTCTTGGTACCGACAAGGAACAGTAAAACACTGGATGGGTCATTTTCCTTCATGGCATCCTCCAGCCACTGCCTACACACAAATAATTATTAGACTTCAAATTGCATTTTAATGGTACAATAATTTGGTTATAATGGGGTACTCCTTACCTGGCATGTGCTAAAGAGCTCACACTGCTTAAGTCAAACACCACTATGATGGCTGGAGGAGTGTAAAGAGACAGACAGTAAGTACAGTACAAAAGAAAAACAAAGAGCTTGATGAGAAGGTGAGTGAGACAATGCTGGTAATTTACTTTAGTGAGGGGAGAGGTCTAATAGTAAAGCTAAATTCACCTTGTGCTCCTCTGTAATATGTTGAAGCGATGCATTTGAAGCGCTCCTGACCTGCTGTGTCCCATCTGAAACAGATCACATGCAGCTTTAAATTGTTCTCGTTGGGTTTTTTGGTGAGATGAAGAGGGGAGGATCTGTGGTGTGATGTCCAGCAGTCACAGTGGTTGTTAAAAAAACTAAGATGCAGAGTGGGGTTAAGCCTATACATAATTTTCAGATTTGAGAGTAGAGCCACAGTAGGCCTTTGTCAACAATTATCAGCTTTATTCAAACAAGATCAGATTCTACAGCAAAGCTAATGAGGCTGTACACAGCTTACACAGCTACCATCTGCATGCTAACAATGACAATGCTAAGATGCTGATGTTTAGCAGGTATAATGTTTACCATCTTCACCATCTTCACCACCTTCTCTATAGTGTGTCACCAGTGTTAACATTTGTTAATTAGTCCTAAACAAAAAGCAGAACTGAGGCTGAAGGGAATTATATTAGTTTTGCAGAACCATCATAAAACCAAAGTATTGGAAAAATTAAGATTTTAAATTGATAATGGTGCAACAGAAAACATTAAGGGATCACTCAAGTTATTAGAATTAATCCCGGGGTGTCATGAACATTTTTTTTAACCAGGTTTCATGGCGATGCACACAGATGCCGAGACATTCTACTCACACCACAAATGTCAACCTCATGGTGTTGCCAGAGGAAGTCAGGGGATCACCAACATCAGTGGGATTCATCCTCTGGAAACAAAGACTGTATACAATGTGGTGCCAATCCATAAAGTAGAAATTGAGATATTTAATTAATTTAATTAGTAAAAGATTGACCTTCAGAGACGCTAGAATAAGGGTCAGGGGATCACCAAAGTCATTAGGATTTATCTTCACGGTGCCCAGAAGATGAGTCCAGCCAATAGTGATATTTCAGGACTAAAATGGTGAACCGACCAACATCGGCATCCCTAGAGCCACACTGCTAGCATAGCTAACAAGGTCAACAAGGAGAAGAAGAAAAGGAAAGGGAGGCAAGAGAGCTCTAGAGCATATTATGTGACTTTATATGTAAATAGGTTGTTCAGACATTCAGTAACTTTAACTTTTATGTGATCAAATGAAGGTTGGGTAGCATTAAACAGGCCTTGTTGTCCATTTTAGTCAGCCCAGTAAATGAATTAGTTTGTTTAGGGCAGTCTATGAACTGAGTGTTTCTCTGTGGTATAGCGATATACTTACAGCTGTAAACTGAAGGGAACGCCGAGCACCTCGAAACGCTCCATCTCAAAATCCACCCCTATGGTTGCTTTGTAGTTCTTATCAAACGCACCTTTACGGAACCTTACAGGAACAAGGGGCCAGTGAGAGAGTATATATTAGAGCTGAAACTGACAACCATTAGTTTTTTGTAATGAATAAATCTCTCAATCATCAACTATTTTTTGATTAATCATTTTGTCTAACAACATGTTGACTGATCAGCAGTAAGAAAACAAATCTAATAAATCACTTTTATCTTGTTTAATTGTTTAATAAAAATAATAAATAGTGAAAAGTCATAAAACTGTAGTAGTCACCACAGTCTTCACCCTGACTGACATTTCAGGAGATCTAATGAAGACACATAAATTGACTCCAGTTTCTTTAACTCACTCCTGTATCAACCAGAAAGTAACTCAGTTAAACCCTTAATGATGATTTAAATCTTTCCCAAAGAAAACGTGAGTCTCAGCTCTGAGCACAGGTTGACTGTGTGTTTCCCTGTGTGACTGACCTCTACATCAACACATGACCAATTTATTTTTTCACATTTGGAACATGTTTTATGATCAGTGTTTCTGTTGTAGCAGTGGGATCACTTCCACAGATATGTGAAATTAAAAGCATTAAGCTGTAACATATTTTGAGTTTAGTCCTCAAACTTAATATCGATTTATGTAATGATTTTAATCACATACTGACATTTTTGTGGCAATGCAACCTCAACTTGAAACACAATTAGGTTCAACCATGTTTTTGAGAACCAAAACTTGCAGTGCACTGCAGCTACATTTGGTGAGGAAACACTTCAACAAGTAATAAAGTCATAGTTAGATAGCAAAAACAGGCACATCCTCCTCTAATTTATCTATTTATTCATGACTGCTTCTTACCTGCTGATCAGACACGTTTTCCCAACTGCAACATCTCCCACCACAATGACCTTGGCGATATTAAAGCTGGCAACAGAGAGCCGATACTGTCAGCAGCCAAACAACAACAACCCAACAGCATGAAATACACAGTAACATGATCAATAACCTGCGGACATCACTGCAACTTGCAGGAGTTGACGCTAATTAACCCCTTTCAGTTTATGTGTCATAGCCCCCTTAAACTTTCACATTCTAAAATAACTTTAAGTTTGATCTAGGCCAAATGCATGAAGCCCTTCATGGTCCTCAGTCAGCTCATAGAATAAAGACGAATCATTTTAATAACTTTATTAGCTTAGGTTTGATTTAAGCATCTCCACTGACTGAATGATCACAAATTAAGGGACATTTAATATGATGGAGGCACTCTTAAGCTTTTTACAAAAATAATCATCTGCTAATGCTGGGCTTCAGCATTTATTTGCAACCTCATTCCTCATATGGCTGTATTGCTGTAACAAGCACAAAGTGTCAAATTCTGCTTTATCATTTTAATTCATTAAATGTATTAAGAGTCTGCATACTGTGCTTGCAGGCATTTTTGTTCCAAATCAAAAATCTAAATATATTTTAAGTCAGAGAAAGGTCTTATGTGTGTGCGTGTGTGTTACAATCTTTTCTGCATGAATCTGATTATCAGAGAAAATGAGCGATATTGTTATTGTCTTGTTTTTACACTTTACCCTTAAATAACTTCACCTTCAGGCGGTTCTGACTGCTCACTTTATTTTTGTTATGAGTCGTTAGTAACTCATGAAAATTACAGCAGAGGGCTGTCAACTGGTAACTTTAGTGGGTTATCTTCTATAAAATGTTCATCATAGCTGTGTAGAAAAGTAGCAGACGTAAAGCATGTGGAGTTTGTGGTGGTGGCGAATAACTGTGAGGTCTTTGAAGGATAAGAGTGGTGATCTTCTACATTTTCAGTATTGTCAACAAATTCCATGAAATCACTGAAACCAACAGTGAATGGATCCCACCAACATGTGTTATCTGTGGAGCCAAAGCCTGATTTGGCTTATTCCTCTGTAACATAGAGCTCTATTGTTGTCCATCAATGAGTCTCACTGTTGTACTGGGTGACATGTTCCTTCATTGTTCCTTCATTATGAGCAGCATTTGCTAAACTACACTGCCCAGCTGATTTAGGAATTTACTGAGCCTTTTTTTTTAATTAAACTATATATTTGTGACCTCTTTGTCAATATTTACACGTGCCTCAAAAAAACATAGATGTATCATGGCCTTATCCTTCGAACGTGTTACCAGACCACCAGACCAAAGCAGTCAGATGTGAAGGGTGTGGTGTCGGTGGCTGTGAGCTGACACCGAAAGTTAAAGGGCGTGTGGTCATACTAACCCTTCTGTGATCTTACCTCACTGTGTCTGTCTTCTGTACCTGGCAGATGGCCTTCACCTGTGGGTGGAAGCCATCTTTGGTGTGCAGCGCTGCATTTGGACTAAAACACTGTAGAGAAAGCGGGATATCAGACAGGGTACACTTTTCCTGATAAATAAAACTATCTTGGAACATTTCCCAAAAATTTAAAAGAAGCAATGTCCCCAACTAAAATCATGCTCATTAGACCTCATCAATTGTTGCTTTCAAATGAAAAACTTGTATTAGCATAAGTATTAAGCTTGTATAAGTATTTAGCTTTATATTGCCGATGAAAACAGGTCTTGCTTCATTTTGACCACATTAACTTTCTAAAATGTATCTACAGTGCTTCATTCAGACGGTGAAACTTTCTCAGCTCACAAACTTTCAATAGGAGTTAAAAATGTCTGTACTGGAGACTGGAAGTTACAAGGTTTTCTGAGGGCAACAGCATTTTGCTAATTTGCAGTCATCCACTTTCAGAGAAGCAAAGAGCAGCATTTGAGACTCTTTAGACTCCTCGTTGTTAGGTATAATTGCATTACAGACCGTGTGTGTGTGTGTGTGTGTGTGTGTGTGTGTGTCACTAACCTTGGGGAGCTGAGTAATAATACGGTCCTTCTTCACAGGTGGTAACATGCTGCTGCAGTAGATCAATGCACACACACACACACCTTCAAGCTGCCACTCTCACTGACAGCCAACGCACACTTTTCATTCACTTCAGTAACACATACATACACTTAACCTTCTTTTTTATCTTCTTCTCATTACTCTTTCCACAAAACCAGGGAAGGACACAATTAATGTCTTCCAACTTTTCCTGAAACAGCAAATATCAGAAAGGTATAATGTGTGTACAGTAATGCAGAAACAGTTTGAGGTGAACTACCATAATGCCCCCTGATTATCCTGAGAAAATGATGATAGATGAATCAGTGGTTTCTAACAGGTCACATCCCATAAAGGTATTGTCTTATGGCAACGCTGCAACCCAAAAAACATTGTGTATGCAAATTAAGGATGGAGTATTAGCAGAGCAGGAAGAAAGAAACTGTGTGTAAAACCAAAACAATTTAAGTAAGTTTAAAAACTTTACCTGAAACTGGTGAATAATAAAATGCTGAAGGAAATGTGTTGTGGTTCTGGATGTGATGTGATACACAAAGTCTGCCGAGAAAACAAATCCAGAACAAAATGACGCTCACAGCAAGGAACTGAGTCTCCATACAGCCAGCAGACAAACAATTAATGAGACTCTCCATGTAATTAGTGGAGAAGACCAGAGAGTAACCTCTGAAACAGCGCCACCCTGCGACCGCACATTATCTTAACTCAACTTATTGAAGATTAATGTTAACGTTTTGGACTCTCACAAGATCATTGAAGGAAAAAGGCAGATGTTTGAACAGTAGATCCAATAAACCCAGTGCCAACAGAAAATGAATTAAAAGTACATAACCTATTTACTTTTCATACATGTACGAGACTTAGAGTCCGTTTACTGAGTTATCTATAAGTTAAACTAAATGTGTTACAAAAGAAAGTGAACATTTGAAAGATACACATTCAGAGATTTCTGAGATAATATTGTTGGATTATTAGCCTTCATGTTCTAATGTGTAAGCAGTAGATGTAACTGGTCAAGGGGGATCTAATTTTAACTGCTTTATATACTGTTGGGATAAACATTGCATCATTGTTTATAAGATTATCATTTATTTTGTATGTAATCTTAATCTGGAAAGTAATTTATAACTAGTTGCTAAGTACAAAGTACAGTATGGGCCTCTGAAATGTGGTAGAGTGGAACAGTGGCCACATATGGAAATAAGTTACTTTTCACTATTGTTTGGAAAGTTCAGCGTTCTTGTCATTTAAAGTGAATCCAATAGTTAATTATCAGTTTAAAATAATTTTAAAAGTATTTGTACAGTCGTCAAATTACTCCAAAAACGTAATATAAAAGTCATGATGTTCACACTCCGGTACAGCAGGGTGCGACAGAGAGCGATAAATGCTAAAGAAGAAGAAGTGACGTTTAATTCCTGCGACGCGACGCTCGGGGTATAAAAAGTTCGCCGACAACGTTTCTGTCTCTTTTGAATTCATCTGTCGATCCAGCAGCTGTGTGCGTCCCGTGCACACTGTTTAACTACTTCAGAGTGGTCAGTAAATACGAGGCCACAGTATTGACTCTTCAAAGAGCATGCTAGTTTAGAGGCATGTTGTGACATATTTAAATCGTGATATCCGGTAGCTAAAGAGCAACGTTAGTGTGTCCTGACGGGCCTCGACCAACCACGTGGGGAAGACTGACTGATGGGCCAAATGAAAGACAAAGTGAGATTTCGGGGGAGAGGGGGTTTCTCTCTCAGCTTTTATTAAGTGTGTTGTGCTGCGAACATACAACAGTTTCTTCCTCTACAATCTCGTTTTCTCTCTATAAAAGTTGGTGAAAGCGTACAGGCGCCCTGATTGTGCGATTTAAATGTGTGTTGGTCAAAATTAAATTGACTACATATTTAAATATTATGTATCATAACAATGTGGCAGAGTTTAAGTGATTATTGTGGCTTTCTGGGAATACTTTAGGAAGGAAGTAACTAACAAAGTTGTTATATATGTAAAATATTTTTTTTAAAACCATGAATGTCTTCTTCCTCAGATCAGCTTAAGTCTGGCAGCTCTCTGCACAAGTTTAAGAAGTCCCATATTGAAAAATATGGATTCTCATGTCCCTAGGAGGTGAGTGACTGAGTGAAGTTAACTCAACTATCTATTGTGTTAATGCAGCTGTCAGTGATGAAAACTGTGAATAGGAAGTGCCGTCTGATGCGACAACTGACGATGTTTCATACTCACTGTTCTGAGCCTCAGATTGCTGTTGATTGCCACTGGTAAACCGTCTTTACAAACTGTTAATGAAAGTTTCTCCCCTTTATGACAGGTCAAGGTGGGCCCGTAGAAGATTATGCAAAGTCAAGACTGAGGTTGGTTTAATGCACTTGTGTGTAAAATATGCTATAGCTGTTAAATGTAGTGATGAACTCTAAACTGAAACAGCTGGAATTACCGGCAGATTGTTCAGTGGTGACTCTCGGTTTTCTGAACATAAGATGATGCAGTTCTGTTACCTGTCAAAATAAATGGATCGTCTGTCACGATTAACACATCCCCCCCCGTTTCTGTAGCTGAAGAGGTGTGTGAGCTGCCTTAAGAAATGTTGAGGCCAGAAAGATACATCAGCTGCTGAGCCTGTTGGAATGATGGGTAAGTGAACACGTCCTCACTAGTGTGGTAATTAACTGTGGGTAGGAAGTGGGGATGCCCGATGTCGTAGCCAACTGTGTTTCTAATGTACTTCTCCCCCCACCTCCCTCTCTTACAAGTTGCCATGCAGCGCTGTGTACACGCCACACTAAACCTCCTGACTGAAGACTGTTCATTTCATGCAGGTGAATTTGCATCGGTCATTGTAAAATGGCAACCGGCTGCTTCTGTTGTGATGAAATCTAAACTGAAATAGCTGGAATTACCGGCAGACTGTTCAGTGGTGATCATTGGTTTTCTGAACACAATTACAAGGACGTGTAGTGTTGAATGGACTTGATCAGGTCTAGTTTTTCACAATTTCTTTAATTCTGCTTTCCAAAGGTTAAGCTGGCTACTTCTGAAGATTTGTGTGAAGAGTGATTCATCTTGTGGGGTGCAGCTACAATGTTGGACAGATCTTGTAAGTTTTCTGGGTTTTTTTTTTTAAATCTTGAAATGGTCAAGTAAGCTTAAGCTCACTTTTGTACAATGGAGACACTCTGGTTTGATTTTTGTTAAATCTGAATTGTAAGCTTCTGCACTCAAGCAGAAAACAAACTTAACTGATTTAAAAAGCCTGATATGAACACATCACTTGTAATGACTGACTGTCGAGAGTTGACATTGACTTGTCATACACTCATCTGATCTGGAGCTAAATCGAGCAAAGGCTGACTTGTTCCTGGCCTACTAAATGTCCCACTTTGTCCAGAGATCAAGTTTGGACAATATGATCTAAAACTGCAAAATCCTAAGTACAAGTGCTTTGAATCATTGTACAATTGTGGCTTATTGATAAGCTTAATTTGCCCAAATGAATCCCTAAAGTAGCTTTGTCAGTGATGAAAACGTGGAATAGGAAGTGCCGTCTGATGCGACAACTGACGATTGTTTATATAATCCACTTTTCTGAGTCTCTTAAAGCTGTACTTGAGGAAGACTAGTTTAAAAATTAGTCTATTCTCATTTTCCACATTTGCTTTTGACAGGTACCATTCTGCTAGTCTGGTCCCGGAGTCTGCGGTCGAGTGAATTTGACAGGTAGCTTTTAAACTCGTACACAAATGGCTGTCTATTGTTGTGATGAAATCCAAACTGAAATAGCTGGAATTACCGGCAGATTGTTCAGTGGTGAAGCTTGGTTTTCTGAACATTAGATTACAGCATCACACAGTACACTTGACATGTTTGTTTCTAAGATGAAAAGGACAAAACGGTGAAGTCTGTATTTATACTGGACAAGCAGTCAAATGCCTGTACTACAGAAAAGTTGTTCAGGAAGGCCCAAAATACCTTGCGATTTCAGGGGTGTTTTCAGGACACCCCTAGAGGGGAAAAGTAGGTCACTGCAGCAGTAAATAACAGGATCAACTCAAACTGTTCCTGAGAAACTGCTTTGTAACACTTCAGTTTCACTATAGGTTTGACTTGTATGAAGGAGGGAGATTTATTGAAGTATTTAAAAATTGGTAATAAACAAAATTTGGTCCAGTATTTTTGGATTCCCAAAACTTATGTGGACTCAAGTGGTGTGGTATTGTTGCAGTCATGTATAATCTTTCAGAAATATATTTGCAGCATGATGGAAGGGAAAAAATGCAAAGTAAATCGCATTGAATGGCTTTTTGTCTTCCATCAGTGGTTATCATTGTAATCTGAGAACAGCTGATCATCTGCAGATGTTTGCTAACCAGATTAAAGTGTTTTCACACTGTACATAACCTGATCCATGTGTTGAGTGGGGACTGTAGAGTTTCTGAGCAGTCTTGCTTGTGTACAAATTGTTCCATGTCTAATCTGGCTCCCTCTTCTTCAGGTGGCAAGAGGCTTCTAGTCTGAAGATGGATGTCGCTGTTTAATGGGAAAAATATTTTGCAGTTTAAAAAGCATTCTGCAATGTTTTCTATAATTGTAATACAACTGCCTGATTGAAACCAATATAACTTGTTTAGCCTCCTGACAAAGCCCTGCCTACTCATTCATGTGTAGGAACTAAAAGCCAAAACTGCTCAAGTGATCCTAATCTCATGTCTAAATACCTGATCACATGTACAGTCATGTTGCTTTGACTTCATGTTCCTGATGTCTGCTGTCCTCACTCATCTGAATTTGTCTTATGGAATTGTGAAACTTTTATACAAATAACTGCATTGTGGACTAAGTTCAGTGCAAATGCAAAGTATGTCTTGACTTTTCCACATTTTCTCCTGCCTGCAAAAATACAGATTTTGTCGCTAAGACATCTTAAATGACCTTTAGCCTCACCAGTTTGTTTCTGTCCTGTTATGCTCTGTTTAAGTTCTGAGGTTTTTATGCTGATCATGTAATCCCCCATGTAAAGTGCCTTGAGTACTTTAAGTGCTATAAATAAAAATGTCTGTATTTCTGGTAATTTAAAATGGTTGCAGGACTTCTTGTTCATGCACACTGTTAATGTTTCAAACCTTTAGTTTTCCACCCGGTACTTACGGACCCTGTAGGAAATGACTCTCACTTCTGGAATCTAATTTTTAATAGTTGTTAGACACACAAAGGCTTTGCCAAGGAAGATATTAGGACTTGTGGTGTTCTCTGGTATTGTGCTCTGTGGTTAACAATTACCTACATCAAATTGTTAGAAGTGGTGCCTCCGGATCGATGTTGCAATAAAACTATGCTGTGATTTCTTGTTAAACAAAGCCAAAAAGGTTGTGGGTTCGAACCCCGGTTGCCCCGGCCTTTACCTCCCCGTGTCTGCGTGGGTTCTCTCCAGGTGCTCCAGCTTCCTCCCACTGTCCAGACTAGGTTGATTGGTGACCCTAAATTGTCTTAGGTGTGAGTGGTTGTTTGTCTGTGTGGCCCTGCGATGGACTGGCAACCTGTCCAGGTTGTACCCCACCTTTCGCCTGATGGCAGCTGGGATTGGCTCCAGTCCCCCGCGACCCTCTACGCAGGATAAGCGGTTGACAATGGATGTCAAGATTTGCAAAATGAGGAGCTTTTTTGGCCATCATTGGTACTGGAAGTAAAAGTCCCATTAATTTTTATCCCATAGACAATTCTATGGCTTGGATTTGCAACTTTCCCTGGTCAATCATGTGTCTAAAACATTAACTGTCAGAAAATATCTGGTTCTGATATAAAAAGTTGAATTTACAAGCCTGTGTGATTAAAATCTTGGCGGTAGATGTTAAGTTGCAGATTAACAGGGTCATGATCACCACCGGACAGGATAAAGTTCAATCAAGTTCAGAATCCTGCCTGACCAACTATCCAATGACAATTGTGCACCTATTCTAGGTTATACATACTACATACACCGATCAGCCATAACATTATGACCACTGACCGGTGAAGTGAATAACACTGATTATCTCATTACCAGGGGCATTGCTAGACATAAAGCTCTACTGGGGCACAGACCCCCTCATTACCCATGGAACCTATTGATATATTTTTGATTAAAGTGTATGAAATGTGTTGGTATGTGCCTCACCAGCTTCCCTTGCTTAACCCATTAATATTGGCACTGTTACGTCAGAAAGTGCTTTGACCAGAGCATAAGCACACACCTATGGTACCACCTAAGAAAAACTCTCCTACCTGACTCCTGAGCCATGTAAACAATTTGCCATTAAGTCACACCTGACACTGCAGTGCTCTTACTACTATCTGTCCTTTAAAACAGTCTGTCTCTGTAATAAGCCTGAATGGAAACCTCTTCTAGGAAATACTACTGCTCATTTGAATGGACCTCTGCACACTAACTCAATCCTCCATTAGGGTCTGAGCTGCTTGTATCTGATTCTGCCTGTAGACCTCTGTGCTTTTACTGGCTGAGGCTGCCTGTATTTTGCCTGGGTCTGTGTGACCTGATAACGTCTGGACTGGTTCTGTCCTAATACTGGATTTGGATCAACTGCTTGTACTGGCTTATGATCCAGCATCTACTCTACTGGAAAACTTTATCTACTGTAAATTATAAATATCATTGCTTCAGGCCCATTCAAACTGGCTCTCCAGGTTTCCTTTAATACATTTTCAAAAGGAAAATACTACTTATACGATGACATGTTTAGTATCTACTGAAAGATGTACATCCATATTGCCCAGTCCGTCCTGCTAATCAACATTTTAATAGTCCATGTGAATCCCATGCTTTCCATCTTGCATTAGTCCAGAGTTTTAACTAAATCTTCAGTGAGAGACTCGAGACATTTATTGTCTTGTTTTGAAATTATGTGCGCCTATGAGGAGTGCCATCACATCCGTGTCTGGACTTGTCCCACTAATGTTGCTGCTGGAATGCAATAAGGTCCGGCTGCAGACTCTGGCACTGTTCAACTAGATGCGCAAGTTTCATTTTGTGCAGGTGCGACGTGGTTTTCTTTTCAGTGCTGCAGCCTAAGGCATGCCTGTTAATACCCATGCTGTCTGATCAGCATCTTGATATCCCACATCTGTGAGGTGGAAGGATTATCTTGGCAAAGGAGAAGTGCTCACAAACACAGATTTTGACAGAACAATATTTGAGAGAAATAGGCCTTTTGTGTACATAGAGAAAGTCTTACATCTTTGAGTTCAGCTTATGATGAATGGGGGCAAAAACAAAAGTGTTGCGTTTGTAATTTTGTTCTGTGTAAGGGCATAAACTTGAACTAACTTTTTTTTGTTCATTTAAGTGAACAAGACAAAATAGTTTTGTCTTTAATAGCTAGACTGTTGATGTGTTATGTCCATCCATGATTTTTTTTTAATATGAAGGAAAAAAAGGATTAGCCATAATGGGTATTTTCAAAATGCGCTTTGATGTTAAAACATGGATCACCAGTGGCTTTTTTTTATCTGATGCACATCTCAGGAAGTCTGCCTCAAGTCATTTTTAAATCAAGAATATTCAGAAAAGAAACTTGCTGAGATATGTATAAACTATCACCCCTCTCTCCTTTTCTCTTTCCTGAAAAAAAAAGGATGTTTAAGTGATGAATTATACTACATGAAGAAACGATTTAGCCTTCAGCCATTAACAGTGTATCATCTTTTTGGCACTCGGCATCAAATTAAGAAGGAAAGTCTACAAGGCAAGGCAAGTTCATTTGCATAGCAACATTTCAAAAACAAGGAAATTAAAACTGCTCTACATAAAACATAAAAGCAACATAGAGAAATATAAAAAATACATTAAATACAATTTTACCAGTTACCCAGTATACCTATTTCTTCACCCATAACAGTTTTGTAGAATCTTCACCATAATTTCTACAATAGGTGATGAATCATCACGTTTTTAGCCTTCCATTGTTCTGCTTTTTAGTGTTCCCATCTCTCACAACAGTCAAACCTGATCCTCTTTATCGTACGATATTTATCCACACCCTAATTTCTTTTGAAGGTTGGTTTTTGGCTGTCAGTTAAGGATTTATAGTCTAATCAAAGCACACAACATGTTTACGTCATTTTAGTCAATGAGATCTCACTGTTTGTACAACACTTGAATGAAGTTTTTCATTCAAGCTGACTTAACAAGAATTGGGGGAATTTCTGTTCAGTGTGATAAGGGAGACTTGTCCCTGGCAAAATATGTTCTTTAGAACTGTCATATCCATAATGAACTAGAAATATAATGTTGTAGTAGCAAAAAAAAAAAAAAAAGAATAAAAGTACATGCATTCAAGATTAAATAAAACATGTCTAGGGGGTAGGTACAGTTGAGGCAATGCCTATAGCCAACAAAAGATAACCCTGTGAAAAAAAGATAAAAAGAAAATAAACAACACAAATTATCTGTAGGACATTTAAAATGCTGTGTAAAAAAAAAAACACAAGACACAAAAATGTCTTGTGTATTTCTGGTAATAGTTTAAAATGTGTGTGTGTTTTGGGATTGTGTATGGCTGAACTGAAGTCATGTGGTTACCAGATGAAGTGGCTTTGGTTTGGATCACACTACTTTGTTTTTCAGGACACGCCCAATTCTGCTTCTACTCGGCTATAGTAGTCTTTACCTAGACAATGCGAATGTACAACTACCAACAAAGATCGAATAGAAGTCAGATGCTTCACTCTGAGCGTTCACACAGGGTTTAAAGAGGTGCTGCGGCAATGTGCAGTATGACAAAAATATGGATTTTTTTATAAATTGAACTATGTAAACCTATTCTTGTATAACCCATAAATAAAATTATGAACCTGAAAATAAGTATAATATAACTTCTTTAATTGTATTTTTTATTTTAAAATATTTAAAAATAAATAAATTACTATATTTCTAGTAGGGTGGTAATTATTCACCTAATATCGATATGGTAGTATTTATTCACAAACTACTTTAATCTGCTCACCTTGCTTTTCCCTTCAGGTGCACACACCTACACTTCTCTCTCTCTCCCTCCCCATGTACAGACGTGGACAAATTTGTTGGTACCCTTCTTAAGAAAGAAAAACCCACAATGGTCCCTGAAATAACTTGAAACTGAAAAAAGTAATACTAAATACAAAATAACTGAAAATTAACTGATGAAAATCAGACATTGCTTTAGAATTGTGGTTCAACAGAATCACTTTTAAAAAAACAAAGTCATGAAACTGGTCTGGCCCTGGACAAAAATGATGGTACCCTGGTGGATGTTGTGTGCTTTGATTAGATTTTTACATCCTCAACTCACAGCAAAAAACCAACCCTTTTTCTTTATGTTTTATGTAAAGCAATTTTAATTGCCTTGTTGTTGAAATGTGCTGTATGCAAATAAACTTACCTTGCCTTAATTGACTTGCCTTTTTAATTTGATGCCAAAAAGATGTAAAACATTGTTAATAGCTGAGGGCTATATCGTTTCCTCATGTAGCATCATTCTGCACTCATTCCTCACTATTGTCCTTTTCTCCACAATATCATACACTTCTTTCCTTCCTTCAGTGTAATGGTTTACACAAAAAGATAATTAAGAATGAAAAAATACTAAAAAGCTTAAAATAGAGTAGGCTACAAAAACAGTAAAGGTGGATTTAAGAATACGTTTTAGCAGGCCTGACATGAAGGTTGACAATTAGAATGTCAGGTGATATTTCAGTAAAGGTAACAGGTTATACCAGATAATTTGTCTTCTCCGCCAGAAACCTCCCACCAACCTGTAATTTTATACCTGCTGGGGGGCGGGGCTAACTTCAGATTTATGTATATAAGTAAGTGAGTAGTTAGGCAGTCAGCAAATACCAAACTGGTAAATTCCAAGTCAATTCTCTCTGCTCTCTCACAGGTAACTATCTCCATCTCTGAGACCCATCGTTTGAATTTCAATATTATGTTTTGAATTCTCTTATTTTGCCTTTCTCCTTGTGACTCTGTCTGAAGCCTCCCGTCAACATGACTGAATCTGGAACTTGCCCCTCCGTCATCATCTTGCGTTACCAAGACGGCAGTGAAGGGTGTCCCTCCAACCCTGCCAGGTTCAACAATCAAGACTATGTGCAGCTGAAAGATCACCACCTTCGCAAAGGGACACTGTTTGAGGACACCACCTTTCCACCTAACAGCCCATCTCTGGGAGACATGTCTAAGCTGAATCTAAAAGACAAAGTGGAGTGGCTTCGACCAGCAGTAAAATTCTTTAAATATATTTTTTCTTCCTGATGCAAATGAAATAATAATACAACATGTGTATATTTGTATAGAAGAAGAATCACACATTTTACATTCTGATGTTTGCATTGTTTTATGCATGTTTTTACATGCTTGTCTACATCTAAATTATTTCCTTTGTTGTATTGTCCAGGAAATCTTGAAAAGACAAAAGATTATTGGTGAGCCTATTTTCTGTGATGGAGCTTCACGGTTTGACTATGGGCAAGGCAATTTGGGTAAGCAAGGCTCTTTACCAGTGTCCAGACTTTTTTGAATCGAGTGGCCTAAGTGGAGCACTGAATTATGCAGGGGCGGTATGAAGTACATGTGTCTCTTGTGCGTCTGTTGCATGTCTCTCTTCCCTGCCTGTCCTCTGTGTGCTCATGTTAAAAGTAGTGATGTGCGGATCGATACTAAAGTATCGATATTTCTGATACCAACATTTCCTGGTCTAGGTTCGATACACATAGAAAAGGATCGATATCTAAACTCATTTGGAGTGTGTTTTATCATAAGTATCTTACTAATTATACCCTGTTGATAGGAACTACTTCTCCTTCCTCCTGTCAAAGTCATGCTTGCACTGACTTAGGGATCGTTCTCTCAAATTGCATAACCACAGATAATGTATCTTTTTAATGATCCATCTCCTTTACTTTTTAACCTTGTAGCCTCAACTACTTTGCCTCCCAAATCTAATTTTTTACATCTTCCATTGACATATTCAATGGGACTCCTGAGATAACTCCTCTAACCTTTGCCAGTGCTCCTGGGATGTGATCCTTCATCCTTTCCCCTTGAAGTGAGGACATACTAAGAATATTTTTTTGTTGTTGTTTGCTGCTTGCATCAGTATTTGTTAAGCTTCAAAAATCTTGCAAATTTAATTTTGTCTCGTTCTCAATTGCCCTGGTAATTGGGTGATGGCGTTGTTATGCTGCTGGATGCATTGTGTGTCTGAAGACTGTGTTCGCCCTCTGCATGTGATAACACGTTACATAGTTTAGACACTGAAGCAACATATTTTGTTCATTTATATTTTCGGCAGTTGTCAAATTGGTTGTACAAGTGTTTCAACAAGACAAACGCTGTAGACACCCATACAATGCCCCTCTGTATGTACACTATGCCCAATGTTTGGCTCAATGCAATTGCTATCACTGTCTTCTTGAGACTTGTATTTATGTTAATTGTGCCAAGGGTTACTGAATATACTTTATAACTTTATAACATTTTTGATGTTGATGCACACTTAACATGGTTTTCATATGTTTATATAAGGTATTAGCTGGTATTAGTTTAATGTTGATGCAAACAGATAGGATAATATATCTACAGTATATAATATAAAACTTAAATTTTTTTCCTTACCATTTCATCTCTAGTACAAACTAAAGTATTGCCTCTGACCAGGCAGATAGCAATCATAGTTTAACAGAAGAGGGTAGTACCAGCGGTGTCCAATCAGATTTCCGGCCTTCCAGGCCACCCTCCTGGACACACCCCTTAATCATACAGCTGGCAGTGCTTGAGAAATGTATTTGTTTTCTTCATTCACCAGGTGACTGCTGGTTTCTGTCTGCAATTTCCTCACTGACATTCCAGGAAGACCTGGTGAAGGAAATTGTGCATATAGAACAGTCCTTCATTAACTATGCAGGGATTTTTCACTTCAAGGTAAAGGATTAGGCTAAATGTTTTGACAATACAGCTACACAATATGTTCTAGTCTTCTGATAACTTGTAGTTCTAACTTGTCCTTTCTGTGGCAGTTTTGGAGGTTTGGCAAGTGGGTAGATGTTGTCATTGACGACCTCCTGCCAACATGCAACAACAAGTTAGTGTTTGTTCACCCCAAAAATGGAAACGAGTTCTGGGTTCCTCTGCTGGAGAAGGCATATGCCAAGTATGAAACCTACTCGCTCACTCTCAAAACACAACTCAAATCAGTAGGTCACAGCTGTGGCACAAACACCAGAATCAAGACTGGATGTATAGATGAATGTTATCCATGACAACCACTTGCAAAGTCAGAATGTGCTATGATAATGTTTTTGGTCTCCCACAGAGTGTGTGGTTCATACTCATACATATGGGGTGGGTTCCCATCAGATGCCTGCAAGGATTTCAGTGGAGGCGTGCACATGACTAAAAAACTCAGGGAGGCCCAAACCGCAGATCATAAAATTGAGCTGTGGCTCGCACTGAGCAGAGCCTTTCAGTGCAAGTCGATGGTTTGCTGCTGGACTGCCTCTATAGAGGTTAGAACTAATAACCTGGAAACAGATTCTTTAAAAAAAATCTTACTCATTGGGGTGATTTAACTGGTATGTCTGTTTCAGGATAAGTTGGAGAACAATATAGCACACACTGGATTGATAAATAAACATGCCTACTCTGTCACAGCAGTCACTGAGGTAAGTGGTGGAGCTGTGAAAAATGTGTGTAAAGAACATGGTAACCAAGGAGCAAAGTTAAAATAAGAGCCATATGAGTTTAATTGCCAGGAAGATTTTGTCCACAAACATTTGGTATTGACTGGAGAAACTGTACTAGAGGTTTTACAAGTTTCTGAATTAATTTGTTTTTCACTTCACCTTTAGGTTGTGTACGGCGGTTCCAAAGTGAAGCTGGTGAGAGTTATGAACCCTCATGGCAAAACGGAGTGGAATGGAAATTGGAGTGACAAGTACTTGAATTTATCTTACATTCACTCATATGTGCATTTAATAGCAAGAGAAAACTAGCTTACACTGCATTACAACTGTTTTTGTAAAGAAAAATAACCAAGGTGTTAATTTATTTTGATCTTGTCCTCAGTTCAGATTTGTGGACAAAAGTAAACCAAGAAGATCGGAAAAATCATTTAAACCTCAACAATGGAGAGTTCTGGTAAATTTGCTACATTAAAAGCACCATGTTTCTTTTCTTCAATTCAATTTTATTTATATAGCGCCAAATCACAACAACAGTTATCTCACAGTGCTTTTCATAAAAGAGCAGGTCTAGACCGTACTCTTGTGTTAACACTCAGTGTTTCTCAAGCTTTGAGATTTAGCAAGTGTGGTGAATGTATTTCCTTCATCATAAAACATTTGTAAAGGCAAATTTTAAATATGAAACCTTCACTGCTTACATCCATGTTTGCTAGCTTTCAATGTGCACATTGCCATGTTTCCTAGTATGTTACCATGTACATGTGTAGCAAGACGAAGGTGTAATTCTATTTAAATATATAATAACTTAAGTTGCCAACAACGCCACCTAGGGAATTTCGCCCTAGGAAATAAGGCCAGGGCAGAGAGTGTTTCACATTTAAACAAATAATTTTATTAACAAAATACTAATTAAAAACAACCAAACCAAAAGTAACTTAACAAAAAGAAAGAAACCATACCAACTACATATACTGATTAAGAAGGCATGCCATTACTGAATAAAATTAAAAGTATGGGCACACACACACACACACACACACACGCTCACACGCTCACACGGACCGAGAGCAATGTCGCGTGCATACAGGACGCCGCCCGGCGACGCTGCAGGTTTAGGGGTATTAACCACCAGCTAAACTGTTGCGCTGCAGGCCATAACAGCTGTGACAGCAGTCGCATCAGCACACCACAACGCCGGATCACTGACACCAACAGCCAAAACGCCCAGTCCAGGTAAGAAAGAGACTGACACAGGTGCATCACCACCTGTACTTATAGGCCACGGCAGTGGCATCCAGTTGTCAAGGCACCAGCGCAGTGCCATATAGTGGCGGGAGGGAGAAAAACCCTCAACCTGCCACACATGCATAGGCTTTCCTGTCATAAAACATTGCTCTATAGCACTACTAGTGGTCAAAGACTTCACAGGGTACCTTTAAACAGTGAGGCCTGGTAATAATGAACAAGAGCAAACCTTTTTTGAAAACTAGTTGTTTATCTTCTTTAGTTTGGATGTTGACTGCAATGTTTCAACTTGTGTCTGTCTGAACTTTGTTTTTTGTCCATTTTCTGCCTGCCTATGTCTGTCAGGATGGAGCTGAAGGACTTCTGTCACTATTTCTCGAGGGTGTCAATCTGCTGTGAGAGCCCTAACTTTATCGACGGAGACTTCACCTGCCAGTGGACATGCATGATTCATGACGGCAACTGGGTGGCAGGGACATCGTCAGGCGGAAGCCCGAACCATTGTGAGTCGAATTAATTATTTTACCTTTAACTATAACTGCAAGGATGAGATGTTTGTGGTGTCTTTATGCTTTCGTGTGTGCAAGCACAGAAACCACAAAACTCGTTCTGAAGTGTCACCTGCATGTTAATGTTTCTCCACCCCTGTAGCTACGTTTGCCACCAATCCTCAGTATCGCATCCAGGTGACTAACATAGACAAGGAGGAGCAGGGAGACAAAAACGTCTTTCTTTCCCTGATGCAGAAACCTCTGCAGGATCTGACAAAGAAAACATTCTTATTCATTGGACTGGCTGTCTATCAGGTATCACAAAGATTAACTAATGGTTAAGTGATACAAAATGCATGTTATCAAGTATGAAAAGTATTTTAGGCTATTCCTGTTACAAACATTTTTGACTGATGAAAATTTATAATGATGTAAAATTCTGTATAATTCTTTTACCCATTTCACATCCTACAGGTTCCAGCAGGGGTAAGAACAAATATCACTTCGCCTGCACACAAAGCAAATTCCACATTTCAATAATATAATTAATGCAATTTGATGGTCATGAAAATGTCATTACATTAAAAAAACGTTATATTCTTTCTAGACACCACAAGGACGCCTGAAGTCCTCCTTCTTTAAAAGCAACACACCACTAAAGCAACCACCGGCTTACACCGCAGAAAGGGAGCTGATTGAGCAGCACAGTCTGCAGCCTGGAGAGTACGTGATTGTCCCCTTCACCGAGAAAGCCAATACTGCAGACTTTGTTCTCTCAGTCTACACCAAGACTGATGCTACGAATACTTAAGGACTTACTGATATTTGACATATACTGTCCCAATGCAGTCTTTTATAACAAAACAAGGATTGCTCATTCAATATCTGATCTATACTTTAGGCTAGTATTCTCAGGTCATATCCTTGGTGTAGGTTTTGGAAATTAGTGGTTTTAGCAAGGTGGGTTACTTAACAAACATATAGTTATTTAGAGGCTGATTACACCATGTTTATTTTGAAGATTTTTACTTGATGTTTGAATATGCTTAAGACTGATAAATGCTACTCAAATGATGTTGGATAATGTTTAAGATGTTTACTGACCAATAATGTTAGCCGCTATACTTCAGGGTGCAGTCTTTTTGCTTAGCCTTGTTGCTCTCAATCTGTGGCTTCACATATTTGTAAGAACACACAGAACCATTTAGCAACATTGCTAAATGGCTGTGGGGAAAGTTAGGGTAAAAGCCACAATTCAAAATTAATTCATCACATCAGATCAGGGTCTTTATGGATTCTATCATAATGTTGCTTGCACCCCAGGCTTGATAAAACTTAAAGACTAGATTTATAAACATAAGGGCCCTTGCAAGGAGACTGCAGTGTTGATGTCAACCAACAGTGTGATTGTTTTGTGCATGGTTAAAGGATTTCAGTGCCATATATCAGTCTTTATTTTGTTTGGAAGTGGATAGGGATAGGGTTACGCTATTTAATATTATTTAATATTGATTGTGTGTGGATGTGGAGGTGGAGAAGGTGGGCCTTACCACAAGACCCTCAACAGACGGAGCAAGGCAGTAGGCTATGTATTAATTATTGTAATACTGAGTTGGATGCGTCTGCTCCCAGAACCAGCTCGGACACATATACTCTTTTTTTACATTGCGGTTTTATTTATTTCATGTCTTTAGTCTTAGTCTTAACTAAAGATCATGGTGTAATCATTTGTACCCTTCTAGTCGCGTCTTGGCTTTGTAGTACTTTTTCTGGTTGAACTACATCATTGATTGTTTTGAAAAAATCTTAATAACCAGATTATAAAATAAAAATCCCATGACACCAGAACAACTGTTAGCTTGTGTTTATGTTGAGCAGAATATTCAATAAAGTGGAGACCTGAGTTAAAAAGAAAAAAATTAAATTCATAGATTTAGCAGGAAAATTGTGTAAAGTAATTTATATAGTAAATATAGTTATGGGACATTTTGACAAAGAAGCTAAAAATTAATCAGTAGTTAATTCACCAAGAGTAAGCATTAAAAGATAAAGCATTTAAAACAGGAGGATGATTTTAGTTTTAAAGGATGATAATAAAGATGTAAAGCAAAAAGATAAAACAGCAAATAAAATGAATGTTAATCCTACCAAAATCCAGCCTGGGATTTACAATATATGAAATAATATATGATAATGTAATCAGCTGTGGGTTATCAGTGTTATGCTGTGATTGAGCATGGCAAACACTGAGTAAGTGGCTGAAGGGTTAAAAAAGTGCCAAAACAGCACTAACTATTTTACTGCATGTCGTAGGCCCACTATGAAGGCGGTGTTACAAATCAGAAAACAGAAATGATGACAAAAAAAACATTATGATATTGGGAAAAAAGCTGATTTAATTTATAAATTACTTCAATTAAAGTTATTTTTAGAGACTAACCATACATTTGAAATGCATCAAAGGAAGAACCCCCTCCTCCCATAATGGCTCAAAGCACAGCAGAGGAAAGGGCTCCACAGACAACACACATGCACACAAAAACAAAAGAAAAAGCAGGTGTCTGACATGCACAGAAATCCTAACAAATACATAGTGATCTCAGCAGAAATCAGTGTTACTTCTGTGTGCAAGCCAAAAATAAATTGAGGTAAAGCAAATTAAGGTAAACTTGTGTCCAGCTGATTTCATCTGTAGTTGTTTTGTTCAGAATTGGGTGATCCCTGATACAGCTTTAGCTAACAGTAGCGCGTTGGGAGATTTTATTAAACAATGAAGTTACGCTATTGTGCCAAGGCGTAATAAGTACAGTGTCTCTGTTACCATAATAAGAGTACTGTGACCCTAAAATAACAAAAAACTGTGAAATACTGCACCATTGACTTTAGACCTGCTTTTTTGTGTCAATGACGCAATCGCTTTCTGCTGCCTCAAGATAGCAATGTGCAAACAATTTGCCTGACTCATTTTAAGACCAACACTCCCATGGGTGCACAGATGGATGAAAATCACAACTGCGTCATTTGGATAGTAGCAATGACACTTGCGCTGGGCTTTTCACCGGGTGCAAGATAGGGCCTTATGAGTCTCAAATGGACATTACAACTTGTAAACACAAAACACCAAACAGATTATTCATGATCCGCAAATATATAACACAACCAAATAAAAGATCCACAAATAATCATGAAAATCACGATTCACAAATTGAAGGTGATTTCCCCCTTGTTTGTAATTTGGGAAAATGCAAAGTTAAGTGGAATAATATTCCTTTACAGATTACCTAGACTCTCACTGTATCATGGTAATGTTAGCAGTGATGTATAATTAGAAATTTGCTGCATGATGGAAGGAAAAATTGGAAAGTAAATGACATTATACCAACAATAGTGCCTTTTGCTTCCACTCATTAGTTTTCATTATAATCTGAGATTCTCGGCTGTTGCTAATCAGATTTTAAATGGTGATTGTAACACTGTAGATGGCATGATGTTATTCACTGTCTGATCTGGTTCCCTCTTTTTGAGATGGCAAAATGACTCCACACTGGTCTGAATGGCCAACATTGTCAACATAATTTGATGAAATAACAACAGAGTGATCTTTTTTCTTCTTTTTAAAATAATTTTCATAAAGTGTCACAACAACCTGATAACCAAACTGATCAGAATCAGAATCAGCTTTATTGCCAGGTATGTGTACACATACAAGGAATTTGACTCAGGATTGTACATTACTCATGATGTGCTTACTCATACAAAAATACAATATCATAAAATCAGACACAGACTTCAGTGTAGACAACACAAATATACACATTATGAACAAAAACAAGATCTATTGACAAATAGTGCAGTGAGCAGAGTGCAAAGGATTAAATAATGTAATTAGATGTTCATGAAACAATTTCATTTAATTAAATAATGTTCATCTTCTTTCCAGAAACCTAAGAACAGCTGGCAGTTCTCCTTCTTCAAATAAGGACTTATCACTATTTGACAAATACTGTTTGTCCCAATGGAGACTTTTATACCAAAATAAGGATTGCTCATTCAATATCGGATCCATGCTTTGCCAAAATGATAGATACCATTTAAAGCTGCACTTTTAACAAAGGATTAGGGTCAAAGCAATCTTTGAGGATACTGAGGTCATGTCCTTGTTTTTAGCAAGCTGGGTTTCCATTCTAGAAATCAACATGACTAATATATCTAACCGCAAGTGACTTTGAAGCATATGAAGCAGATTTTTAACACATTCTCCTCTGCATCCAGTCCCTATGATGGAGATGATGATGACATGACAAGATTTTTCTTTTTACCTCTGTCTTTAACTAGTAGATTGATAACTTACACTTGCACTGTAACTTTTGCTGTCCTGTTTTATTTTTTATTTGTTTTTAGCTTTTTACTATTGCTTTTAATTAAATATTTACACGGTGAGAAATGAGGACCCTCTGTCCACCTGTAAACACGCAGGTGGGTCCAGAGTATAACTGTATCAAAGTGACCTGCGGACAGACATGTCCTGGTTTCTCTGTAGTGTTCGAGGCTTTTTGGAGTTTCAGTGGACCCAAGGATTGCTATGGACCTGAGTACAGACTAGCTAGAGAGAGTAGATTAAGTGTACTTCTCTGTTTATTCTCTTTTCAAAATAATTGTAACTCAATTATTTGCTCAACCCCTCAGCCTGTTTTTATTTTCCATTTAACTCTTTTAACCCTGATTGTAGACTGCACTGTAACTTTTATTATTTTTTAATGTGTATTTTTTCAATTTCCCTATCTTATTTTTGTTTTGTTTTTTTATATTTCCCTGTTGCTTTTATGTTTTATGTAAAGCACTTTGAATTAACTTGTTGTTGAAATGTGCTATACAAATAAACTTGCCTTGCCTTGACATAGTGACCGCCAAAATGAGAACTTAATTCTTTCCATGGTATGAAATAATGGAATGCAGTCCACACTGTAAGACCAAATATTTTTTGCCAATTTAACATCTGATGCATTAACTTGTCAACTTCAGAGACCACACGGTGACAAGAAGGAGACCGCTGACAAGACTCCCATGTGTGCCATGTTCAACCGCTACACTGATCAGGGTTATTGTTTTCTTTCTTTTAATCTTTCTCTCTCCTCTCGTTCATCAGCTTGTGTTTCGGATATCAGTCAATCACAGTTTTTTTAATTGTTTCTGTTTTTACTAATTCATGTTAAGCTACTTTGGGGATTTGAGTTTCTCTGTGTCTGCCATTCACAGGGACCTGCAACGGCTTTGGTTTGGATACCTGCAGGAAGCATGATAGCTGTGGCCAAAATGTTTAACCTGGTTTTTCTCCTTTTCACCATACTTTGTCAAAATGAAATCACAATATTCTGATTCAATTGTTAAATTTCATCTGCTTTTACTGAGACGTCCTTATCGTGCTAAGACCAACCAAAGGATGATGATTACTTGAATTCTCCACTCTCTGGGAGAAGACTGATGAATACAAGGTATGCAGCAAAATATAAATAATTAATAAACATTTGCACAATGAAGACATATTTCAACTAATTCATCAAAGTTCTGAGTTTTATTTACCCTAGACACCTCTTTCAAAATTGTCAACAGGAATATGATATGCAGTTAATAATAAAAAACATGCATACATGTTTAAAAAGCTTTAGTAGTAGTTTAATCTTTCTTGCAGAATCTCTTTCATCGCTTTGATTTGAATAAGAGTAGAGGACCCCTAAATGAGTCTGAGCTCCAGAAGGCACAGCGCAGTATAGGACTCGCTCTAACTGCGGTCCGACACTTTCATGGCTGCGCTCCATTGACTCTAATGTAAAAAGAAGTTTTCTAGCTTTTTTTGGCTGTATTTTTTTTAAGATATGGTCAAATGCTGTTCCTCTACTTGTAATAATTACAGTACATTACCCAGAGAGGTTGAAATGAGAAGTACGATTGTCTATGAAGATTCTCAGTCATCCAGGTCATAGTTACCCTCATCCAAAGGAGAAGCACAATTATTATTATTCTCTTTCCAAAACCTAAAACAAATCCAGAAAAATGTCGACTGTGGATTGTTCCTAATGTAATGTTAGTTAGCTAACGCCAGCTAACTTCCTACTGAATGTAACGCAATAAATCCCTACTGTTCTGCTTTTAATGAATGTAATAATGAATAGAGGCATGCCCAGCTTTACAGGAACAGTGTTGTTGTTGTTGTTGTTGTGGTGTCCGAACAATAATACTGCGATGATGTGTTGAGAAGAAATCCGCTTGACACTGTTCTTGATCATAAAGGTTTATTACATCAAGGAGTTCAGCATCAATTACAAGCTCTGCAGCAGCTTGGAGAGTGACCCAGCACGATGACCACTCTGTCTCTCTGTAAACATAGCTTATATAGGATATGTGTAGGTATCTGTTAGGTACCATGGAAGGTTTTGAGTCTGCTCCAACCCATATAAGGGTACAGTGCTATTCTGAGGTAACAAAACAAGGGGTCAGAGGTCAAATTCTATAGAAGGGTTCAGTCCCTACATAACCACTAATCACTGCTCTCCCCTTAAGAGGTCACTGACCCTCTGTCCAGCTGCTACAGTGCTATTTTAAACTGTTATGCGTCAAATGCACATATATTATACACTACATTGTCGTTCATATCGTTGTCTTTTTGCTCATTCTTCGGGGGATGCGGTGGTTCACTTGTAGTGTGATCAGTAGGCTTTAGCTTCTATCTTTCATTTTGTTCACGTCTGTTTGAGTTAGTCTGAATACAACCTTCAAATTTATAATGCAACTGCAAAACTGTCTTCTTTCTGAGATCGCTTTTTCCAACTAATTTAACAATATTTCTCCTGGGAGTGCAGTAATAGACAGTGGCAGCGCCGACAGTCGGACTTAGCAACAGTAACTAAGGGGGCGGGGCTTAGCGATGAGTCAATTGAGGCTGTGACACTATTCATCAATTTAAAAAGCTTGTACCAATACAAGAAGGGGAACCATGCTTTATATTCTCAATTGTAACTGGAGTACTTTCTCCGCGTGTCTGTGCCAGGAACAAACACGGATACTGGCATGGTGAGGCTGATGATGTTCCGGTATTCAGGTTTCTCATCAGTCATCTTGGAGAGCTTCATCACTCTCATGTTACGCCTGAACAAAGTGTCAAATGAGTGACTTGGCAACCACCAATCGCCTCACTTTCATAGACTGTATATAAAAAGATCACTTTTAAAACAACATTGTTTTACCGTACCGTATCATTTATTTGTTCTGAATGAAGAGAGGCAGTAGAACTTCAGAACTAAATCCACTTTGAATCCCCAAATCTATTCTACAGAAAATAGTTTCAGAGCAAACTCAAATATACCACTGATAATAAGATTTGAACAGTGCACAATATTATATCTTATATATAAGTATTTCTGTTTTCAAGTGTGTGTGTTTTAAGCTTATGTTTAATTTGTGAGGTTTTCAACAACAGTTCATCAGATTGAGGAATCCACATGACCTGGGAGGAGTCTACTTCCACTAAACTCCACTTATGGATTCTTCTTTGCTTTTCAAAAAATCATCTACTGAAGTAAACATAAATAGTCCTGCATTGAAAATACCCCCCCCCAAGTATGTATTATTTGTAAAACATACTCATAATACAGAACTGCAAGCAGAAATAAGCTATTAAAAGTATTAAGGAGACTAACAATTCCACAAAACCACCTATTCTTTTGTTTCAGTGGTTCATCGTCTCCATGTACATGTAGACCAGAGCTGACACAAGATCACAGGAAACCCACAAGAGAAGACTCCAGCAATCAAATTCTCCTTTTGTTAGAATTGGTATCTTCCTGTGCAAAACCTCCAAAGCAGTAACAAGTTTCTGTGATTCAATTATCCTTGTGGAATAAACATTCCCTTCTGAATCATCAGCTGAAATCTTAATTCTTGTCCACATTTTGACATCAAATTTCATATGACTGTAGAACAAACAGGAAGCAACAGAATACACTGGACAAGAAATTATTTTATTATCTTATCACTGACTGCAACATCACCTGCTCATGCGTCATTTCCGTCATTACATTCTCATCCATCTTCAGAATTAAACAATAAGATAAAATTTCATATTTACACTCATTCCTGCAAGTGGTGTTACAAGAGCCTCTCATATTTACATGTCAGTGTTCTTTCACAATAATAAATCAAAAATCCTATTCAAAAAAAGAAAACAAAAATGAATGTATCATCCAGGTCTCCCTCTTGTCACTAAAGACCATGAGCATACTCTGCTGTTCAAATTTGTCCATTGCAGTGTATGGTGGAGCCAGAGATTACAGGGTATGGCTGGCAATATTCAATATTTTTATTATCAACAAAACCCATGAAAGCTCTAAAACAAATAATTGATCCCGTCTATGTAGCCAAAGCCTGATAACCCCTGATTATTCCTCCGTCCTACTCTATTGTTCAAAAGCTTAAAACACATGCGCCTCACTGTTGCACTGGGTGACATGTTAATTCATTACAACGATCATGGGCACTATAGTTATTCCACAGACACTGTCCTAGTACTGTAAATACTCACTAGTGTACCAAATGTTTATTTATGACTGAAAATAGTCCCCAACAAATGTACTATTTATTCCTGATTGGGGAACATGTGCTGAAAACTACAGTGCTATTTAAGGAAGTGATTGAACTTTGAAAAGAAACTTCTTATCTGTGACCAGTTTTTTTTTATTTTATTTATATCTTCAGTAGGAACTAATGGGGTAACAGGGTAGGGATATCATAAATTATTGCTAGAAGAAAAAACTAATTCATTGTTGGTTTTATTATTTTCATGGGATTTGTTGAAAAAAAAAAAAAAAAAAAAAAAAGGAAAAACATAAAAAACATTAGCCATTTCCTCTAAATTGAGATAAAGGCTGTGTCCAGTTCAGGGATGCTTGCGGCGTGTGCTGGACAGCTCTCAGTCCTCCTCCTTCTCTATATAGGTCTTACAGGCCGAGCGTGCCATCTGTCTGGCCATGTACCTATCTCTCGCCGAGCTCACAGTCTGATCTGTGCTGCGCTTAGCAAACTTGTTTGCCTTCTCTTCCGATTCCTCTTTCTCCGTGCCTTCCTGTCTCTCTTTTCCCATTTTTGGTTCTCCGACTGATTCCTTGTTTTCTGGATCTTTCTCTTCACTCTTCACCGCCATCTCCTTCCCTGGTGCCTTCCTCCTCTCCTTCTCCTCTTCTAGATCTTTGTCCTTTCGCTTGTCTTCATCTGAATTCCTCCTCTTCTCTCTGTCCCCATTCTTATCCCGCTCTCTCTCTTTAGGGCTCCTCTCCCTCTTTCCGTGCCTGTCTTCCCTCTCTGTCTCCCCCTTGCCTCTGCTTCTGTCATCTTCTCTCCCTCGGTCTCTGTCTCTGTCTTTCCTTCTATCCCTGTCGTCTCTTCTTCCTCTGTCATATCTGTCATCCCTTCCCCTGTTTCGGTCTCTGTCTCTATCTCTGTCCCTCCCTCTGTCTCTGTGGCTCTTCTTATGTCTGTCTCTCTCCCTCTCTCTCTCCTTTTCCTCTCCGCTCCCTGATGAAGGCGACCTCTGTCTGTATTGACGTTTTGAGTGTGTAGAGCCAGCCGCAGGCTTACTAAACCCAGACTTTTGCTCATGCCCCTCCTCACTGTCGCTGCATGAACTTGGGATATTATCATGGGATGTAGATGAGGGAACAGGGGAAGTCCTCTCTGCATCTTTTGAAACCTTTGAGGTTTGAGTTCTGTGGAAGCAGGAATAGAGATCCAATTAAAGGCTCAGAATATTTCTTATAAATATGTGTGCTTGCTGTGTTTATGGATGAGCAAGTACTACAGCGATATGACTGACTTGTTTGCTGAGCGATCTGGTATTGCCTCCTCTCCCACTGTCTGATTCAGCAGGTGCCGGTAGAAACCGCTCAGGTCTTTTTGTTTCTTCACGTCCAAAGCAGCTAAGGAAAACAAAAATAATTCAAACAAGTTATTTACACTGTTTTAGATAAAGTGGCCTATTTTCCAAAACATTTTCAGTCTATATATTCATGTCATGCTTTGTGTGCCCTATGGAAGGTTATACTTCTCCACAACACATTGGCAAACTTTAATCCAACGAAGTTCCCGAACTTTTCTGCTTTCAATAAAATATCTGACCATGAGGCTATTTTCAAATTGTTTTTACAATATCCACATTGCTTAGGGGTTACCAAAAGTTGCTTTGGGAAAATCTGATTTAAGCTGCTTTCATATGTTTGTTTGAAACTTCTGGAGTTCAAAGTATCACCATGTCACTTACAAAATGTCAGTCTGCAGCCTAAAACTAGTTGTAAAGTAGGGCTGCCCCCGACTAAGGATTTCCATAGTCGAAGCAGAATCGTGAAGTCCTGCCTAGTCGACTGATAGTTGAATCAGGTGTGTTTTTTTGCACACAGCGATTGGGGGGGGGTTACACACAGTAGCTCTGCTTTAATCTTGAGAAGCTGCAGAGCTTCAGTCTCTGTTCATCAATGGTGATAAATTATCCAAAAGTCCCGCGAGGTGCGGACAACTCGGCACAACACCAGTGAAGCTGGGGCTCCGTCTCTTCAGCAAGTGTTCCTCCACTGCCACTATACCTACACGCTACACCTACACATGTGCACTGATGACCCAGGGTTAGATTTTGGATACAATTTTGGATTTATTCACACACTTTAAAAACATTTATTGAAAGCTTTTTTTCCTTTTCTAATTTTTTTATTTACAGCATTAAATGGTGAAATGTATATTGTAATAGGCTGTATATTAACCTATTGGGAGGAAACTGGTAGTTCTATGTAAAATCAGACGTTGAGCACCCCCATATCGAATCAGGCGCCGCCCATCGAAGTATCAAATCTTCGACTATTCGGGGTCTGCCCTATTGTAAAGTATGAGTCTAACCTTCCATCACTGCCTCTCTGTTCTCTCTCTCCTGCTCCTCCTTCTGCTCCTGCAGTTTCTGCTTGTAGGCGGAGGTGACGTAAGCCTCTTTATCGGCGAACTTCTCTCCCTCTGCCTCTCTTTCCTTCTGGATCTTCCTCTCTTCCCTTCGTTCTTGTTCTTTCTTTCGATCTTCAACAGCTTTCATTAATTGGTGGATATACTTTGGCTGTAATAAAGAGACACAGACAAAAGAAAATGTATTAGGTTAATGTTCATGAGGACTTTCTTGCTCACACTTTGCGGTTTCTTCACCAGTAGGATGTCAGAACTCAGTATTGGCCAAACAACAGCACCACAGCACAGGGGATCACAATGTCTTGCTCCAACACATTTTAGCATTAGTGTATTAGCATTAGTGCATGCTGGCCAATGCAGGGCCCTCATTGACAGTCTTATTAACCATTACATTGCTCTTAAGTCCCAGTGTTGACAAATGCATCTATACAAGTGTTCAACATAAGTGAGATTACCTTTTTGTCAGTGCCTCGCAGAATTGCTTTGTTGCTCTCTAGTCGCTGGTTTTGAATGTCATCGTACACAGCATCATAGTCATATACTGTGCTGTCCTCTTCCAGGGCCTTCTGCATCTCCAAACGTGTCTTTAGACAGAAAAAGACATCAAACACCAGAGAAATGTAAATCATAGGAGAGTGAGAAAGGTAAAACATTTTATAGCATTAAGTTGCAACGTTTTTTCCCCCTCTCACCTGCTTCATCATCTTCTTTTTAACAGCTTCCCTCTGCAGACTCTCCCCAACTGAGGTCTGAGGAATACAACATATTTAGTAAATATCATAATCTCAAACGATACCAGGATGTGTTTGTTTTCAGAAATCTATTTTTGTTTCTATAACAGTGAAAATAATTAATCACATAGATATGCCATGTTTGGTGAATGACAAGAGACACACTGCTTATAACAAATCCAAGGTTTTACCCACCTCATCATCTGAGTCATCCCCGAACACTGAGGGTTTCTGCAGGATTGCTGTCTTCGATGCTCCTTTCTTCTGTGACAAGATCAGCCCGTACCTGTGGACAATCAGAAAGCTTCTTAAACCATGTCCTGTAGGACACAGTAATCTGTAAATACATTTCACATATAAAACTTTCACTTCGACTTTCAAGCTGTAATTCATTTGGAAAAGTGGTAACTCTACTGGGACAAAAACAAGGCTTTGCATTTGTGTTTTCAACTTTATTTTGACTAGGCCCATGCCTATCTATCTAGATACGAAAAGATAAAATAGACCTTTATCTTTCCAAAGGGATGCTGTTGTGCAGCAGTTAAATATCAAATTGAAACATGTGATTAAGGTGCAAATTCAAATTTACACAGTCCAAAATACATAACCAGGTTAATGGTAAGGGTCATTCTTGGTGAGTTACATATAGATATGTATGATATGGCATACAACTACGTATGTGCAATATCAAATACTGTAATGTTATGTAGTTCGGTAAGAGTGAGGATTACAGATCTTTCTCCAGCTTTTTAAAAGCTGGTATTAATAGAGTTTATCCCTAAACTAGACAGCACAATAACCTGTTATGTATCAAAGCACTAACGTTATACATGCCAAATACTGTTTGTCAGAAATTTGCAAAGAGCTAACGTTAAGTTATGAAGTTAATCATAGACGTTTAACGGACATTAATTTTTTATGAGACATGTGCCTTTTTGCAAACACAAGGTTATGCATACTTTTTCATAGTGCAATACGTCCTGCACCTCAAAAAGAAACAAAACACGTCCAAAAGCAATGCGAAACCTACCAAATTAACTGCAGTTGGAATCACTAACGTTAGCTATTGAAGTGTAATTACTTTAACGTTAACTCTCCCTGACAGTGAACTCAGCAGCAGTCTTTCTGGTAAAAAAGAGGTAGCTGATAAATATATGGCAGGTAGGAAAAGGTGAAATTTTGAAGCAGTATTTTGGAAACGTTAACTAGCTTAGCTGATGTATTAGCGCGGTTAGCATTACGTTAGCACATCGTTTACTATCAGCAAGAACAGCCACTGATTTTTTTTACAAATACCCTGAGCTGTAATACAAAAACCGACAAAGGTATTTATCAAGCTTATAATTACAACAACAACCAAGAGAAACAGTTTTCATTTAATGTTAATCACACCTTAGCATGTTTGCAACTTACTGTTTTGTAGGGACCGCCATCTTCCTCTACTGACTGTGAACCAGCACGGCAGATTCGACACAATATGTTTGTAAATTCACACATGATTAATTCTTCTAGGTTACATTGCAGCAGCTATGTGAATATAGCCACCGCACAGCACACATGGTCGATATTCATATTTTTGGAAGTTATATGAGCTGCTTTTTTTTTCTTTTTTAAAAACTAAATATGGGTTTATCAGCCTGTTGCGAATGTGTGGACGTCCATGGCCATGATGAAGAAAATGTGATTTATCACTGATTTGTGAAATATTTGGACTATTAGATAAATAACTAAATTCCGTCATGTAAAAAGCAAATTGGAATAAATCCTGCAACAACTGTCATAACAAATGGTAGAGGTGTTTATTACGATTATGCACATCAATAGATGGTGTTATTGCTCCAAAATGTAACTCGTTGATCAGTCGCAAATGATTAATAATCTTTACTGTTTCAATAGGGACCTCACACGGCCCTAATTCGGGCAAGACTCGGCTCCTGCACACAGTCCATGTTTAAATCCAGATAAATAAAAGTTGAAAGTTTCTCCTGGTCGGTTTGTGAAAGGCCAGTTTGTAAAAGGAGGTTAAGGCTTCAAAACTGAGTTAATCTTGATACAAATGGAATAGTGGCAAACTCTGTTAATGGATAATGGTTATAGCTAATGATAATTCTAGATGAGAGAATTAGGTTGCAATAGGTTGATACAGTTCAATTAAGTTTTATATTTTAACTTTACACTGTATAGACCTATGAATTATCCAGAGTGTAACCCTGCAGTTGTGTGAAAACATTCTTGTTTTGATGATTGTCATGTTCTCAATTCATGGTCATGTATGGAGAAAATTTGCTCAACTCTTCTGGTAATGAATTCCTTTAAAAAACACATTGGATATTGTCAAAAATGTGTTTACATTTCAGATATAGACTACGCTTTTTTCACTTGATAGCAATATTTAAATCGATCAGCAACCTATTTAATTCATTCTTTCTTTCGCTTGTGACACCTTGATGCCAAATATGTCTGTTTGGTGTTCCTCATCACAGGGGGCATATATCTATTTGTTGTGAGAATATTTTCATTATAAGAATATCTAATATGAATAATGTGTAGAGTTCAGATGAGGTAAAACTATACAGTATTTCAAAACAAAGAAGAAGATTAAAGTACAGAAAATATATATAGCCTAATAGTTATGTCTGGCAGAATTTAGAATTTCATATTATCCAGTCCTCTACTGTATGTCAATGTCCAGAAGCCAAAGCTTATAATGGATTTATTTCTGTTGTGACCACACATCATATAGCAGCAAAGTGCTATACCAAAGATACAGAGGATATAATGGATTTATAACTGAGAATAATTACAATGAGCAGACAGGGGCTCGTCACTTTGTGGAAAGTCAATGACATGAAGTGCTTCTTTATAAGATTAACTGCGAAGGAAGTTGCAAGTGACAGTCTGTGGCTTCTGTCTGTGTAATTATGAGCAAAGAAACCACTCTCATTTCAATTTATTTGTTCATGTTATTGGTTACTTCCAATGTGGTCAGCTGCTCTGTTCTAAACCTGTGGTAAGTCATTCTCTTAAATCAGATCAGAGAGAACATGTCGCACCTTTGATTAAAGCTGCAGCTTTGAATTCCCTCTGACTGACTCTAAATCCAAACACCATTATCTCTGTCGTAATCTCCATCTCGTCTCATCTCAGGCCTTACTGCTAATCCCCCTTGTACAAACAGTACAACCAAAGCTGTCTGATGGATGGATGAATGGATGGAGTGGAGTTAAAACGAACTGGGATATGTGGATAAATCGATAGGTATTGTCAGAGGTATGGATCAAGTGATAAATAGACACTATAAATGGAACATTTAAGGTGGAAAACACGAAGGAACTAAACAAATATGCTTTAAATAATAATAATAATAATAATCTTTATTTGTAGAGCACTTTTAAAAAACAAGTTACAATGTGCTTTAACAAGTGTAAAGACAATAAAACCCAAAAGACAATACAAGATAAAAGCAAGAAAACATTGAAAAGACTAAAATACACATTTAAGATAAATATAAAATAAGTAAAATAGAATAAAATAAAAGGGATAAAATAAAGTCAAATAAAATCGGGGACTTAAAAGAGTTCATTGACTCAGCCGACCTGATTTCCTCGGGCAGGCTGCTCCAGAGCCTCGGGTCTGCTCTGTCCCCTTTAGTTTTCAGTCGAGACTCTGGAACAGACAACAGACCTCTGCCCGAGGATCTCAAGGTACGTGCTGGTGTGTATGGGACTAAAAGTTCAGAAATATAACAAGGCGAGAGGCCATGAAGAGCTTTAAAAGTGATCAATAAAATTTTAAAGTCAATTCTAAAACATACTGGGAGCCAGTGTAATGAAGCTAAAATAGGGGTGATGTGATCAGCCTGGCAGCTGAGTTCTGGACAGTCTGGAGTCGATCAGTAGATTTTTGGGTTAAACAAGTGAAAACGCTGTTGCAATAATCCAGGTGTGATGAGATGATGAGATTAAATAACTGCAGAGGCATATTCTTCTTCTATTTGTAATGATGTAGAATGAAAACACTGTTGATCACAAGCCAATTTGGTGAATTATTTGAATTATCATGTATTGTTTTAGCTTGAATCGCCACTCACATCTATAATTTTTGGCAATTCAGTCAGATTATGAGGATAGTATTATTTATGTGTAGGAGGAAAAGGGATAGAAAGCAGGTTTTACACCAGCTGTAATGATAGTGGTAGTGCATATGTGCATACCTGCTCGCATTGGTATCTGGGCTGTGTTGCACGTGCTGATGACGCACACCTAAAGTTTAAATGTGTGGTTGGCTGTGGTTGCTGCTATCTGAGATCTGTGCCCTCAGGTAATGAACATAGTAAAGATTCAGACGGGCAGGCTACACCTCAGGAGTTACGAAATAGCAGCTGACATTTTCCCTTGGTCCATATTGCACTGATAAGAAAATTACTAAAGAACTGACTTAACCTAGGTTCTAGTGACTTGAGATTTTCTCACACTTAAAAAAACAAGAAGAAAGAAACAAGTACTTGGTGGTTCCTATAAAAAAAAGGTTTAGTATTCTACATTTAGACTTGAGAGTGGCTTTTAAAAGTTGATTTTGTCCCACATATGTATAAAATTGATAAAATGCATAAAAATAGTTGGTAGAGATGTGTAATTTATGCAAACATGTTGTCTTTTAAGAATAATAAAGCATATTATGGCATAATTTAAAGGGACACTCAAACTTTTTTACACATAAAGATCAGTTTGTATGTCACGTGGACTATACTCAGCCTGTAAAAATATTTGTATAACGTTTTCTGTGGTTTGGTAGAGAGTTTTTAACAGTCTGAAAAAAAATAACCTACGTTATGTCATCATGATTACCTTGCTTTGGGCTTGAAGACTTCTATTTGTAGAGTGAAAAAAGTTACAAACGGTTTGAAAGGACAAACATTTAGGCTAACAGGCATGGAGGGTCTAGAGACACTGACATCAGTTTCATTGCGGGTAATGTAGGATCCAGTGTTTTTGGAGTCTCACCAAGACTAGGGACTAAAAGTCGGGATATTTCGTCTCTGCCGATTGAATTTTGACCATTCTTTTTAAAGATTTCTGTCTTACAAGTCCCCCATAGCAGTTTGGCAGTTCATTTAGGCCCCCTTTTAAGACATTGTCTGAACATAATTATTGTAGGCCGTTTGCCTGGCAATGGCGGTCAATATATACTTATCTTTTAATCTAATTCACCACTAAGTCAGGCTTTTGTTTGAGAGAGACCACTCACAACTGCTTTGTTTACGTCCAGCACACATACGGTTAAACGGGATTGACAAGCTAAGGGTAGTTGCGCATGCGCAGGTGGTGCTGACAGAGGAAACAGCCGGGGAGTAGTCAAATAGTCCACGATCAGAGAGAAAGAGAGAAGACAACGCGACAAGACCGACAACCCGGGTTCAACTGGGGTTTCTGCCCCTCAAAACAATTATGCTCGTCTCGCCGCTGTCGCTTCCTCTCAGGTGTTCGCTTCCCGGTTGCTGAATGGCGCTGGTTACCGTGCAGCGTTCACCGACCCCCAGCACCAGCTCCAGCCCCTGCGTTTCGGTAAGAGCCGCCTTTATTGAAACCTCCTCCACCACCATCAAACCCAGATCTCCTTTCTATCGAAGGCGATTTGAGGCTTATTTTCCGCTGTCTATTTTTTGTCGGCTGCTGACTTACAAACTGCCTTGCCTTTGTACTCCTGCGCATGCGCGAAATATAGCTGCTCATCATTTTCAGACAACGTTACAATATCAGCGTCGCTACTCGCCACTGAGTTAACCTGCTCGACAAAATGTTTTGTGACTGCTGTTTGAAAAGGCAACACCGTAAGCAACGTTAGTTTGCGAGCAAAGGACGGTTGTGTTTTTATTGTACCGCACGGTTAACACGGTTTCTGTAAGCCATTTCCGCCAGTTCAAAGGTTTAAATGGCAGTTAGCTAACGTTACTTAACGTTACTGTCCAAGATAAGAGAGACTTTCATCGGTAGTGTGGTGAAAATTGTTAGGTATTCCTGTTCGTCAATGGCAACAAATTATACTGCTGCTAACCATCTAATGGTTTTTATTTGCATAACTATTAGTTTAGCTATCTACGAAGAAATATGTCATGCACTTCCGCTCCTAATAAGTGCCTTGTGACACGCATGAATGCGGGTGGACTGTTGCATTATTGTCGTGTACTGTGTTTCTACGTAAACAAGGTTGTGGACGTGCGTCTTTCTCTTTGTCTCTCCTCCCCAGACTTGATGCTTGTCTGCGTGTTTCTCTACCTGTCTGTCTCTCTTTTCCTCTGTGTGTGTGTGTGTGTGTTTCTTTTTCTGTTACTGTTGTGTCTGCTTGTCTTGTTTCTACAGAAGCAGGGAACCCCACCAGACAAATCAGGAATAGAGGGAGGAAGTAATACACACTCTCGGTTTACCATTCAAGTCTTGTTCTCTGTCGGCTTCACACGACTTCATGCACTTCCTGTGCCAGTTCTGCTGTGTATATTATTGACAGTCATTGTGGTATTATGTGCTAAATGTTGATATGCTTTACTTTCCAGTGCTGGTTGTTTAGGCAGTGTCATTGTACAATAACTTCTGATTGCATTGTCTGTCTGATTTTAAAAATCGAGTAGATGAAATACTGACAAACAATAGTAAAAAATCCAGCAGCTATCATGGTATAAGTGAATATAAAAGCAAAATATTTGATGGTTTACAGACTTATATCGCTTTGATTGCAGTATTTGTTTGCATATTGCCCAACCCTACTGCAAAATCAAATTAACTGTTGGCCAAAATACTGCACGATAACATTGGTTTCCTTGCTAGTTGGACTGAGTAGAAGATATGAATTTGTGTTTGAAAATGTTGATTTTTTTTTTTTTTTTACCCCCAACTGTGTTTTTTAACACCAAGAATGTCGGTCACAAACTATTTCTGGGTGTTGTGGCCATGAAAGCTATCCTGTCCTTCACACCTTTTGTATTATCATAGCAAAACAGGTTCTGCGAGCAGGCATAATGATATGTCCACACACATTTTAGGTAATTTGTTCTGATTGTCATCCAAAACGACTCAAAATACATACACAAGTAGATAAAACATGAATTCTTTGAACTGTCAACATTGAACAGTCCGTATCATAGAAGTGTAAAAATCCGAGTTAGCTGTAGTTTCTGTCCTTTGAACGATCACATATGTTAGAGATGTGATTGTGAGCCAAGGAGTCTTTCATCACGTCAGGAGTACAAGCTGTAAAAGTAGAGGAAGAAGAAATGCGTATGTGTAATTTAACAAGGTGAGGCAGGCAGGGGTGGTGAATGATGTGAATTTTTTTTCTTGTGGCGAAATGCTTTCAAGTCGCTACCCGCACACACAGTGGTAAGACATTGCACTGACACATGTCTGGTTTCCTGTCTTGCTGTCATGTCGTGCGTGTCTGTGGGGAGTCTTGCGTAAAGTTTCTCATGAGATAGCTAGCCCCCCCCCCCCGGTCTGTGTTTGCTTCATAATACTTGGACACTTCATTTTGCTTTTACTAGCTTTAACTTGGTGACCCTCGATGCTCTAACTGGTGACCCCCCTGTGCAGCAAAGACTTGTGTCTCCTGTCCTGCAGATCCCTGCACAGCTTGCATATTCGGGCTACACATTTGCATACGCTTCGGAAAACTCCTCTCACATTTTCATATATGCAAAACGTGTTTTACTATCTAACCAAAGGTCACAATGTAGTGACAATGAGTTTGGCTGCATGTCATGGAACAACAGCTGAAACTTTATGTAATCTGTAATCTACATTTGTAATTCACCATGACATGCAGCCAAACTCAATATAACTAAGGCATTTCAATCTCAGCAAGCACTGTGCAGGTTGTAATTATGCAGCAACACAAAGTAAGGCATTGGATACATCTTGAATGCAGAAACCTTTATGGACACAATAGTTCCAGCATCACATACTTTACATGAGGTGTTCAACAATCTACACAATCTGTTTGTAAAGATTTTTCTGGTGTTGAGTGTCACAACACCCGGCAGTAGATGCCAGTATTCCAGACCCTTCCATACTTTGCTTCAGCAATAACTAGGCCAAAACATATCGATTCTTTACTGTGTTGCACTTACCCTGGAAATATCATTCACACATACATTGCTCACAATTTTCACTGGCTGCATCAAACCGCAATTATTCACAGATAATTAAAAAATACTGTGGTATGATTTTCTGTCCACATCACCCAGCTTCAGTGAGGGCAGCAAACGCACTGAGGCAGCCCTGCACATGTTTCATCTTTTTGTCTGTGCTCACTGTTGCCCGCCTTTTATGAAGCTGTTAATGGTTTTGTAATGTTGTTAAGGCTACTTAAGCCTACATACAGTGTAAACAAGTAAGAACCAGGCACTGCAAGAGAAGTGCCAAGTGTTAATCTGCCCTAATCCTTAGCCCGCTCATTTAGAAAAGCTTCATATTCCACAATGTGCTGATTAGATGAGATTTGGATTTTATTCTTTTACTCTCTTCCTCATCGCCCCGCTTGTCTGTGTGTGAATATGTTATTCTCTTACTGGCCACACCTTAAAAACAGACTGAGGTCATTTTTCCTGGAGAGTTTGCAAACCGAGTTGAAGTTGCACTCTGCTCTCCTTCGTATCTCTCTGCTCAGGCGGTGTTGGATGCCCCTTGCACTTAATGTGTTTATACATGCATCTATGCTTTTGGATGTGGAAATACAAAAGATTTTTTGTTATATCCAGGTTGGACTTCATTCACTGACTTTTTTGTCAGCTATTATAGCTTATTTAATGTTGCTAAAACTTTTCATTTTTGATTATGATCAATACTTTGGACTTTGCTATAATAGTGAGCTTAATTAATACAACACTTTTCTAAAACAAGTTACAAAGTCCTTTACAGAGCATCAATAGCTTAATCAAACACTAACACCAAAAGCGATTATGCTTATAATCACAGTTAGTTATCAACAGTAATAATCCTTTTTGCATTTTACTGTGTACAGTATCAATAATTTCCCAATATAGCAAACCCATTATAACTAGTGGCCGACCGATATGGGATTTCAACTGCTGATATTTAGAGAGCACGGCAGCCAATGGCTAATATACATGATTAACTTAACAAGTAACATGTTTTACAGATCAGATTTGCTGTCATTTAGGATGATATATCAGCCTTGGGATGCCAGATATTAGCCCGATTAATCAGCTGACAGAGTCTGTCACTAATTTTTATTTTTTTAATAACTTTATTTTAAATGTTTTCAGTTATACAGAAATGAGCGTACATACAGTCCCCTCAGAGTATTGTAACGTCAAGGCAAATATCTTTGTTTTTGTTGTTCACTGAAGACATACGTGTTTAAGATCAAATTATGAGTATGAGACAAGAGTTCAGAATTTCAGCTCTCATTTCCTGGTATGAGGAGATGAGGTGCAAAAATCCTGGAACACAATCTTATGGACCGATGAGACCAAGATTAATCTCTACCAAAGTGATGGAAAGGCCAAAGTGTGGAGAAAGAAAGGAACTGCTTATGAACTGAAGCATACAAGCTCATCTGTGAAGCATGGTGGAGGTAATGTCATGGCTTGGGCGTGCATGGCTGCTTCTGGAACACACTCATTAATATTTATTGATGATGTAACTGATGATGGTAGCAGCAGAATGAATTCAGAAATATTTTGTCTGCCAATTTACGGAGAAATGCATTGAAACTAATCGGGAGGAAGTTGCAGCAGGACAATGACCCAAAGCACACTGCCAATAAAACAAAGGACTTCATCAGGGGAAAAAGTGGAAGGTTTTAGACTGGCCAAGTCAATCACTTGACCTTAACCCAATAGAGCATGCATTTCACCTCCTAAAGAGGAGACTGAAGGGAGAAACGCCCCGAAACAAACAAGAACTGAAAGAAGCTGTGGTAAAAGCCTGGAATAGCATCACAAATGAAGAATGCAACAGTTTGGTGATGTCGATGGGTCGCAGGCTTGAGGCAGTTACTGCAAGCAAGGGTTATGCCACCAAATATTAAATGTTATTTTCTTTAAGATTATTTGTTCCTTTACTTTTGCTCACCTAAGAACGCTGTGGTCTAATACAGATGGTGATCTGTCCTAAGTTGTTTAACACACATCGACGTGAATACCAGGAAATAAAAGCTGAAATTCTGAACCCTTGTCTCATACTCATCTTTTGATCTTAAACCCAAATGTCTTCAGTGAACAACAAAAACAAAGAAATTTGCCTTACCGTTCTTACTTTTGGAGGCGACTGTACATGCAAACATACAAACTCAAAACGTAGTCCCATATTGGCACCCTTCCTTTCTCCCTCCTCATATACCCTCCCATGGGACCAAGAGCGTAAACGTTTACGTTTTAACATAAAAATATTGTGAGATCAATAGAGTGGTGTGCAACTAAATGAACAAGATTAATTATAAATATAAATCTTAAATAAAACTAATTCTAAATAAAATGTCTTCTGAAAAAAAAGTGTTGGGATTCTGCAAATCGGCAATTATTGTATTGCACCAACATCAAAATATATTATGTAATGTATGTTACATAAAATATGTATGTTATGTTGCATCTCTATCCCAAAGCGCAGTTGTCAACCTTCTAATATTGTACTATACTTACACATTATTATTATTAAATACAATTTTCATTTTGTCTCTTTAGGAGTCCGGCAGTGGGGAGGATGACCGTCGCTCTCAGCCGAGGAGGTAAGTAATTGAATGGGCAGCATCATGTGACGTCATAAGCTAGGAGTGTGAATTACAGTGACATAGTGCAAGAAATGTGGTGCCAGACCGAGTGGATAAAGGGACAACAAGAGCATCTTCTGAAGTGTCTGAACAAAGGCCCTGTTGTGTTGCTGCCGCCGACCTCTAACTTGGCACGACCTGGCCTAGATGAACAAGGGAGGATATAGACTTTACCTGAAGAAGCACTTAATGTTTAATCATTAAAAGTGTCTGATCCTGCAGGACTTCCCTCCTTTACTGGTATAAAGAGTTGCTGTTTCATTGTGTGCGACACAATCCTGCGCTGTCCCTTTTGTTGCCTCAGGCTTTGAACAGGTGTTGGGAATCTGGTTTAACCTGTTTCACTTAACCACATTTGCAACTGGTTGTATTTCACCAGCGATCTGCAGTTTTCTTTCCACTGCCTACTGTACTCTAGATACCGCAGAACCTTTGTTGCAGTAACAATCTTATTCCCCGCTTTGTTTTGTTTGGACCTTTTAGTAACCAATTAAATCCTGAAATCCTCTCGCGTATGAGATAATTAACTGTGGTGTGGCTGTCCATTAGAGGGCAGTAGACTCCCTGTGAGTCAGGTCCGGGAATGTGGGTCAGAGGAGCTGCACTGCTGATCCAGGGGCAGATTGGTAGCCCCTCCCAAAGTCAGAGCGCCTCTGTGTCTGTCTGGTCATTGGAGCTCTATGCCCTCTAACTGAGAGAGCTTTCTGTATTTGTGCAGCTGGGAGTGAAATCTATATTCACATGCTGGAGATCTGCATGTGTGTGTACACAGAGATAAGCATCACATCAGATGTCATTTTGATTTGCATTATTTTGTAAACTAATATTTTCTTGCCTTGAAGTCCTAAGATCATTTGAACTTTGACCTTATTATCCTCCCCTGTCATATAGCCGTGCGCATTTTGCGAAATGTGACATTTTGCGAAATGTGACATTTTCTATGGAAGTCAGGGGTTCTCTGATGGTTGATTTGCCTTTATGCCGTTCCACACAACTATGGAATATGTAACTCCATGACCTTATTACTTGTACGGACATGCCATTACATTTTTCAAAGGAGCACATACCAGTATATAAATATCAAGTTCCTAGTGAGGAGCTGGGTCTTGTCCTGACCTCATATTACTCTTAGAGGAACTGTGCATATTATTATACTGGATTATTCTGGGGGGCAAAGGCCACAAAATATTGTAATTTGTTTGTCATCTGCCGGTAGGAGTGTTTTTGGACACTAAGATTGGTTCATTTACTGTTGGTTGAATTTGTTGTCTGTGTGCTGCTATTCAGTCTTATAGCTATGGGAAGTGGCTCACCACTTTTCTAGTGTGAAACTTTATTTCAAGACATTCCCTAGTAGGTCACGGATCAGAAGTGCAGCTTCGTCTACTTTGCCCCCTTTGCTGTAGTTTCCATATACAATGTACAGAAAGTAATGGATTTCAGCTTTATTCCTGTATTTGTTCAAAAGAAGAGCATTTGTATCATGTCCAATGAAATAATCACACATTTCTTGTCAAGCCATCATCTGACCTAATAACTTCCACACTGAATTCACACATCACTCTTTGGCAAAATAAAGCCATTAATAAGCTGTGTAAATGCACTGTATCTGCTGCTGATGTACCTTTTTTATAAAAGTCACCAGAAAGGTCATGGTGTGTAAATGAGCAGTGCCAGTTATGGCAGTTAGTTTGAGCCAGTGTACTTGTAATTGGCTATCTGTTTTGGACATTTAAAAAAAAAAATAAAAAATTACCACACTGCAGACATGCTCCCGTCACATGCTCTTGATTAAAGCATCTTATCATCTGCCTATCAGCATCGAATTGTCAGAAATCTTCATTATGGGCAGATTTCGATATTTCATTTTAATGTCTTTTATTTGCAAATACGATGATGTGCTGATGTCATCGTACATCTTTAAGTGAAACAGAAGTTCAAATGTATTTAGCTTCTGTATTGTAGTGTATTTATGAGTGAAAGAGAAAATGTGGGCGGAGTTTAATTAAGATTTAAATCAAATCCTACACACCATAATGTGCTGTATGTGTCTGGACCACATACAGCACATTACGGAGCTGTGGAAAGATGCAGAGATGTAGACAGCTGTTCACCCCCACAGATTTTCAGACACTCAATAAATAACATTGGTTTTTTTTGGCTGGTGAGAGAAGCAAATCTACCCGCCCCTTGCATATTTTACCAGTGTTTGGCTGGTGCTAATTTTGTGCCCTGCGGTCAAGTGCTGTTTTATGTGATGGGTGGGGTTGGCTAGTCACCTGAAATCTCATTTGATTGGATACAGTCCTAGATGAGATCAACTATATTATGTTTTACAAGAAGAGAAAGGAGAGGGATTTTGTTATACAAATACTCAAAACACACATTTAGTATTTAGAAAGACATAAATGAACAATAAAGACAGGAACACAGGATTAGTGTAAATTTATTTAAATGAATTTTATGTCTTTACGTCCAAGCAGCAGTGTAACGTATACAAGTCCCCATGGTCTCAGGTGTTTTGGCAAAAAGGATTCAATAAAAGTGAGCCCGCACCCTGAATTACTAAATGAACGTTCCCAACTGCTGACGTCTGTGCCTGTCGTGCCGTAGCAGTCAGCATCTGCAGCAGAGCTCGTCTCTGACACAGGTAGCAACATCCGTTCAGACTGTAACGGGGCTTTAGTGATGCAGTGTGTTTGTCTGCATGGCCTACTGCAGTGCTGCTGATTTAAAGTCGGTGACATCAGCTAAAGCGGCAGCATCACTGGAGGACCCCCAGTGGAGAAATCAGAGGGAGGAAGAGAAATGTATTATGCTGCTTCAGTTGAAAAGTATTTCTGGTCTTTTATAATTTACATTATTGTTTAGTTAGATTGAAATAAAAAGTGGACTCATAAATTATTTGTCCGACACGGAAGGTTTACTTTAGTAGTCTGTTTCTTCACATATCCAGTCACCTTACAATTTACATTTGTGTGCGTCTAAGACTTCCCAATAAATCTTTTTCACTCACTCTGTTGTAATCGAATATATGCTGTCTGTTAGGAATGTTGTCTGGCAGATTGATTAGACTGCAAATAATCGTATTGACTTCCTGTCAGTGTGTAATACGTACAAGACTCAACTGCTCTTAGGATGGATGCTAGTCAATAGTGTGTGTGTGTGTGTGTGTGCTTCAAATTAGAGCTGCAATTATTAATTGATTAGTTGTCAACTATTAAATTAACCGGCAACTATTTTGATAATGCATTTAATCGGTGTAAGTAATTCTTTAAGGAAAAATAAATAAATCTCTGATTCCAGCTCCTTAAATGTGACTGTTTGTTTTGTTTATATATAAACAAATGTTTACTGTCATAAAGGAGCAAATTTGCTCCTTTATGACAGTAAACTCTATCTTTTGGGATGTGGACAAAACAAGACGTTTGAGGACATCATCTTGGGCTTTTAGAAACACAGACTGACAATTTAGAGACCAACTAATGAATTTAATCGAGAAATTAATCTACAATGAAAATAATCCGTAGTCGCAGCCCTACTTAAAATCCATAGGTAAAGCAAATACTGAGTACCTTCGGTTGTTGCTGTATTTTATATGTGATGATGTGATCACTAAGGTGTCTGTGTGTTTGTACGCGTAGACATAAGAGCAACAGAGGAGTGTCCGGTATCAGTCTGCATGTAACAACCACATCCTGGCCTTCACTGCTTGTCATTGGATGGTGTGAATTTCAGCAGCCATGAGAGAACAGTGAGCTGGAACTTGAGAGATGGATCCAACACCGCAAACATTTGGGTTGCTGAGAGTCCACTAGGACTACCTGACCCAAGCAGACTGAGAACAGGATTAGATCCCATGACTGTACAATGACTTTGCAACAAATGTCTGTGAAGATTCTCAGTCATCCAGGCCATAGTAGTACTGTTACACCATCTAGTCTACATACTTTGATCTGTTGAACCACCCGTGACTCAGCGGACTAATGAATAGTTTTCCGCTCATAAAAGATCACTCCAAGGATGTCAAAGCCTGTAACATCCCACTTCACCTTGTTACTGAATCGCACCGCCTGGCTGTTTTGATCGAGGTGGATCCAGGAAAACGGCAACAGGAAAACACCACTGCAGTTGTTGTTGTTTATCAGATGATATGTATTGGCAATCAGGTGGAGGCCATGCATTTACCCTCGGTTTGTAATCTGTCCTGTAAATTGAAACCACGAGGGATCAACAAGCAGCGTAACCATGTCCAAGGTCAAGTTTCTCCTCAGTTCACTCCTGATGTCTTGTTTTTGATTTGTCAATCCCTTTTCTGTTGTTGTGCTGCTGCTTTTAGCAACAGCGTGTTAGGTGTCAGGTGTTGCTGTCTCTAGTGAGGCTTTTCCCTGAAGATTACTAGACTTAGCGCTGTTACTCAACTTCGTCACCCTTCCTCCAGCAGCAGGGCTCAGACAACACAAACCTGATCAGTGTGTGGCCCACACACTCCAGAGGATGCTCTATGGGGAGTAATTAATGCTTAATAAGGAGAAGCGTAGTCATGGAAGCTAAATTACCATGTTTCTGATGCTGTTGTCACCATGAGTAGAGAGAAATTTGTCAGTGGGAATGACACTAGCCTATAAACAGAAGTCCTAAAACATTGCGATCGTCTTGAGATATATATATATAGCTGACAAAACCGGGTAGTTGATCTGAATGATGAAAGTCAAGCTAGTGTCAGTCTAAATTAAGGAGTTGATATCCTTTTAATTTGGGTCAGGCTGGCAAGCTGTGGTCTGTTGAATAAAGGCGCAAAAGCAAAATGAATAAGGTGAAAGTTATACAATTGCACAACTTTGTTTGGGACATAGTATTTAAGTTCAAGCGGTAAATATAGGATGGACAAGGAGGAGCTGAAAGAGCTTGTCACCAAATGTGGCAAGAGTTTACTAGTAATGTGACTGACATGATCAACCACAGCTTCTTTGATGCAAAACCTTAACAAATGCGTGATAGTGAAGAAGTGACTACTGTTAACATTAACTCAGAAATCCTAGAAAGTGTCATATCTGTGCCTGTTTTCATGCCTGTATCTGCCAGTGTTTCCCCTATATGCATTCGGGAGCGCCGCTGCTGAATCATGACCGCCGCTCCAAAAATTTCCCACGATCATTAAACTATGCGCTACAAATGTTTTCACTCGCACACTGTGCGAGCACAGCAACACTCAATGCTTGGCTAGATTCCTCTCCTCTTTCTATACAGGCCATCTACGCGACAGATGGCGTTATAAGAGCAGCGTAACTCCTGTAAGGAGGAACATTACAGTAGGCTACATTTTATGTCTCTATGTAACATAAGCTCAATTTATAGAAAGTAACTGGTAGCTGTATTTGTATTAGTACGGCTGTATTAGTATGTATTTTATTACTACTTACTTGTCCAATGTTGAGAACATCAGGTACAAACTTAGACTAAACTGGTGTGGCCTACAGCTCTGTCCTGTACAGACTGGTTCAATTATTTTCAGTTTTAAGATGAGTCTGAAGAAGTGGTTGTTGGAAAAGAAAGGAAGGTGGTGACTGGAGGAGCTGACGTTAGTAAAGCAAAAGTGATGCAAACTAGTCCTTTTTAATCTAATGAGATGTTTCTTTTTGGATTTTAATGTGCAAATAAAATGCACCTCAGAAGGGAGGTTTCTCATGGTGCCTATTTTTTTATATAATATATAAACAGTTAAATGTCAAGAGCTGTAAAATGAAGACCCAAAAGGCAATCATGAACACTATGATGATTCTGAGGTCATATTAACAGGGCTTTAGGGGGTGATGCCCAAAACATGCTGTGCCATAAATGTCTAATCTCTGTGGAGAACATCATAACAAACCAAATTACTTTTCCCAAATCTAAAGGGTGTGGTTCTTCCCCAGTAGACTGATCTTTGTGTGTTGGTTATTTATTATCTGCTCTAGCTTTTCCAACTATTTGTTCAGAGATATGGTAAATAATATAATTGCCCAAGATGATGTGAAATTACATACAGTGAGGAAAGTTCTCCCGCTTAGAAATCATGGAGGGGTCTGAAATTGTCATCGTAGGTGCATGTCCACTGTGAGAGACATAATCTAAAACAAAAATAATCCAGAAATCACAATGTATGATTTTTTTAAACTATTTATTTGTATGATACAGCTGCAAATAAGTATTTGAACACCTGAGAAAATCAATGTTAATATTTGGTACAGTAGCCTTTGTTTGCAATTACAGAGGTCAAACGTTTCCTGTAGTTTTTCACCAGGTTTGCACACACTGCAGGAGGGATTTTGGCCCACTCCTCCACACAGATCTTCTCTAGATCAGTCAGGTTTCTGGGCTGTCGCTGAGAAACACGGAGTTTGAGCTCCTTCCAAAGATTCTCTATTGGGTTTAGGTCTGGAGACTGGCTAGGCCACGCCAGAACCTTGATATGCTTCTTACAGAGCCACTCCTTGGTTATCCTGGCTGTGTGCTTCGGGTCATTGTCATGTTGGAAGACCCGGCCTCGACCCATCTTCAATGCTCTAACTGAGGGAAGGAGGTTGTTCCCCAAAATCTCGCAATACATGGCCCCGGTCATCCTCTCCTTAATACAGTGCAGTCGCCCTGTCCCATGTGCAGAAAAACACCCCCAAAGCATGATGATACCACCCCCATGCTTCACAGTAGGGATGGTGTTCTTGGGATGGTACTCATCATTCTTCTTCCTCCAAACACGGTTAGTGGAATTATGACCAAAAAGTTCTATGTTGGTCTCATCTGACCACATGACTTTCTCCCATGACTCCTCTGGATCATCCAAATGGTCATTGGCAAACTTAAGACGGGCCTTGACATGTGCTGGTTTAAGCAGGGGAACCTTCCGTGCCATGCGTGATTTCAAACCATGACGTCTTAGTGTATTACCAACAGTAACCTTGGAAACGGTGGTCCCAGCTCTTCGGGTCATTGACCGGCTACTTTCCTCACTGTATTTGTCACTGGGAAAACATAAAATTTTCTTGGGGGAGGACCCAAACCCAACTTACTGCTTCATGGTATGCTGCCAATCTTTTATCCAGGGTAGGCTACAGCAGTAACAGTTGGGAGTTAAGGGGCAAGAAAATCATCTTGTCAATCAAAAACATCTCGAGGCCATTGTAAACTCATGTCTTATTTTGGAATAATAGCCTACTGATGTGACTACAATATCTGAACTCAGTCACTTTAACTAATTCTGAGTACCAGTGAAATATTTGTGACTTCAAAAGAATTAATTTCACTTCTTGCACCAGAGACATCTCCATGAAAGCCATGTCGTTATCAATAGCGGTCATGCTTATCTGCCTTCACAATGGCACTAATAACCCCTCATACTGCCGTCGACACACTGCTGTTTTCACGGATTGGTCCGCATGTCTCCTCCTATGGTCTCCTCCCCTCCAGCGGCAGGATTTACCGCAGCACGCTGCTGCAGATCACAGCGCCACAGAGCTGATGTTATGAGGCACCTGCTCTGCTACAGCATGTGCTAAATATGTTAGTATCTTTCTCTATATTATAATACCGCGTTTTTTCCTTTTTTTTTTTTTTAATCGCTTGGTTTAAATCGCGTTGACGGATAATTCCCTAAATCCGAGATGCCCATTAAAAGCAGCACGTCAAAGTGAGACCTTTCACCGGACCTTCTGCGGTTCACAACTCCCACGGCTGTGCGGAGTGACCCCACCTCCACATCTCAACATCGACTGTCTGTAACTACAGCCCGCGTCTGTGTGCCCTGCCACCGGAGCAGCGATGCCTCCCGGTGTTGTGACGGCGCCACGGAGCTCATCAGCCGGCTGCTTCTGCGTCTGCTGCGGGGTGAACATGAGACCTTATTTCACCGAGAACTCCGTGATCTCTCAAGGGGCAATTTATCAGCTGTAAGTTTACTGAATACATAGCCCCAGGCTTTTTGTGTAATAACATTTAACTGTGAATTGCAGTAACATACTGAGGCTATTGTGTTCTCCTTATTATGCTTAATGTGGGCTGTTTTATATCCTGTCTTGACACTCATTTGCCCTACTTTCAGTGATGTGCTGTGACAAAGGCATGTGGTTTTCCCATGATGACTTAATGGGAAGGATATGACAACAGTAGCAGCATAGTCAGTGGCTGCAGGAAGACGTTTCCTTCCCTTTGCTCCATGCAAAATGTCTTCCAGATGCCATACTCATCTGCTCACATCCACCCATCTTTTTGTTTTTTTTCAATTTACATGTGCCTAAAATGCACCCTGAGGGGGCTAATCAGAAAGGCACACAGTGTACCTGAGACAGATTGTTCATTTTTTGGGGCGTTTCACTGGGAGGCAAATATGCTTTCTGGCAATGATGCTATGTGAGTCTGAGTAAGAATATTTTCTAACTTGGGAATGTACCTAGATACTTTTAAAGCCAACAGTCTGAAGCTACTGATTGCCTAATTGTCACTTTTGTAATTACTGTTGTCTATTCCATGTATATCCCGTTTAGCTTCTGAATGGGACTTCCTGTCTCTGATAGTCCTTCCTCAGCCTTGGCCTATATTTATCGTCACCCCAAGTAAGGAGTGGCAAATATGGATAGTCGGGAATCACTGGTGTTAGTGGTGAATCTGCATTCACTCCATTGTTACAAACTTCCACTTTGACGTCAGCTTAAGTTCCACAACATTGGTTGTAATTGTTCTCTATTTCAGCTACGATTCAAAAAAACGTCAGAGAAATGTCAAAATCAAAGGAATGCATTGGGCATTTTAAGTTCATTACATAACTCCATTGTTCAGAGAGCAGTAGCTCCAAGTAGCTTAGCTGGAGGTGCCCATTTCATGCCAGAGTGTTGTTCAGTTATGTACCTTTTAAAGTCTCAGCCAAAGCCAGTGAAGTTGTAATTGCCTGTCAAGTTCAAAGTTAAAAACTGCAAATAGGTCCGCTGGTTGGGCAAAGGGAAAGGTTCATGTGAAAAGGAGAATTGGTTGGTTAAATGGGTGGACAGTTTGTTTTTCTCTATAACTTAATATGCCTTTGTCAATATGCGTTTTATGAACAGGTTCAGTTAAGCCAGCACGTTATTGGAACCAGCTGCTGTTTGTTGCAAACTGCACAGTCAAGTGTCTTGAGCTCATAAAGGCGCATAAATCTTTCCATTAGTGTTTTGTATATGATGTTTTGTACAGACTGTCACATGTATTTTGTAAGAAAACACAAGGTTAAATCACCATTATTGAAAGCCATTCAACTTTTAGACGACAAAATCCCTCATGCTCATTATTCAGCAGATGTTTTCATGCTGAAGAACAACTGCTTCTTCTTCATACAGTTAGGGAATAAAAAGACATCAGCCCCACAACACCAGCAACAGCGTGAGCTTTATATTAGGAGGACAACACATACAATTAGTTTAGTCTATAAACTGTCACAAAATAGTTGAAATAGCTCATCACAAGTTCCCAGAGCCTGAGGTGCTGTCTTTATATAGCTTGTTTTGTCTGACCAATAGTTCAAAACTAAAAGATGTTGAGTTTGCTATCACATGGGATAGAGAGAGGCAGGAAATCTTCTTATTTGAGAAGCTGAGACTCGGGAATGTTTGCCTTTTTTTCTTGAAAAATGACTGAAACCATAATGAAAAGATTTGCTGATTGTCTTTCTGTCAATAGACCAATTGATTGATCAACTAATTATTTCAGGTCTAGGGTTACAGATCTCTTTTAAGATATGCAGAGAACTGAGGGGCTTATCAAATGTACAATTTAGTTAATTATAAATTGGTTTTCTCTCTTTTCTCTCCATGTGTCCAGCATCAGCGAAAGTTTCCTGACAGTTAAAGGAGCTGCTCTCTTCTTACCTCGAGGAAATGGCTCCTCCCCTTCATCTGCCTCTCGCTTCTCACAGCTGCGTAGCAAACATGCAGGTGAGTTGAAAGGTCTTCCTCAAGAGCAAGTATTTGATTTGACTGTGTCACTAGTGCTGTGTGTAAATAAGGTGTCATTTATGTAATGTAATACTGCTGTCCTTGACACTGATCAAAGTTGTTGGATTACTTTCATCTTACCAGGAGACATCCAGCAGCATTTACAAACCATGTTCACTCTCCTCAGACCAGAGGACAACATCAAACTGGTGGGTACACACACACACACACACACACACACACACACACACACACTTCAGTCCTAAGGGCCCGTGTCCATCAAAGTGTTTTTTTCTGACACCGGCGTCTTTTTTTCAATTCATTGCAATGGGAGCGCCGCGTTTTTAGAACATGGTAAAAACGGCAGCAACATGACGAGGCGCTGATTGTCTTTTCCGCGCTGAGCATTTTTTCCCGGTTGGCGAGAGCTGAAAAATGTTCAACTTTGAGAAAAATGCCGCGCTCGTCGCTGTCACTTTTTCCCAGCCGTCCAATCACAGTGCAGGAGAGGCGGGACAAATGCCACACCATGCACATCCGATTTTGAACGAAACAATGTGCCTACTCGCCGAGTTGTTTCCTCGCCTGCAAAAAATCTCATGGACCCACGTACGGCAAGTCTGTCCCCTCATGTTTCAGTCTTCTCTTCATGCAAGGGCCAGAGCAAGTAAGCCTACCCTACTTTGTGGTGATATTTTCTACACAGTAAAATTAGGTAGCCTTCTTGCAACACATCACCTCCACGGAAATGATGTATCATAGCAACCACAGCGTCACAAAAAAAACATGCGCCTCCAAAGCGTGCCCTAGTGCTCCCAGCTAGGCGTTTTCAGTACAGCAGCTGGCGTTTTCAGCTGGTAAAAAAACGCTTTGGTGGACACGGGCCCTAAGCTTGTCAATCAACTGTCAAGACGTCAACTGTGTTTTCCCTGCTCCAGGCGGTTCGTTTGGAGAGCGCCCACCATCAGCTCACCCGCTACATGGTGGTGGTCTCAACCAACGGTCGTCAGGACACGGAGGAAAGCGTGGTGCTGGGAATGGATTTCAGTCCCGTGGATAGGTGAGACAGTAACACTAAGCTTATATGTACCTGCCTGTTTTTATACTGTGCTTAAAGTTGTAACAGGGTGATTTCATTTTCCCCCCTCTCAGCTCATGTTCTGTAGGGCTGGTTTTGCCCTTATGGAGCGACACGTTGATACACCTGGATGGAGATGGGTAAGATGCATACTTTAATCACAGAGTGCACGTACACTTAACACGAGGCTGTGAAGATGGTTGAATGTGCCTTTTTTTTATTCCACTTCTCTCCTCTGTGCTCCCTCTCTTCTCGCTCCCAGGGGTTTCAGTGTGTCAACGGATTCCAGAGTGCATGTGTTCAAGCCCGTTTCTGTGCAGGCCATGTGGTGAGTCACACTGCATTAATCACACAACTTGTTAGAAATGGATATTTATATATGCCCTTTTGTTGTGCTTCTCTTGGAATCCCAAGCAAGCCCCTGTCATTTATTTGAATGTTTCTTTTTTGTCATGATCTCACACTTTCTCCTGCATCTTCTGTTCTGCCAATCTCATTTTTCACTCTCACGTACTCCTCTCGCAGGTCGGCCCTCCAGTCACTCCACAAAGCATGCGAGGTGGCTCGTTGTCACAACTACTTCCCAGGCAGCTTGTTCCTCACTTGGGTCAGCTACTATCAAAGCAGGGTGTCCTCCGACCAGGTACGCATCAATGAGTGGAACATCATGCAGGATGTGCAGTCGCACCGTGCCGATTCACCCGTGCTTTTCTCTGACATGTAAGTAAACCGATCATATGGAAAATGTTAATCACTCTTGTCCCTCCCCCTTTTTTCAGTAATTTATCCAGACAATATGCTCATGATTATTTACTATCTTTCTTGACCTAAACATGCGAATATTGAAAGTTGTTCCATATTTGAGCATAATACACATAGTACTATGTAGTGGTTAGGCCAGACGTCTCCTCAATATGGCACACCATATACCACCTCATATATGTAAATAGCCTTATTTTATATATCGTATTTCAAAGTTGTGGTGTTTCTGCAGACCTACAGAAAGAGAGCTGACAGAGCGTCAGATCAAAACCAGTTTGAGGGAGATCATGATGCAGAAAGACCTTGAGAATGTCACCTGCAAAGAGGTGAGTTAATGCTTCAGATGCTGAATATGAATATGCTCCAAACCGATGCATTCATCATTGAAACTTCAGCTTTTGCAACAAAATGGTCCCCTCCAAAAGAGGAATAAAAAGATATGTTTGAGGTTCTTTTCAGTCACCAGTATTAAACTTAAATCAGCAGTCTTAAACAAAAAGGCAGACATTGCATTTTCTTTTAAGATTTTATTTGTGTGTTCTTTGGCTGGATGTGTTCTTTAGATCCGAACAGAGCTGGAAATGCACATGACATGCAACCTGAGAGAGTTCAAGGAGTTCATCGACAATGAGATGATTGTCATCCTGGGCCAGATGGACAGTCCTACGGAGATCTTTGATCACGTCTTCTTGGTAGGTTGACTCAGAACACCTCTGGAGTATCACTGCTGCATTTGGCACCGATGTTGGTCACTGAAATTATCAGGATAAAGAACTGCCAGAACGGCTAGATCACTAATTAATGAATTAATTAAATTAATCAAGTAGAAGACTTATGTATTGAAGGTGCCTCAGTTTTTACAGTAGACGTAAATGATTTATCATCACTTCTAAGTAAAATGTATGAACATTGTTTGTACATCAAGCTTAATCCACTGAGGAACCTGTCAAAATATGAGTTAGACTTGTGTAATTCCTCCAAATTTGAAGGTACTTTGTTCTTGTTTGGTTTGGAGAGCACATTGGATGTCAGACATGACTTGCCATAGGATTTAAGCATTATGAAAAGCTAAGTTGAAGGCCTGAGGATTGCTTTTGTTTCCTACAGGGATCTGAGTGGAATGCATCCAATTTGGAGGAGTTGCAGAAGAGCGGGTAAGGAGTGGGACAAAAACAACAAAACCCACTGCAGAGTACAAGCTGTATGATGTCAATAAAAACAAAGACCCTAACAATAATTTTGCTTAAATTAAATGTTTTATATTAAAATCTCAGCCAAACAGACTGCAGATCCAGTCGTCTCTCATCCTCTTCTCATCCCTCCTTTGATTCATGTCTCCCTCAGGGTTCAGTACATCCTGAATGTAACGAGGGAGATTGATAACTTCTTCCCTGGTGTGTTTGAGTACCACAACATTCGTGTTTACGACGAGGAGGCCACTGACCTGCTTGCTTATTGGAATGAAACGTACAAGTTTATATCTAGAGCCAAGTGAGTTTCAGATGACTGCATGTTCTCATTTTTTTTTATCTGATCTGCTCATCTTGTTAGGGCTAAGCATTCTTTCATCTTTTTTACCTTTTCTGTCTGTTCTCATCTCATCTTTCTTACAGAACTGTTGTATATCCTTGTTTCTTCATTTCTACTCCAGGAAAGCCGGATCCAAGTGCCTGGTGCACTGTAAAATGGGTATAAGTCGCTCCGCAGCCACAGTGATCGCGTACGCCATGAAGGAGCACGGCTGGGATTTGAAAAAAGCCTTTGATTATGTCAAGGACCGTCGAGCCGTGACCAAGCCTAACCCCTCTTTTATGAGACAGCTGGAGGAGTATCAGGGAATACTGCTTGCCAGGTACCCACATAAACACATGAGTATATTTCATGTAGATATGTGGATGCAACACTGCATGGGCTTATAATAAAGTCAGGATGAAACAAAAAGGCACACGCAGCTAAATTAATTTAAGCTGCTTGAATATGTGCTTAGGATTTTTATGTAAAAATGTTTATGCACTTGTGCATCCATATGTCCAAACTAGAATAAGTTAGATTCAGTAGTACCTATGGCTGAGGTCATGATTTTGCCTTTAGGGAAGCAGCATTATCAGGAACCACAGGCCTGTTTTTTTTTTTTTTTTTTTTTGATTGCAGTGCTGTGTGATATGTAATGCATTTCTAATATTTAAAGCTGCATTTGTTGATTTGTTTGTTGTTTTAGGCCCCTTAGCGTTGGCAGAAAAAGCTGTAGATACGACACTGACATATTGTCACATTCTAACATGTTGGCAAACAGTTGCCAATTTACACAACCAGCAGACAAAGAGCAACATTAGTATTCAAGTGGCGTCGTGTTTCTGCCGACCTATGTAATATTCATTCTCCTTTCAGCTCTGGTCTGTTCTCCCCCGCATTCTGAAGACAAATGTATTTTTACCTGTTAATGTCTCCACTACATTCACAAGCTAGTGGCTAAGTTGGTGTGTTTGTAGTTTGATACTGGGCAGGTAGCGTACACTAAATGGCTGCCTGCTGCGGCTGTAAATGAGGTTGATGAAAGCTGAGTTTTCACACTGGAAAACCAAAGCAAAGAGTGAAAAAACTTTCTGTAGAGATGAAGGGAACTGCACAGGGAGGTGATAATTCTCTATGGGTTCGACACTACCAACAGCCTTTCTCACATTACACATAGCCATTTGATCCATTGTTAATAGAAAATATTGATTGGTGCAGCTTTAAAGTGCATTTCATATCTTCATATATATATCTGTGACACAGTACATTTATCACAATAACCTTATAAATGAAAATTATATTATGCATGTTTGCATAAGGATAGGAGCGACATGAAAAGACTACAAAACAAGTTTTTGGTTTTTTTTTTTTTTGCTACGCCACGTTTATTCCCACCTCTTTGTCACCTTCTCCTACAGCAAGCAGAGGCACAATAAACTGTGGCGTTCTCACTCTGACAGTGACCTGTCTGATCACCATGAGCCACTGTCTAAATCTTACGCCCAACCGCACAGCCTGGGTCACTCCGACCCTCATAACCAGACCAGCAGCACACCTGGTCCCTCAGTAACAGAACTGCTGGGATCACTGGGAACTTCGGGCAAACCAACACACTCCACTAGCCAGCCGGATACTGGCATCAAGTCATCTCAGCGCAGCTCTTCATCCTCTGAGGTGGTGGGAGCTCTATCAGGCAATGCTGAATCTCGAAGCCTTGAGGCTCCTTCTCATTCTGCTGTAGTCCAGATCAGCCAGATGGACACTGTGTCTCAGTTATTTCCTCCGCTCTCCAATGGTTTATGTGACTGTGACGGGCCACCGTCATCACCTCCTCTCTCCCAGCCAAGAGCCGCCACTGTGGTGCCTGAGCTTCAAAAGACAGACATGGTGACTGTTGCACAGAGTGTTTTAGTGGGTCAGCCTCACCCGCCTCCATCCTTTCACCACCTCCCCCTCTCCCCTGCTCCATCTCCTCCAGCCTGCGTGGATAAAGTTATGAAACCAGAGGTGTTGTCCTGCGCTCAGGCTGCGATAAAACCGATGCTGGTGTCATTGCCTGAGCCCATGACAACACAGGCTGGACAGTGTCTGTCTGCACCAGTGCCTGTCAGAAAAACAGACTGTGACCAACAGATGTGTGACTTGTCTTTGGACGGCTTAGCAGCCCGTCCTCCCTCCATTCGTGATTTTATCAGCTACCCCAGTGCCATTCCTCAAGACAACGAGGTATTGTTCGGCCACAGTGCAGATCACATTAACTTTTTCAGTGCCAGGGAAAAGTTCAAGGGAATGAGTCAAGATGGTAAACCTCACTCTGCTGCAGTGCAGCAGTCGCCCCAGCTGAAGAGTTGTGGCAAAGAACAGCAACCGCTTCCCCAGGAGGGCTCCGCTAGTGAAGGCAAGGAGGAGGGCAAAAGAAAGGTAGGGCCGCTGCTTGTAGCAAAACTTTCCAGAACTTCTGCACACTTACTTCCATTGCAAACACCCAATTTATTGTCTAAGCAAACATCTCTCAGGCGCTTTTCATGCTCTGACCAAGGACTTAATTTAGGTGTTTCCAATGGAGATAAGTGTACAGATGTTTTTATCTGCGCTTGTGTAAAATGCCCATTGTAATATAATATTAGAATTATTTTGATAACCTATATGTTGAGAATTTTTCTGGATATTTTAGTGTGTATTGAAACCACATCAGATGAATCTTAAAATAATAATTTGTTTACATAGTTTAGCTGTTGTTTTCTTGAGTCCAAGGCCACCACCTGGTGGCACAAAAGTGGAACACTCAAAGTCGAGTATCTGTCACATCTGAATCAGATTTACTTAAATGTCTTCTGAACAACGCCATGGATATACTGACACTTTTATTTGGCATTTAAACTGAATCGTTAATATTATTGCTCTTTTCTTTGTAGGAAATGACCGTCCCTGTGCAGGTAGCAGGACTGAAGCCTGCATTGCTCACAGAGGCTTCACCTCTCGGCCCTCTTACACAACCAGAGCCCCCTCAGGGCCCAGAGGACCAGAAAGTGGAGAAGTCGATGCAGGAGGATAGTGATGTTATATCACAGAAGGAAGCTGATGATGTTAAGGAGGAAGTGAAAAACAAGGAAGAGGAGGCCCCTGCTGGTCTCTACAGTGATTGGACGAGGGGGTCTGTGCGGCGTGTCACACGACAGCTGGAGCAAAGAATGAAACAGGAGCATGAGACTCCGTCACCCTCGTCATCTCCACCATCCCTCTCCAGCAGCTCCTCCTGCTCTCAGCAGCGTCCAGCCAGCATCCATCTTGCGATGGTGGCTAATCCCCAGGATTCATCAGTTTGCTCGCAGGTGTCAGTTGTTAGCAACGTGCAGGAAGAGCAGGAGCATGATGGTAAGGGTGGGCCAGTTAAAAGGGAGAGTGGTGATGTAGTTGAGATGGAGGCACTTGGAAATAATGATGGAAGCGCAAAAGGACACAAACTCCAACCTGCTGATACTAGATTGCGCTCTACCTCTTCTTCATTCCACCGCTCTGTCAGTTCTCCTTTTGCCTCTGTGAACTTCCTGTGTTTGGAGGGTGTAACGGAGCATGAGTCAGGCACAGACTGGGACTTCTCCACAGAGTTACCCCATAGTGACATTATCATGAGGGGGACATGGGAGACTTTGTGCGAGCTGGGTGCCTTCCTGCAGCAGGTGAGCATGGGCGGCGCCTGTAAGGCCAGGTGTGTGGACCAGTTTTTTGGCCACAGTGTCAGAACCACTCAGAAGCAGGGTAGTGGTGTCCAGAGGAGCGTCAGAGAGGTGGAAGCCAGGCTTCGGCAGGCGGGACTGACCCCTCCATCCCTTATGAAGCGCTCAGCCTCTCTGGCCAAACTGGGCTGTTTGGAGCTGCTTGCCAATGACCTGAGTGAGTGGGAGCTCAGCCGCTCCTCTGTATCTCCGTCCTCAGCAAAAACTCCCATCCATGCAGTTATCGACGAGTCCAAGAAGCAGCGGGTCCACACCTCTCCTTCCTCAGCTGGCCAGCAACCAGAAGTCCTCAGGATTGGTGTGGAGAGTCTTTCTGAAGCTGGGGAAACCTTACCACTTCCACCATCAAATCATAGTCCGCAGGGAGGACAACTCCCAGACTCTGTCCAAGATTCACTGCAGTTGCCTGGGCCAACACTTCTGACAACAAGGCAGCAATATGGAAGAACTCACCCCCTGAGGCGGCTTAAGAAAAGAACTGCTAGTACTCTTTACCACACCATGTAATCCTCACTGTCTGTGTGTGTGTGTGTGTGTGTGTGTGTGTGAGTGGGGGGTCATATACACCTGTGAGAAATGGACAAAACAAACCAACGCCTCTTGCCTTAAGGGATACATTAAGTCGTTTCTGGATGTTTCTTCCCTGCAGATCGACAAAGAGCTGTGTGAAATCTGTGATATGAGACACTTGCCTCATGCAAGAACAATGACAAGGTTATGAAAGTTCTGGTCAAATGAAATGAATGAGTCAAATTGGAAGAAACGCTGTGTGTAGCATAACACTTTCTGAAGACATTCATAAAGCAGCAAAAACAATCATCCAGATGAATATGGGCAGCTTGTTTCAAATGTAAATACACCTGAGCCTGCACATATACCCTCTTTGCAGCATTGCTGGTTTCTCCGTTATCAACTTGATACTTGATTAAAAAGTCCAACCTGATGTTAGGTGGAATATATCCTCCGTTTTCCTCTTCTTGTGCTTTCATGTCTCCTCATTAATATTTGCTAGTCGTGCTGGGTAGCTACCAAGAAAAATTATACAGCTGTTCTGGTACAATCTGACAGGTACATGAATCTGCCCAACCTCAATTCAACACTCAAACCTGCTGATCTGGTTCAAATGATTTGGCGGGTATACTTTGTACTGACAAATAATACCAATCAAAGTCAATTCTGCTGTCTTGAGAGCAGCAGCAGTGCGTCTAAACACACAAGAGCTCAGGTTGATCCACAGATTAGTGTGTTTTCCCTCAAAGAACGGTGTAGCCAGAGCTGGTGACAAGAATGTCAACTGAACATGGTTACGTAGTTGTACAGCTGTTGATTGAATCAAAATGCAAAGAGAAGAGGCAAGCTGTTTGGGTTTTTTGTTGTTTGGTTTTTTTAATTTATGTTTGTATTGACTACACAATACCTCCGTTAGTCTGAACCAAATCTGACTAAGTCAAGTCAGACTCTGGATTCCTGGAATGTCCGTCAGAAACAATTTCAACTTAACTACTCGATAAACTGAAGTAAACTCATCTCTCTTGTGTCCTCTGACAGTTCTGATGCCACTCAAACTAGAGATTTTCTGTATGTATTACTATGTGGGAGAAAATGTAGGTTAAGGGATTGGGGGTTGAAGGCAGACTTGTGTATTTTTGTGAGTTTTCTGCCACGACGTAAAGGTCTATATTGTGAGTGTTGACATTTTAGGAACTGTACATGTTTTTATATCTGGTTTGTGTCCGTGTGTGAGCGTGACCGTGTAGCACAACTTTACCATGTGGGTGTGTACATTTTTTTTTGCACACATTTTTAGGAGTGTGCCTGTGACTGGCAAGTGAAGCTTCTCTGCAGTCTATCAGAAATGTCTGTACAGGGAGGTCTGTCATACATGCACTTTACTCCCATTTAAATTTTTGACGTGGCTTTTTCATGTATGGTTGCTACTTTTGAGGAGCACACTGAGGTAGTAGCAGCTGCTGGGTATGTGTGTCTATTTTTTTGTTTTATTTTAAACTATCAGTGTAAATAGTCTTTTATATCATGTGCTTCAACTGTGACCATTAAACAATGGAAATCGTTAAGAGTGTTTTGCTGTGAGTCTGGACGGTAATGCAAGGTCATGACTAAATGATTATAATTTTCAATCATGGTTTACACAAAAGATGATGTACATTGACATGACAGTGTTTTTTTTGTTTGTTTTTTTTTTAAAGCAATTTTAAATGTTGACATCATTTAGAGGTAATTTTTTTAGTTTGTTTAATCTATAAAATGGCCAAATTGTAATAAACATCCATCACTACTTTCCAGACCAGGTCAAGGTCAAATTGCTTATTTTATTGCAACTAACAGTTCAAAACCCAAATATCTTCAGTTTACCAAGACATAAAATAGATATATTGTCAATTGTAGTTAAGACAATAATAATTTCAACTGTATTCTGCTTGCATTCAGATGTGTCAGAGGAGCACTTTCACAGTGAATGTGTTAACACTTACTTATTTCTTTACACCATACAGGACTGTGATTGTTTTTCCTTTTATGAGGTGAGTATTTATTCTGTTACTTTGGAAAAGTGTACATAAAAAAAAGCCAGATTTAATTCAGCAGAATACATTGTCAGCAGTTTTCCTAGTGTCTGTTTCTTTCAGTGAAAATTGTAATTAATGCACTTAATTGCGGAAAACCGCATGTGAAGCCTGCAAGTAAATTCTTAGTACATGTTAAACCCAAATGTAGTTAAAGAAAGTCAGTCTGTGGTGAATTTGATACCATACAGAGGTGTCCTTTTTAGCCAAAAGAAGTATCTGCAATGATGCAAGCTACAAAAGTGGAAAAGAAACATAGTAACTGCTTTTTTTCTGTAATCTAAATGTCATAATGCACCCGTGGAAACATCTTGACCCATAATTAGAAATTGTTTTGGTATTTTGTGTCCTTGTTAGGCAAACTTATTGCTGTCACTGCTGGTAAGTTAGAAGCAGAAACTGAAGTCATTAGTATCTTCAGTCACCACCCATATATAGCATAGATGTCCTGCAGTATAAAGCCAGTGAGTGTAGTAATCACGTTGCAAAGTCATTCCCCTTATTTTCTCTTTTATTTTTGGTTGTCCTTATGGCAGCCCTAACACCAGGGTGCAGGAGATATCTGAGGGACTTTATAAAGCTCTTTGTTTTGTGAATGACAATGCATTGAGGAGCTTGACCACCTTCATTAACAGCAACAAGAGAGAACACAGCACAGCCCCAGTTCAGCCTTAAAGTATCCAGGTATGTTGAGTGTGTATCCAAGACTCATGCACTCACTACAGCCTTTGGCCTTTTGACTAGTTCAATATAAACACATTAGAACCAGCCAGAGGTGCACGTGTTAAAGCTAAACTGTCCTTCATTTCCTGATCGCTCTAGCTGGCTTTAATCTTTATTTTTGCTGAGTATTAATGGAGGCAAAATGAGGTTCACCACAATCCATCAGTACAGGCAAGAGGAAAGACGTACACAATACTGAGATTTGTTTATCATGTCCTCAAGATTGTATATTCTGTAGTGGGAGCTAGTCCATTGTGATTACTTAGTGGCTACTTGCTGACATTTTTTTTTATAGTGCTTATTGTTGATGTTTCAGATTTTTATGAACTTATCAAAACGGTGAACATATGTTTAAGACAATTCCATCCATTTAAAGGCTGTTTTTCACATTTGGAGTGGGTAGAGGTTTAATTTAGGGTAAACGTTATACTTGTAAAGTATGTTTAATGTACTCTAAAGCATTTAACAGGAAATATATATGTCAGCTCTAAGAAGATTGCTAGAAATACCTTTAATCTTATCTTAACTGTACTGGGAGCAGGTGAACATGCAGTATTCCATCTTTTACTTTTTTCCCCAACACATTTCTCTATACTGAGTTCCCCACAGTCAGGTCAACCGCAGTCAATGCAGACTAAACTATGGATCACTTTTCATTGCTTTGATGCATACAGTGACCACATCTTTGAAAATTGGGGAACTATTTTCTCACTCAAACTCAGCCACCATTTTTCACAAGTTTACCTACTATTGTCAAAACTGACATATACACAATTATTCAAATTAGGCAACAATTTGGTGCATTCTGCTACATCTGTAAAAAAACAAACAACAAAAACAACCCCATACCTATTATTTATCTCAAGGATGTGGAGTGCATGACCATCATGTATGATTACCAGGGTTGTATGAAGCATGTACAAGATTCTTTCCCTGGTTGAGTAAAATAGTGAATCTCAAACATTTTCACATCAAGGACCCCTAAACTGACACAAATCAGATTCAGATTTTGTCCCAGGATAGCGCCTCTGATAGGACTTTAAGATGTTTTAAAGTGTATGAAACTCATGACTAAAACAGTTGTACATTCTGTCACTGTGATACTTATGGATTGAATTATAGTGAAAATAAATTATTCCCCTTTTTGCTGGGGAGCCCTGGAATCTTCTCAAGGACCCCCAGGGGTCCTTGAGAACCACTGGAGTTGTTTGTGTTGTTTAGGTCATTTTGAATGACAAGATTTTCGTGTTCCTGTTCAGTGTTCAGATCCTGACATGTGAGAAGTGTTTTGGTTGTATAAGAGCATTTTGCAAATTGGATGTGATATTAATTATTGTGCTGACCTGCATGTTGGTACTGAGAAGTGTGTCAAGAGTTTTGAAAACACCATATAACCACAAATTCAACAGTTTGGAAACTTTTTTGTTGTTGTTTTAACTCATATGTGATGTGCACATTTTTATTGCTATCCTGCTCTCTGCAAACCCTATCAGATCACCTGTGTGTGTGTGTGTGTGTGTTTATTTACCATTTTAATCTTCCATTACTGTTCTTTAAATCACAATTCGTCTACAGAGGCCACCAATTGTAACACTGGCCCCCTGTAACCGGCGCGCGTCACGTTTCCCTGTACTGAGCCTGTTCCAAAATAGACGGCACCCACCCACACCCTCCTCTCTCCCTGCTCTGCCCCGGTACTCTCCCTCTCTCTTTCCCTGCCGAGGAGCGTCACGCAGTTGTCCAGTGCGTGTCTTCAGCAAGTCCGCTCCGACTCCAGGAAACCGGATCTCAGGCAAAATCCTTCAAAGGAATAAGAACAGCAGCAGCAGAAGACAAAGGAGGAGGAGGATACAAGAGAAACCGTGAGAGTTGTCCAGGGAAGAGGGGTCTCCCCAAAACCTGAGGTGAGCTTTCTTGTGGACTGTCTTTCCTAATATGTGTGTGTCAGTGCTGCAGTGGGGTGAGAGGTGCGTCAGCGTCTTTACTGCACTGCTGGAGAGGATCGAGTGCGTCCCCACCTTTTGGAAATCCTGAGAAAAGACGGGACAGTGTGATTGTGCACTTTACCCCCCTGTGGACGGAGCAGTTCTTCAGTCGTGCATGGCAGCTGTGGGCTACTTGGAGGAGCACGTTGTACATTGCTAACCCCCTCCCTCCGTCACTCACACCTCCCGGGCCCCTGACAGCCTATGTTCCAGTTTATGTGTGTTTGTATAGGCTGTGCGCAATGATTGTTGTTTTAAATTTACGGTGCGTTCATTAACAATACAGCGCCACAGAGTGCGTCACCTTCATTCTGGGACTATTTAGGATCAGGCTGGCGGGTGGGAGGAGCGGCCGGCCCCGGGTGGGACAGTGCAGTTTGTCATGTCTATATTAGGAAAGTGGCAGTGTCATTCTTTCGCTCTGTCTCGACTGTCCAGAGCCGTGCCGTGCGCGGCAGGGGAGGGCTCATTAACCTGAGGCAGAGTTAAAGGAGCATGTCGTTTAACTCAACTGACGTTAAATCACATCACATATTTCTGCCACCAGTTTCCATAAGCATAGGCTACACATTTTTAGATTAGGCAGCCAGTTTGGAGAGAGTGGAAGCTTTTGCAAAATAGTCAAGAATCAACTTTAAGCTATGTTTATTTCATTCATTCATTTTATTTTAATTTCTTGTTCAAATCAGATGAAAAGGCATGCATAATAACTAGCCTAAGTAATTTGTTTGTTTTTGTTAAAATTCCTGAGAAGAGTGAAGATGAGATTAAGACAAGGGTAGTTTGGATTCTCACTGTGGAACAGCAGGCAGCAGGAGAGTTTCTTGCTCTTCTTCCTTTGTAGATTTGCAATTTATCTTGAGAGCCAGGTGAAAAAAACCCACTGTTTGCTATCAACATGTCTCTGACACAGTATCAATAAAAGAATATACACAAGTATGTGTGATATTGTGTTTGCCCTGAAATGCCACACAGCTGGCCCTCCTGAAATGGTCACTGGAATGTAAATCCTTCCAGGAAAGAAGCGAGAGCTTCCGTCCTCTCATCAGTCTGGTTGAGTCATGTATCCCACAGTCTTTAAGTCCAGTTTGGGACTAAATGTAGAATATTCTAGTGTGAAAGTCAGACATCATCACTTAAAGCCTCAATTTGGGTCACTTTATGTTCACTTTGTCACAGGCCTGACTAGTGGAGAAGCGGACCCTGGCCTCAGTTGGTGCTCTTTGTGGTTTTATTTTAATTGTGACGAGCCAGACAGTTTACGATCATCCATTAAGCAAGAGGAAGAACTCTGCTGCATTTAGTAGAAGTCTTCAGGGACTCACACAGGCCTACTTCTAGATTTAGGTTTTTAGTTTTAGCCTAATGTAAGCCAGTGCAGTCAGGGAGTGTATGTTAGATACATTTTAGACTACATATTCTCATGGGGATTGTATCACGTGGGTGTGATTGAATGTAACTGCTGTGCTATGTATTGCTAGCTTCACATTGTAACTGTCTCTTAAGTTCTCTCCTGGCCTTTTATTTGTTATTTGTGTCTTAGTGTTGGCCTTTGATGTTTGACCGTCACATAGTGTTTGGATGCACAATTAACTATAAATATCTGCAATGATGGCAGGCCCTGTTATACAATATCTCCTGTGTTTTGGAGGATTACTGTTCCTCTGGCCCGGGGCCTGGGACAGCCACAGATCAGCAAGTTGTCACTCAACAAACAGCCTAAAAACACATTGCAGAGTTCATTAATCAGAGAAAAGCAGATGGTTATATAAAGCCCCTGAAAACCTGGCTTAAACTCAAAGCTGAAATATCACATATTCATGACTAAATAAGTAAGTAAAAAAAAAAAAAAACTCTTTAGGTATTATTTATGAAAAGTTAACACTCAAACTCAGCTAATCTGCGTCACCAGGACTGTGTGGGTCAGATTTGATTGACAGTGACAGTAATGACAGTCAACAGTCATCAGATCCAAATTCAAATGAGTCTCAGCTTTGATTGATGCATGGAAGTATGTGACATCACATTTTTCTAACTGAACAGGATCCCACTACTCATAGTAAGAAGCTGATTGAGAAGAAAAGTTTTTCATTGCCTTTAAAATGTATAGATGGATATAAGTGTCCACCTTTTTTGATCTCAGGTTTTGTTTCTACTTAGCCTACTCTGCTGCACCTTACTTTATTTTGTAGTCTGTATACTGTATATTGTTGTTTAATGTATTTATTGTTTTGAATGTTTTTATATATTTAGATGTATATATTGACATAATTACATATTTTTAAAGGAGACTTCAAAGTAATTTTTCTGTTGTATGGTTTAAGCTGTTGTGGTTTTTACTGTGCATATGACAATACACTTTTTGAATCTCGAATGCTCAGTGGGCCTGTATCAGTCAGCTGCCTGATTCTGAGTGAAGAAGAAAATAAAAAATGAAATTCACTGCTTGCTAGCATGACATAGGCAGAATCCTTTATCTACTTAATGTGACTGTAAGTCTGAAAAAAATAAATACCAAAGGTGAGTGAACTGCCCTGTTAACTTTCAAAATAAAATGCTTGAAAGCACCATAGAGATACTGAGTCATCTTGGGGGAAAAAAAGCATAATGCTCCTCCAAAACAACATATTCAATGATAGTAACTGTTCAGCAACAAAAAAAAATTTTAAGTAGCCTGCCTCAACAGTCAAAGAAGAGGACTGACGGATACTGTTGTAGGTGATATAAAGCAAGTACATCGCAGATTGCAGAGTGCAATATTGTGATGACAAGCTCTTCTGTGGTGGTCTCATACAGCCTTGGCTTGGTTCCTTCAGTGTAGGGATGAAATCTGATTTATTTTGCTAGAAGTCTTGTTCCAGATTGAGACTTACAAAGAAAATGACCTCCAAAATGAATATACAGTACATTTTGTTTTCTGGATGATTATGCTATTTTTTCCACATCTTACTTCTTTATCTAAATTTCTTTGTTTAACCCTCTTCTGACATCTCTATATCCCCTTTTTTATCCCCCTCTTTCTCTCCTTCCTCCTTCACACTATTTTCTTACTTCCCCATTACTCTCCGTACATCCTCTTCTATCCTTTGTTTCTTCATCTCTACATCCACCCTACATTCCTCCACACTCCTCAGCCATGAGTCGCAGCATTGTGCGGCAGAGTAAGTTTCGCCACGTCTTTGGCCAGACGGTCAAGGCTGAGCAGGCCTACGATGACATCCGTGTCTCCAAGGTGACGTGGGACAGCTCCTTCTGCGCCGTCAACCCAAAGTTCCTGGCGGTCATCGTTGAATCCAGCGGTGGAGGTTCGTTCCTGGTCCTGCCCCTCTCTAAGGTCAGTAAGGTCAAAGGGGAAACATTCCTGGGCCGCAGAGGGTGGAAACCGAACAGAATGTCTTTGAGTTCGTGTAAATCTGTCTGCCTCTGAAAATGATGATCCCAAAGCTGCAAAAATTTGATAAACTCTGCATTAAACACCTAACATGTTTTAGTTTTCTACATGATTGAATTGGTAGTGTATGTGCTCTTTATAATTAATATGCAGGTCAAGTCTGCCTTTGCCTGGATTTCTGTACTTTTCTATAGCGCTTTTTTCCTCTTTTCTTCTCTTGTTTCCGTCTGGTGCCAACTTAACCTCAAAGAGAAAGTTGGCACGTTTTTTAAGTTACTGTCTAGTCAGTGTTGTTAATAAGTGCCCACAATGAAATTAATAGCAGAATCATTCAGTTTTTGTTTGCATCAGGGGTCAGTTTGAGTAAAGGCACCACCAGTTGATGTTTGGCCTTGGCGGTTCAGGTTCTGGAGGGGCCATATAGCCTATTCACAGCTGCGATTTGAGTGGCAGCCTCAGCCTCTCAAATGTCAAAGGTACTTTAGTTGTCACAAACACATACATGTTGCGAAATTCATTCTCTGCATTTAACCCATCCCTCAAGGGAGCAGCCGCTGTGCAGCACCTGGGGACCAATTCCAGATTTTTTTATATCAGTGTCTGGTTAATGGCACCGACTGAAGAACCTGGCATGTTTTGATGGTGGGGGACACCAGAGCCTAGACCAGGGTCTGAGGCCACAGTGCTATCCACTGGACCACCGTGCAGCCTCTCTCTCTCTTCTCTGGCTTGAATAAATATGGCTGAATATCCAAGTAATACAAAACACTTACTGTATCCTTGTCAACACTGACATACATGTGCCTATTTTTCCTTTTAGGTGATTAAACAGCGAGAATAATACGCTTTGTTTTGGGCAAGATTATACATTTTTAGCCACACTAGTGTCATGGCTCCATGGATGGCATGTCATTTATACAGATGTTCATGGTCCTGAATAGAATAAATCCTATCGACTTTGGTTCATTCCTTAATTTGAGTATATGAGCCGTTCCTTCCTTGTGAGGGATTTCTGTGTTGAACATGTTGATTTTTGCATGCTGCAAACAGATATTCAAGTTGAGTTTTTATTACGGGTTTGTCGGCATGCTGACTATAAACTATATCCCTGTCAATCAGCTCCCTGCATCTGCCCATGTCCCATGCTGTCACCAACTGTTGCAGCAGGGTGTTTTTCTCATATAAGAGTCAGGGGAAATGAGAAGAAAGAATAGAGGGAACTTTACGGGGAAAGAGGAAGAAAAGAAAGAGAAGTAAAGAGAGTTTTTTTTTTTCCCCCCAAAGGAACAGCCTGTAACCTTTTTATATCTCATAGTTCATCACCTGACTTTTTTGTTCAGCTCATCAAGGTCACTAAAGGCAATTCCATGTTGAATACTAAAAGCAGCGTGGCCACAGTTTCAGATGGCTATAAGCATTAGCTATAAGTAATATAACCAGATGATCATGTTACATGATACAATCAGCAGGCTGCATAATGGGGAGGGTGAAGAAAAAGACTTCCAAAGCTCCTGGCAGACAGTTCTGCACTGAGGTCAAACAATGCATGTGACTCTTGGTGTTTGAAATACAAAGAAAAACTCGTGTCTCATTTGGACTTATAAGGTAAATGTAATTCATATTAAGACTAAAAACAAACTGTTTTCAAAACCTTTTCAAGGCTGATCAGTGCCAAGTCATGGTATCGGCAGCGTGTTGGTTACAATAGCTTAACCTTTAACTTGATTTAGTATGTTTTTCCTTCTAATACCGGAGTATATAATATTGCATCTAGCTGTCATGTTGGGGAAGCCTTGGGAAGGATACTGACATTGCAGCGACAGTAAAAGCAACAGGTCGAGACAGATCAGACATTTAAAGCTGCGATGCTTTAGTGGGGTGTGGGGCCTCGTGATCATAACAACATTGCCTTAAAATAAATGATGGACATTAGAAAGACCAAATTAAACTTGTGTCAATATTTAGATGTGGTGGGAGATAATATTTCAATACATTATCATATTAGGATATGCTACTCCAGCGATCCTAACTAAGTAAAATAGATTTTAAACTCTTTTTGTGATGGACTTTATTTGAGATGAGCAATTTAGAAACAAAGTCATCACTGCTAAGAATCATCAGCAGTGCTAATTATTAGTGTCAACGGGCAAGAGCCATACTCAGTTTTTTGGAGACACAGGGAAAATGGATGTGATTATATACTGGAGTCATGGTGAACAGGTTTGCTATTAATACACACCGACGCGCTCTCCATCCTCCATCTCCCCCTCTGGGTCCCCAACGGGCCACAAGAAAAACTCCCCTTTCAACGCCTCGTCCGTTAGCTATAAATACACTTCACTTGGGGTGTCTGTTGTATGTGTGTGCAGGGAGTGATATCTCAAAAGCTGATACACATGTTCACACGATAGGAACAGGGAGACACGAAATAACCTGGAAGTAACATTATGATTTTAGTTTGGATCATCTAAAAATGTCTTTTTCCTTGAAGTCCCTTTAAGCTGCATGCTTCTTTCTTTAAGGTTTTAGTTGTATTTTGAAGGTTTACATTCGGTCTTGTTTAAATCAGAGATACATTCAGACAAAACTCTTCACGTAAATTTCCTCAAAGTCAGACTAATAACACTGCCTCCAGGGCCCCAAAAATAGGGCAGAACTAAAGTACAATATGAAATAATTTTGAAGTTTCTCTCATGGAGTGGACTGTATAGTCTGCTATGTGCACTGTATTAGTAGGAATAGGAGACAAAATGGTACAAACTCAATGAGGGCAACAGGTCAGGGGACAATAGGGGCCAAACAGCAATTTTTTGCCTCATGACCTACCATCAGGACAAATCAATGGTTGTTTCGACAGCATTTCAATTACTCTATTTCAGCATGTAGTTTGGACCAGCAATCTCACAGCAAGGTCCATTTTTTGATCATATCACATGATCTTCATCAGCAGATGGGGTTTGCCCAGTGGTTATGGGATTGTATTTGTTAAAATTTCCATTTTTCTGAGCTGTTTAAGGATTTCTCCATGTTGCTTAAAATTTTAAATTGAAAGTTATTCTTTATCATGGAAGTAGTAGTTGAAAGAACAGTCTTTGAAATACTCAAAAAAGGGAAATTTTTACATCTACAATTCCATGACAACTAAGCAAACTCCGTCTGCAGAGGAAGCTGTGGGATACGATCAAAAGCTGGGGATCTGCTACTAAATGGACCTTAGGGTAAGAATGTTTCATAATTTCCAAAGTCAAGAAGAAACTTTCAATCTGAATTAGTTCGTACCTGTTTCACATTGAAAAAAAGTAACTGAAATCCTGTTGAAACAACGGTTTCATGTAACTTTGAATGTATCCATAACCTTTCATTGGAACCTGATTTTAACTATTTTCTGATGTTTGTTGACCTGAAAATCAACGCCTACTACTGTTTTATTAATCACCTATTTTATGTCCGAACTCAGTCCACCATGTCACTGCTGCTCTGTGTTACAGTCAGGCCGTGTGGATAAGAACTACCCTCTGGTGATCGGCCACTCTGGACCTGTTCTTGATATTGACTGGTGCCCTCATGACGATAACGTTCTGGCCAGCTGCTCGGAGGACTGTACTGCAATGGTAATGCGTGTGTATGTGTGTGTAGGAAAACAAAACTACTTCTGAGTGGGAGAGAGAAGTTGCAAATGCATGTAGATGAGTTTGTTGTTTGGTGACTCAGATAACAGTGATGGAGGTCATTTCGGCCTGAGATTGTCATGTTTACCTGCCCGTTTAAATAAGTGAAGTGAATCAGTCAATGCACCAGTGTGTCTACTGTCTACCTGTCTGACTGTCCACCCACCTGTTCCGCCCCCTCTATATCTCTCATCAGTCTACTCATCGTATTTTGGCCATGACAAGTTAGTCAGACTCTATTCTCTGTCTGCGACCAGCCTCCTCATTGTAACACAGCAGCAAATCCTGTTAAAATCATGTCAACTTACAAGCTGTGTTGTGAACTCCACATCTTCTTTTCCACAGAGCCTTCAACTTGGACAGCGCATAATTAAAAGTTAGCTCTGACAGTTTAGTTTGAATTTAAATATGGGAAATGGGATGGGAGGAAAGTGTATATTTAAAATCCTAATACATACACACAGTGCAGAATAGGTAAGAGTTGTAAACATAAACATATATTAATGTCAATATTGAATTTTGGACTGAATAGAAGCTCTAGTAGTTTTTGTAGGCCTGGTTGGGATACAGTGCAGGTATGTGGCCCTGAAGCTCATGACTGAGTTCAGTCAGCAGGGGTCACTGTAAAGCCATGACTGCAGGAAATGAAAAGCGATAGTTCACTCTCAAATCAACTCAACTCAACTTTATTTATTTACAACACAAATGATCTAGTGATGAGAGTAGTAGTAGAATAATAATTGAGACTTCAGGGGAAATTCCTGAAGTGGTAAAGTTAGGCATGGTTAAAGGCTCGTGAGTAAAAGTGTGTTTTAAGATGACTCTTGAAAATCTCAATAGTGGGGGAGAGTCAGACAATGGGATGAAGATCTCAGTTCTCTCATAATGTGATAAGGGAACAGGAGTTCTGTAATGTAAGCGGGTGCAATTGAATATGAAAATATACTGATTGTACTATACTTTGTGACACTAAAGTTAATTTACTGTAAAACCCCCTTAAGGCTTGTGCAAACTACACGACTGTCAGTGTTGGCCGATGGCCGTGCTGTTCACACTACAGAACTTGCCGTCTTGTAACTGGAGTCTTGAAGTCGTTCACACTACGTGACTGATCGGTGACAGGGGGTCACACACTACACGAGCTGACAGAGCTGTGGCATCTGTCGCATGGTCTCCAAACCACATTTTGTCAAGAAAACACACGTGAAAGGGGAAATGACACGACGAAACAGCTGTTGTTTGTTATTATAAAGATAGAAATTATAAAGACAAAGAATCTGGGTGAAAGGATGGATTAGCACTGGCAGGTAGCAGGGATTGTCTGAGCTACAGAAAGGGCTGAAGGTGAGTAAAAAGGGTTTTGCGTGGAAAAAGTAGCTGCCTGCTCTCATTGGCTGGATGTGGATGTCGAGTCAGCTGATTTCTCCAGATAGGCTATTTGGAATGCTAGATATCTGGCAGAAGTAGGCGATGTGGCAGTGATGTGTGGGGGACCCCTTTTGATGCGTCCTTGAGTAGTTCACACATATCCTACACATGTCAATCAGCCACTGATTTACTCCCATCACAGTCTGACGGTCACCGAGCAAGCAAATCGGGCTAAAAATCGTGCAGTGTGAACTAGCTTTAAGGCATCTAGGACTTATCCCCTTTTAATTTCCAGTTTTTATATAATATTTTTTTCCCATCTTGCTATTAGCCTATAAACATTGTAAACACATGATTTTTTTTTCACATGATAATTGTGACAACTCCTTAGGTGACCTAGATTAGGGCTGCCACTAACAATTATTTCTCTTATAGATTCAATTGCAGATAATTTTCCTGATTTAATAGATTAGTTGTGTGATCTGTAAAATATTTGAAAATGTCACAGTTTCCCAGAGCCCAAGGTGACAGTGACAAATTTCTTATTTTGTCTGATTAACAGTCCAAAACACAAAGATATTCAGTTTGCAAGAACATAAAACTGAGAAAAACATAAAATCCTCACATTGGTGGAGCATGAACAAGTACACTTTGGGTGTTTTTGCTTTAAAATGGCTCAAATTATATTCATTGATAATTGATTATCAAAATAGTTTCTGTAAATAGACTAATTGATTAATGAACTACAGCAATGTTTTAGCGTTAATCTTGATGCCTTTTCTTTCATAATAGCAGCAACAAAAACTACAAAATAAAGATGTACTTGGTGGTAAATATAACTATTAGGCTACAAATAATGTGTTTAATTATATTTAATAATGATATTTTATGATAACATTTCAGATTCTCTTCAGTAACTCTATAACTTGATATTAAAATATTATGGTCCAGTTACTTAAACCCTTTTAGCTTAATAGACAAATAAATATTGTTACTTTGGTTTAAAAAGTATATACTGCTTAAGTTACTTTGCTTTGTGTGTGTGCACACAAATGTTCATTATGTTAAGTATGTCAGCATGTGTCAAATATAAATTTGTATTATGACAACATGCCTCTTGACTCAGCATGTATCTGTGCATCCACAGTTGTCACTGAGGACAGATTTGCTCCCACTTGTTCACAACAACATCGCAGGAATCTTTGTGCTATCGATTGATTTGAAACGCTGCTTCTCCTATGGCAACAGCTGCTGGGAGGCTGTTTTGAATGCAGTGGGTTTCCCTTTGTGTGTATGTGTGTGTGAGTATTTGTGTGTGTATGCTTTGTTTATGTCCCACACATGGACAGACAGTTGCAGCTGTCCAGTCTTGGCAGTGGTGCTGCTGTGAAGCAGAAAGACCATAACTGTGATGTCAGTCTCATCAGTTCAGAGAGATCATTGTGTCATCTGAAAAGGCTCATTAGTGTGTGTGTGTGTGTGAGAGAGAGAGAGAGATACTGGGGAGCAACAGGGCCAGAGCTGTGTGTGTCTTATGTGGATCGACAAATCACCTACTAAAAGCCCACATTTCAACAAGCTATAAGTGAGAAATTGAGAAATGTGTTTTTCTGGACCAGTTTTGTCATTAATGTTTTTGTGGCACCCTCCTGTGAAGGAAGGAAGGAATTCATAAAAGCACAACATAGTGCATAAAGTTGCACCTGTTCAGGTCACATGCTCATGTCATGACTTGCCTGTATGCTGTTTTATAAGGAAGTACTGTGACATGCTAACCCTGTTGTCAGGACACTAAAGTCATGTTCTCGGTATTGTTTCTGGGATTTTGGAGGTTTAAACAACCAGAGCAGTGGTTTGCATTCTGCAGTTACACAGAATTTACACATGGTGTCTTTTTAAAGTGTGAAAATGAAATGACTGAAAGGCAATTCAAACAAGTTGATTTTCCTTTCATTCACAAACACCTCAACAAATCTATTAGAGGTGTCTCAAAAAACATGGCAGTCCTACTTGTCACCAGGAGCATTAAATGGATTGGCATATACTTCAAGTAGACTACCAATTTACAGTAATTTCTAATACACTAATTACTGAACAGATAACACTTCTTGTGCAACATCATCAAGATCAATGCTTTAATTTTTCTTCATCACTCCTCTCCAGGTGTGGCAGATTCCAGATCACTCACTGACCCGCCCCCTCTCCGATCCTATTGTGGTCCTGGAGGGACACTCCAAACGTGTTGGCATCGTCAGCTGGCATCCCACCGCACGCAACATACTCCTCACTGCGGGTAGGACACACACACACACACACATCCCAGTTTCCTTCAAAAACTTATAATCTTTTGACTTCATGTGACAGAGGTGAGTGTGATTAAAAGAAACAAATGAGGGATTCTCCCCCTTCCTCTTCTTACATAACATTCAGATGTCCATTTTTTTCCTCTGACCTCAGGCAGTGATAACCTGATTATTATCTGGAACGTGGGGACAGGCGAGCCCCTCATCTCCATGGACGACCACCCAGACCTAATCTACAGTATCAGCTGGAACCGTAACGGCAGCTTGTTTTGCACCACCTGTAAGGACCGTCGTCTGCGTGTCTGCGACCCCCGCAAGAGGGAGGTGGTTGCGGTGAGTGAGTAGAAAATACTACTAAATATATGCTTCACAGTAAAATTCATTCTAATACCACTATCTGAACTGCTTTAACAAAAGAGTATATTATAAGGCCAGAAGAATAAAAGTATTTCTGCTGATCCTGGAAAGGACCCATTAAAGTAAGGGTTGATATTTTGGGAAATACTCTTTTCTCTTTTCAATTTTCTGAAGCAGAGTTAGCTTAGAAGATTGATTCCACACCCCGTAAAATGTATGGCTACAGCCAGCAGCCAGCTAGTTTAGCTACATGCTTACACACGTAAATAACTGCCGCTCTGTTTAGTTTTTCTTTTACACATACTTCGATAATTCATTTATAATTTGCATCTGTTAATTCCACATTTATATTTTTTTAAATCTGTTTATGTCAACTGTATGTTTATGTCTAGCACCTTATCACCATAGAAAGTTCCTCGTACCTGTAAAATGCTACTTTGCAATAAAGCTCATTCTGATTAGCTTAGCACAAAGACTGGGGTAAACAGCTAGTCTGGCTCTGTAACTGTAACAAAGTAAGTTTACCAGTAGGCTTACTTCTGAAGTTCACTAACGCCGCTTTACAAGGGGTGATTTGCTGGATTATTTCTTAGCTGGGAGGAAGTAACTTGAGGCTTCGAATGGATCACTAGACCTTTGACAACACTTATTTTCCCCATAAGCCTAAACAAATAACTCTATGCGATCAGCTGAGTTGAAATGAATCCCCAGACACCAAAAAAAGGGAATAAAAAAAATGAACTCTTGTAGTAATGTCTGTCCCTCCGCTGACCAACAGGAACGTCTGGCTCCACACGAGGGGATCCGGCCAATGAGAGCCATCTTCACCAGAGACGGAAACATCTTCACCACAGGATTCACCAGGATGAGCCAGAGAGAGCTCGGACTCTGGGACCCGGTAAGAGCAATTCAAATATCACATGCTGTTCATGCATTTAAAAAATGTGCAGGAATATACATGCACTTATATACGTGTACACAACAAATTGTTGGCCTCCTTCATTGTTTTTACTCCCCACAGACAAACTTTGAGGAACCCATTGCACTGCTGGAGTTGGACACAAGCAATGGAGTGTTGTTACCATATTATGATGCAGATGCAAACATGGTCTACCTCTGTGGAAAGGTGCAGAGACATTTAGGTTTAATGATTCAAATCATGTTTGTAAATATGCTATTTAATATGTACATAAATATGTGCAGATCCATTGTATTTCCATCCTTATTAATGACAATGTCATGTTTATCTTTGACATGTTTAATATGTGTAATGTGTTTCCTGTATTTGTGTGCGTGTGTGTGTGTGTGTGTGTGTGTGTGTAGGGGGACAGCAGTATCCGTTACTTTGAGATCACAGACGAGCCGCCGTACGTCCACTACCTCAATACCTTCAGCAGTAAGGAGCCCCAGAGAGGGATGGGCTTCATGCCCAAGAGAGGTGTGGACGTCAGCAAATGTGAGATTGCTAGGTAAGATACTGCTTATGCAATAAATGAGCATAGATCACAGCTTTATAGCATTGTTTAATGGGATGTAAATTCTACAGATGTCGCTTAAAGGTGGCCATGGAACTCTAATTTTGGTAATGATGCCTTAACTGACAAGTGATTCAATAACATCAGGAGATGTTACATGTAACAGGCTTGATGGTGTGGTTTTCATATTACTAAGTTTAGCTCTGACCATCAGGTATCCCACTGGTTTAATGAATTTGTCAGTATATCACCCTCCAGAGTTCAGTTTAATAGCATTTACAAATACGTACTAGTTATTGCAGTGTCCATCAGTGAAAATATGATCCATTAATTGTGTATCCACCACAAGGCTACATATTTGTAATTGCTGTTTTGTGTGTACAGTTTAGAGAGAACTTCACTTATCTAACTATATACTTTATACTTCACTTAATTTCAGGTTGGCAGCTGTGTGTATACTATTTTATCCACTGCATTTATGTCAGAAATGTCCATATGTAATGAATTATCCATCACGCAACTCTCAGAGTGCATGAGATCATCTTATAGGTTACGCTTACGAACATAAAGTATAAGCTGATACACAGATGTGGAAAACCACAACTAGGCTGTCTTCTCTCCTCTTTTCACCTGTCCTCTTAGATTATTCAAACTCCTTGACAAGAAGTGTGAGCCCATAACAATGACAGTGCCCAGAAAAGTAAGTCCAACTGACCCTACAAACCTTTAACTGTCACAGTGGTCGAAGGTAAGTGAGTACATTACTCAAGTACTGTGCATAAGTACAATTTTGAGGTACTTTTACTTTACTTCAGTATTTCCATTTAATGTTACTTCATACTTAATAATGTAATGTTGGTAATGTTTTCCCTCTGCTACATTTCCCCCCAAAAGCTCTAGTTACTAGTTTTTGATTAATATTTTCCTACAAAACATATGATGAGTTTATAAATTATGATGTGTTGAAGCAATTAAAATGAGCTGCACCTTGCACCACATGTTACAAAACAAAACTAAAATATGTCACGGTTTTTCACCCCGACAACTCTTTTGCACAGTCGGACCTCTTCCAGGACGACCTGTACCCGGACACAGCTGGGCCTGATCCCGCCATGGAGCCTGAAGAGTGGCTGGAGGGCCGCAACGAAGATCCAATTCTTGTGTCCATGAGGGGCGGCTATGTGCCACCCAAGAGCAGAGAGCTCAAAGTGGCAAAAAAGAACCTGCTGGACTCCAGACCCACCACCCGACGTAGCATGTCCACTTTGGAAACCAACAGTCTGCCGGTAAGTTGTGGCATGCATTATGTTACCTGTTGTTACATGTTCACATAATGTATATCCTGTATGTGGACCACTGGTTTGTTATACTACATTAGATATATAGCATTGTGTCGCACATTTTCAATAGAAAAAAACTTCTTCTTTAGCTTTGGAGCCCATAAACTGAATACACCGTTACTCTTACGAACATCTGCCTCTCCTTTTAACATGTTTCTGTTTATCTCTCCTCTATTTGTACCTGCCCACAACTTTTTTCCCCCAAAGCTCCCCTTCTTGTTTTGGTTATTTTTTCTAGTTGCTCACTGTCCTTGACCTATTTTTCCTCTTTCTGTTTTTCTTAATCCTTAATTTTTCCCTCCCTGTCACTGTCTTTTTTCCTTTCTTCTTCCGTGTCCTTTTTGTCCTTCTTTCCCCTCTTCTCCTGTCCAGCCTCAGTTGCTTGAGAGGTTGTTGGAGGAGATTCAGAATCTGAAGGCCACCGTTTTGTCTCAGGAGAAGAGAATCTGTGACTTGGAGAATAAGCTTTCCCAGTACACCAACGGCACTGACTGAAGAACTGGTCAGAATGTCAGAATCAGTATTATTATAGAAACACATTTTCCTTGCATTGACAAGGAACCACTCTCCTAAATGATCAATCAGTGTTGCCCCTTTATTAAAGGTACCATTGTGGAATAATATTAATGTGGACAAGTTAAATAAAAATTGATTGTGCAACAAATTTGCACAAATTACATCCATAACCAGTGTAATTGTTCCACATTCCAGTTTTAACATAATGTACCTTTAATGCGACAGCAAAAATATTTTAATATACTCACACCTTCAGTGATTTGTAAAGAATGAGAAGGGTGCAAATGTGGAATGAGGGGGCAGTAGGTTAAAGGTAATGTGCAAGTTGAGTTAAAGGTCTGTAGAAAGTCTATGCTGTTATGACTTTTTTAATACCACTGTCAGAAAAGTATGCAAAAAGTAGCAAAAATCAGAAAAAGACTAGAATGCAATTCTTTGGTTTTGGTAAATTGCATCTACATACTCCCCACAGATATACATCAAGCAAGCACACTTCTCAACACGTTTGCTTCGCCCTCTGTATCATATGATCACTGACCAGTTTCTTTAAATAAATCTCTGAAAACTTCTCAAAATGTAAATAATAATTAAGGAACTAGGAGAAAATGTGTTAAACTTGTAGCAAAATGTGAAAACAAATGTTTTGTGTTCTGTAAAGGATTATACATTAGACAGATTATGACAACAATAAAACAGTGTTTTGTTTTTTTTTTTAAATCCTGCCTCTTCCATTTGTTGTTACAACAAGTGAATTTCCTGTTGAAAAATGATCACATGCCATCGATGGGTGCCTTCACATGTGAGAGGCTACACAGTGACGAGCTGACCTTCTAGTATCTTAATCTGCGTGTGCATGATTTCTCTGGTCAACTTTAGGACTTAGGCTGGCTCATAAACAGGAGGAAATACATTTATTAAATAGTTGTGTAGTGAACCAACCAGTGGACACTTAATTATTTCATGTCAAAAAGAAGAATGCAGCATCTCCCTCTTTGTCTCTCTAAGAGAAGGGGGGTGAGTTATCACCCGTCAAGCAGACAGGCCGACTAGAGGTCCAAAACACAAAACGGGGAGGGGGTTTGAAAGGTCTGCTACATTAAACACTTATTATTTCCACTCTGAGTGCTGGTTGGGAGGTTTTAACCATAGAGCCCACCATCTCCGGTGAAGTTGAGATAACGAACTCTACGCAATAACAATTTTAACCTTATATTAGTCCAGAGACTAACCTTACCCGGAACCAGGCTGTCAGGACCTCTATGGACAGAGACTATAAACTAAAGGGCCAAACTGGATCTGCAACACACACACACTGCCACAGATCAAAGGAAAGGGTCCCCCTTTGTTTACTCTTCTGACATGAGTGTAGAACTGAGTCACTACATTCTGCGGTCATAAAATGCTACAGGACTTTGTGATTTTGAAGAGATGCCCAATCATTCCCTATACAGGCAAAATCTATGTACCAAAAGGACAAATGTGAAAAAGGAGAATTTATATGGTACAGAAATATTATCCTGTGTAATACAATGAATTTTCCCAGCTCCTGGACCAAGGATTGAATTTAAAGTTTAAGTAATCAAAGTTATCTTCAGCCTCCATTCATGAAACCAGTGTCCCCCAGAGGACAAAAGAGGTATAACATGCATTGTTCTTAAACCTCATCTTTAAGCGTACATTCTTGTCTGTGTCTGTTGTTTAATCTGATGCCATGTTCAAATACCTCCTCATATCTTCTTAAAGAGGTGGTATTATGCTCATTTTCAAGTTCAAAATCCTACTTAGGGGTTGTACCAGAACAGGTTTACATGGTTTAATTTTCAAAACACACCATATTTTTTGTCTATAGTGCATTGCTGCAGCTCCTCCGTTCACCCTGTGTTGTAATGCTTCGCTTTAGCTATGGAGTGACACATCTTGTCTCTAAATGATCTTTGTTGGAAGTTGCACATGCGCAGTTCCTAATTAAGGACTACTAGCCAATCAGAAGCAGAGAAGGACGGGTCAGTGAGAAGCCTGGCTTCAGTTGAGCTGTACATGTTGCCGACCGGCTTGTTAACATATACTGGAGCAAGAGTTTCAGAGTGGTGAGTTATTAATCTGTAACAAAAGTATCTTTCATCCATAAAGTTTTAACTGAGCTCTGTCTCTACATCACAGTAACAACTTTATGTCCATTGACTGCCTGGAGGGTAGCTAGTGTTTGGAAGGGAGAGGAGAGGTGTGTGCTGCAGATCAGTGTTTTTGAGGGCGTGTCGGAGTAGCCGCTTGGCGAGCGTTATATGAGGCGCATTTAGCTTTGCAAAGGGAAAGTCCAGAGAAGTGTTTTCTGACTTTGGGCTTTTTCACATGGCAAACCTATTACATGGACAAAAAAGGTATAAAACTCAATAAAGGAGAGGGGAAAAGCCAAAAAGCATAATACCACCTCTTTAAGTAAAATATGTCTCGCAACGTCCAGCATCCAAGAGTTTGGCCCCAGGAAGAATCTCCGCAACTCCTAAGTTTTCCTTTATCTCACAGCAACATACTTAGCCTATATCCGCAAGGTCTATAGAACCTTCGGTAAATTTACCTTTTGTTTTTTGTTTAAAGTTATCAGACCTTTTAACGCACGCAACTCTTAACTCAGAAACAAACAAGTTTCTTTTAAAGCTTTTATTTCGGTTCGAACTAATGTTAACTTCACTTCTCCCAACGACAACAAAGTCAGAGGTCAGCCACGTGAGTCAGTTACGCCACCGGTAACACAGAGAACATCAACCGACGATAGCCGGCCTGTTTACTGCGAGAGTTTCCCGCAACCACCAGCAACACAAGCCAGCCGATCATGAAACTCATAATCAATTGAACTTAGTTGTGAAGTTATGATGATAACTTGCGTCCATTTGTCTCTTATTCATTTAGTCATATCCTCTCCAGAATAGCCAAAAACTAAATTCACATTGAACCCTATTACTCTCATTGATTGCATCCTGGTTGTTTAGTCATTATCGTATTATTTCTTTGGTATTATTTACTCTCACTTTGTACTCATTTAGCTAATAAATTCTCACTTTGATCACAGGAAGTGTGTGTGTGTGTGTGTGTCCTGTAGTGAGCTCAGCATACTAAGGTCAGTGGGCTGTACAGGTAGGTATAACTGTGGCCGGCATATGACATCACCCAGAGGAAGGATATAAATAGAAAACAAAATAGGTCCATGGATTGACCCCTGAGGCACACCGCATTTGATGGTAGACTTAAATTATTTATTGACACAAAACTTCCTATTGGATAAGTATGAGACAAACCCGTTCAGTCCAGTACCGCATACCCAACCCAGTGCCTCAGTCTGTTCAACAGGATGCCATGATCAATGGTGTCAAAGGCAGCACTTAAATCCAGCAAAACCAGTATTTAACATATGCCTGCATCAGCGTTCATTAGGAGGTCATTGGTAACTTTCAAGAGTGCTGTCTCAGTAATGTGATGCTTACGGAAGTCAGACTGGACTTTTTCAAAGATACAATTATTTTCCCTTGCAACAAGGAGCTGCTTAGAAACCTTTTCAAGTTTCAAATCTTTTCAAGGGTTTTTGAAAGAAAAGGCAGTTTAGAAATTGGGCGGTAGTTGTCAAGGATGTTGGGGTCAATGCTAGGTTTTTTTAGGACAGGTTGTACACATGCAGTCTTGAAGCAGACCGGGACACAACCAGTAGATAATGAGCTGTTAAAAATTAAAAGCAGGTGTGGGCTAATATACTACAAAAAAAACTTTGCATCAACATCTAAAAAGGCAGGGTTTGGGCTAATACTGGCTCTTAATAATTCCACCTTACTGACAAAGTGTATTAAAAATGTCTCACAATCTGTATCACAATCAGCAGAGGCACAGGGAGAGGCAGGGTTTACCAACAGATCGAGAGTCTTAAAAAGAAAACTGTGATTGTGCTGGTGGGCAGCAATAAGATTTGAGAAATGGTGAGCTCTTGCATCTTTTACCAAACTATTGTACGTAGATAGTAACTCTTTTATGGCCGGGTAGTGGACCTGGAGACCTGATTCTTTTCCATCTTTGTTCTGTTTTTCTGCATTCCCGTTTGCAGCTTCTGATATCTCCATTTAACCAGGGTTCCTTTGCGGATTTTAAGTGTTGTTTGTTTTTCAGAGGGGCTATGAGATCAATGGTTAAGGTAGAGAGGGAATTAAAATAGTTGACAAAATCATTAGTGGAGGAGATATCAGGGGGCACATTGCTAAATGAACTGAAGAGGGCACCAAACTTAGAGGCGTTATGCTCAATTAAACTGGGTTTGTTTTAAGAAAGACTGGGCAACACTAGCAGCCTGGAATTCACATTGGAAATGATTGACCTGATGATCTCAGCAGGCTGAGGGTAGCGGACGCTAACAGATTCAACAAACTGATCCGCAAGGCCAGTGACGTTGTGGTGGTGGAATTTGACTCTCTCTCGGTGGTGTCAGAGAGGAGGATGCTGTCTAAGCTACATCTTGGACAATGTCTCCCACCCACTCCATGACCTGCTGCTCAATCACAGGAGCACTGAAAGTGCATTGAAAGTGCTCCTGTGATTGAAATGCACCACAGAGCGCCACAGGAAGTCATTTCTGCCTGTGGCCGTCAAACTTTGTAACTCCTCCCTCTAAGTGTCGGACACACAGATACTTAGTTAGTTTTAAACTGGAAATTATTATCTGTTTTGTACGAGAATACCTGCTTAAATACTTAATGTGCAATACTCTCTGCTGCAATTATGATGCTACTATTTATTCATTTTTACTGTTCACCACAATAATTTGCTTATTATGTAAATACTGTACCATAACAATTCCTTTAACTATGTAAATATTGTACATATCCACACTCTTTTATATTTTCTTTTCTTTTATGTTTTATTCTGATATACTTCTTTATATAATGACTTTCTGTCTTTATTTATATGCCTTTTACCTTTTGTGCAATGTGTGCAACTGTGACACAGAATTTCCCCTCGGGGATTTAAGTATTTATAGAAGTATTTCTGATTTCTGAACTGATATAAAGATGTCCTTAATTTCTACAGCTGACATCTTCACACCCAAGCTAAGGACCAGGTCTAGAGTGTGATGAGTTTGGCCAGACACATGTTGAGTGAAATTAAAAGAATGAATGATACTTAAAAAAATGAAGAGCTGGGATATTTGAAGACTTGTCAATATGCAAATTAAAATCACCACAAATAAGAATTCTATCCACAAAAAAAAATTCAGGGAATTCCAGCATGAAGGGACCAGCTGGTTTGGGTGGGGCGGTAGATGACGGCAAGTTTGAGTGAAAGCACTTACTAATCGTTACATGCAATTTGAATGCATTTAAAGTGCTTTCTAAAAACAGCTACAAGGCCACCCCCACGGCCACACTCCCTGGGGCAGCTAAAACAGTCATATTCCGGGGGGCATAGTTCAACAAGCTGACTGTGATCACCAGGACGTAGCCAAGACTCAGCCAGAAACATAAAGTCTAAGTCAGAAGAAGAGATAAAATCATTTAGAATAAAAGTTTTGTTTGAGAGGGATCTAACATTAAGAAGGGCCAACTTTAGTGATCTCTACTGGGGTAAAGCTGACGTAACAACCTGAGGTAAGGTTAAAGCCTGTATCCTAATTAGTAAGTTATTACTATTGCTGAAACAAATGAATCTGTCTCGTTTAACAGGCCTATGTGAAGTCAATACAGGGATTTTAGGGGTGCATGAGGCAGTGATGTGACAAGCCAGGCTCCCAGTGTGGACTAGAGTAAGAAATGCATGGCTATATACCTTCCAGAAAGGGGGAGTCAGTGGCAGTAGAGGGTACATTGTTGTTGACAGTGGGCAAAGTGGCCAGAGAAGAAGAAGGAGGGGGGCGAAAGGTGATTTAGATATTCAGTCATGTAAGGAGGACAGGACACCGTGCCGCAGGTTGGACGTTAGCATGTGACTACCTATCTTATTTGGATGCAGACCGTCTTGTGCAAAGCAGGAGTCATGATTCCAGAACAGATTGAAATTGTCAATAAAATCAATGCCATGGGTGCAACAGGCAGATGGGAGCCAGGTGTGAAGGCTGAGGAGCCTACTAAAACGACCAAATCCACGGCCCAAGGTGTGAATTGGGCCAGAGATGAACACAGACTTTCCACTCCTGTTGAGCAAGTCGAGGAGACGATTAAAGGCGCATTTCGTGAGGCGAGGAGGCCAGTGAGCTTATCAATGATGTCGGTAGTTGTTGCTCCAGGAAAACTGTGTGTGATTGCATTTACAAAGTGAATATTCTGCACTATGGTGATCCCAACTAAGAGTGACGTAGAATGGATCAGAGGAGGCACCGGGGAGGGCCGTCTTACTGCAGCAGCACATGGGGTGATTGCAGCTATAGGCTGCAGCAGCAAGGTGGCGGCGTCCTTCTCAGCAGGAAAATTCCCTGCTGTCTTCGGACCCGCGTCCTTTTCTACAGGGGAAATTTCTGCTGTCCGCAGATCCAGAGCTGGATCTTCTCTTGGTCACAGCCTCTTCCAGCAACCTGTGGTGAGAAGAGGGGGTGGACTTGCTCTCTGGTGGATGGTGACATTTATCCAGTGGGGGAAATGTCAAACCTGTTAGCCAGCGGGAGGTCCAGAGTCGGAGGAGGAGGAGACGAGCGCTTTGCCCTTGTCTTAGTCTTAGTCCAGCTCTCTGGCTGTCGTGGAGTTGAACACACCAGAGCATCTGGTTTGCTCTCGCTGACAGATAAATTAGTCTCCGTTGGCGCATGGGAAAGTGATAAGTTAGACTCCTTAGGCTTTGCTCCTGAGAGGAGCTACAGGTCTTTGGCGTGGGCCGAGGATGCCATAGACACTGGGGCCTCCATGATAATTGAGCCAAGACCAGGAATGGTGGGATCACTGTCCAACCCCGAGGTGGTCCAGCCATCATGACAGGTTGATGCTCCCCCACCATAGCCAAAGGAGCTCAGGGGTCTCATTTATAAAACTGTGCTTAGAAACCTCACTAAAAGTGTACGTGCGCCCAAAAGCCAAAAATGGCGTACGCCAAATAATTTTCAGACTTATAAAACCGTGTGTACACGACATTTGCTCGACTGATGCAATGAAAACGGCATCAATTTAAATGTAATTTGTCCTCCTGTTCACCTTATTTATGAGAATAAATTGCACTGCATACAAGTATTAATTAACGATTCCGAATTAAACTATACAAAATATTTGAGGCGTTCTTTTGCAGAAACAGAATCTGGACTGGTAATCTGGCAAATACCGGGCGAATGCCCGGTGGGCCGATGCAGCTTTGGGGCTGGTGGAACGTAAATTATTTATTTATATAACTGTTTTTTTAAAATGGGCCAACGATTGGCCCATAAAGCATGGACAGAGGCCCATTGGGTAATTTTCTATACTGACACTAGGCCGGCCCAATCACATCTCTTACTAGCCCCCACGCTCTCTGCTCTCTTTTTCTTGCGTGTCACAAAGTGACAGGGCTGAGTGAGAAACTGAGCAGGAGTAAAGACAAGTGGAGGGGAACCGGTAAGCATGGAGTAGTTCAACCTGTAGGGAGGGAGCCGGGAGGGAGGGTCATTTACACTGGGGACGCTGGGGACATTTCCCCACACTTTTTGAAAGCATTTGTTAAAAATGTTCTGAAAAATAGCTTGCAGCAAGAAATGTTAATTAACAAATAAAAATGCTATGAAAAATGGTTTATTTGCACAATAACAAAATCTGCAATACAATGTAAATATAAAAGAAACCTCTGTATTGTTCATAAAAGTAACTTAAGTTAAAAACAATAATAACCTTCTGATTACTGCTTCCAACATATACATTCTATAAGAAAAACATCCAAGACCAATATCTTTTTTAATGCTCCATGTCCTGGATGGAGTCACTATTGTCCTTGTCTGAATGTTTGAATTCTTTGTTTTTCATGTCACACATTTGTGTTGAGAAACCAGTTCTGCAGTTGAACTACCTGACAGCAGCAGTTTGAGAATTATGTGCTACAATACAGTAAAAAGACTTTTGTAATGTAGTCACAACATATTGTCACAGCATTAATTTAGATGCTGAGTAAATATAATTATGATGAAAGCAAGTAGCCTCATATTGTTACATTTAGTTTGTTCATGATTGTGAGTTATTTGATGATTGTGACATTACAGGCCTATTTACTTGTCATTGAAATTTTTCCACATAAAGAGATGTGCAAGTTATTCCCAAATCACACAATAGATTTTATAATATGAACATAAGATCACAACATTGTATTGTAATCAAGGAATAATTATTTTGTGGTTGCAGGAAAGTTTGCTGGGTGAAAAATTATTACTCACCTGCCCACTGAGGCGCTTTCTAGTGTCATCTCTTACATGGTCTACAGTACATTACTCCCATTCCCATTTCAGTCTACTCACGAATTTACAACTTACAATTTACAACTGCAAATACTTTTGAGCAAATTTAGAATTTATTATGGTCTTTTTCAAATGTAAAGATAAGTGTCTTGAGCACCGGTCTAATGTTCTGTTCATGTATAGTTTGCAGCAAGATAGATAATCATTTTAATCATTAATCATTTAATCATTTTTTTCAGTGAAAATAAAAAAATAACCATTCTCACAATAGGATTTTTTTGCATATCATTCAGCCCTATTGCGATGACAAGTAAATAGGCCTCCAATGTCAAGATTATTAAAAAACTCTCACAATCATGAGTAAACTAAATGTAACAATAAAAGGCTACTTGCTTTTACGATGGTTTGGCCACTAACAGGCCAAAGGTCTTTAACCTGACTCCCCAGAGAATTGAGAAAGATGGCTCTGCACGGTTGGTTGGGCTCCGTGATTGCTGTGTCACTTGCAAAATCTGTTTATTTCCTTGCCTTGGTAAAGCCTACTTTGAAATCCGGGGATGCTGAAGTAATTACCAACTATTACCAAACTACAACCAATTAGTCTTCCTGTGCTGTCCAAAGTGCTGGAGAAAGTTGTTTCAGAACAACTTACTTGGAGACAAACAATTATCTGCACCCCCTACAGTTTGGTTTCAGACATAACCACTCCACAGAGTCAGCAACCTGTTTATTGCTAGAAAACATAAAACAGTCCCTTGACAAAGGTAATGTGGTAGGCGCAGTGTTTCTGGATCTGAAAAAGGCATTTGATACAGTAAACCACAGCATTTTAATCTCAAAACTTTCAATGTTAACCTTGTCATTATCTTGGTTTGACTTGTAATTAAAGGGTTGGGAATAGTGTGTTGTAATTAATAACATCAAGTCTGCTTTCAGCAAAATCGGTACATGAATCCCCCAAGGAACTGTGTTGGGTCCCATCCTTTTTAGTTTGTATATCAACAATTTGCCAGATACATGTCCTGATATAGGTCTTCAGATGTATGCTGACGATACAGTTGTCAGTGATGATGTTGCAAATAAGCTAACCAAAAACCTAGAAAAAGTTTCAGCTTGGCTTGATGCCTCCTGTTTGACACTAAATGCAAAGTCTATCTATTTTTCTTTTAAAAAGCAATCTGAAACCAAATCCCTGAACGTTAAAATTAAAGGTGAACTTATCGAACAAGTACCAGAAGTGAAGTATCTGGGGATTTTAGACTCGCAGTTCAATTTTAAAAGTCACACTAAAAAGATTTGCAAAACGATTAAGGCTAACCTTACCTATTTTAAGATGTAAAGAAAATGCTTGACATTTGATTTGAAGTACGGACAACCAGTGGAAACTCAGACTGATAAATAATTGTACAAATTTTCAAATTATTATTTTGATTGTTTGATATTTTAGTAATTGTTTTGTTTTTACATTTGATAATGATTTCTTTTTTTTATTATTATTTTAATCAATTAATAAATTGTTATATTTTTTGTCTATTAATACACACACACACACACGTTTACTGTTTTATTTATTTATTTAATATAAAATTTTTTATATATAAAATTTTTCTAACACATACACACATACGCTTTAATTACTTTACGCTTTAATTACTTGTTTAATGAAATGTATCATGTTGATTTTTCTTATGTAGTTTGTATGATGCTTTGGCAATATTGTTGTTACACATTCATGCCAATAAAGCTAATTTGAATTGAATTGATTGCGCCTTGATGTTTCTAAATTCAATGATACTTTCTCATCTGTCTTATTGTTTAACTACCTGGTCCCAGCCCAGTCAGTCTGTGATTAAATCTATGGAGTGTCTTTACAATCAAGCCTTGAAAATTCTGGACAAAAATCAGGTCTCATCACTGTCGCATTTTAAGTAAATACAAGATTTTAAGTTTTGCAAACTTTATTGATTTTCATTATGTAAAGCTTGTTTTTAAATGTTTCAATGGACTTGCTCCTCAGCCTCTCTGTAAGTACATTAAGAGACTTCAGAGTAACAGCAGATCCACCAGAACATCTTCAAGTGGCAATTGTAAAGTTTCATTTTGCAAAACTTATTTTGCTCAGACAGCCTTTTCTGTGAAAGGAGCTAAGTCTTGAAACTTGCTACCTAAATACTTGAAAACTGCTGCAAACTTCACCACTTTTAAAAGAGAGGCCAAGTCCTGGTTGGTTCAGCAACAAACTTGTCTAGTCTACTGTAGTTAGTGTTACATGTTTTTCATAGCATTTTGATGTCTACTCATTTTACCTCCTTTTATCTTGACTTATACTGTAATGTATTGTATTTTCTTTTTTTTCATCACTGTTTTTATGTTTTAAAGTTTTATTTCTTTAAAAAGCCCTTCTAGGGAGAGGTGTTGCAAATTAGCAACTGCTAAAAACACTATTGTATACACATTAGATAGCTGTTTTCAGTTTATCTATGTTAGATGTATCGGTCCCTCAGCCTCTAAATTGTTGACATTGCAGTGACAATCATCATTCAAGATACTTTCTTTTCATTTGCTAAAGGAATGGGAGGAACTCTCCCTTTTGGTATGCTTATTGAACTGTGGTACATACCATCATCTACCGTCTGGTACATCCACAAAAACTGGTTTGACTAACTGTCATCATAAAAAATAAAAATGAAAGAATTCCAACTGACACAGACAAACCACGTACATTCAGATATTAAATATGGAAAGAGTCACCAATTTTGCTGGTTGTGATAGCAAAAACTTTAGTGGATAGGTCTGTCTGCAGAGCAATAACACTTCCTCTAACAATATTTGGTCTATAGCTGAAATTCTTAATCAGGTCACAGAATCTGATGTGGGAACCTCTTACAGCAGTGTGCAGGTGTGTAATAATTTCTCACACAACAAACTGGTTTCCTGTGACAAAATAATTATTCCTTGATCACAGTGTTAAGATTAACATAAGATGGCAACTTAACTGTAACTATTCTAGTCTACTGTAGTTAGTGTTACATGTTTTTCATAGCATTTTGATGTCTACTCATTTTACCTCCTTTTATCTTGACTTATACTGTAATGTATTGTATTTTCTTTTTTTTCATCACTGTTTTTATGTTTTAAAGTTTTATTTCTTTAAAAAGCCCTTCTAGGGAGAGGTGTTGCAAATTAGCAACTGCTAAAAACACTATTGTATACACATTGGATAGCTGTTTTCAGTTTATCTATGTTAGATGTATCGGTCCCTCAGCCTCTAAATTGTTGACATTGCAGTGACAATCATCATTCAAGATACTTTCTTTTCATTTGCTAAAGGAATGGGAGGAACTCTCCCTTTTGGTATGCTTATTGAACTGTGGTACATACCATCATCTACCGTCTGGTACATCCACAAAAACTGGTTTGACTAACTGTCATCATAAAAAATAAAAATGAAAGAATTCCAACTGACACAGACAAACCACGTACATTCAGATATTAAATATGGAAAGAGTCACCAATTTTGCTGGTTGTGATAGCAAAAACTTTAGTGGATAGGTCTGTCTGCAGAGCAATAACACTTCCTCTAACAATATTTGGTCTATAGCTGAAATTCTTAATCAGGTCACAGAATCTGATGTGGGAACCTCTTACAGCAGTGTGCAGGTGTGTAATAATTTCTCACACAACAAACTGGTTTCCTGTGACAAAATAATTATTCCTTGATCACAATGTTAAGATGAACATAAGATGGCAACTTAACTGTAACTATTCTGTGATTAGGGAATAGCTCTCGCACCTTCTTATGGGAAGATAGCAAAATAATGTTTTCTTTTAAAGACTGTGAACAATTAATCAAAATATTATCCAAATCGCAACATGGCTAAGTGCAAAATCCAAATTGCAGAAGCAGCAATTTTTTAATAAAGGTAAAATATGTTGCAACATACAATTTAAACAAAGCATTGTGGTGCTACAGAGATCTGTAGAGATAGGAGATAAGAATCTCCTACCATGTTCCATAACACATTATAACTCTGCCTTGTTATGAATACACTTTACTCACCATTTACAATTAGTGATATAAAATGGAATAATAGCTTATAGTAATGTTTAATGTTATATAGCATGTCTTTGTTTGCTTTAAGTAAAGTGTTAAAATATCTATCACTGTATAATATATTACAGGTGGACATAATACCATATGAACTAATTATAAGACCTTATAACACGTAATTGTTTGCTTTAAGTAAAGTGACACGCATTTTGCAGGAAAACAACTTTTATTTATGTTTCTTCACTTCATGAACAATCTGTATGAATTTTGAACATTTTGCAGTTTAGCACAAAAACACAACATAATTACATCAAGAAAACTCATTGCCAAATCTTTTTATCATTTTTATTCTTTTTTTAGTGAAAATAAATTGCCAAAATAACCATTCTCAATAAAATTGTGACTCATATTGAAAATGAAAATGAAAGAATTCAAAACGACTTGTTTTTTTGCCACAGTAACAGGTCAAACAGGTAAAGACAGTAGTACCCTTGACATGGAGCATTATAAAAGACATTGCCACAATAGATAGACAGTCTACAAGGCGACATCAAGACCAAAGGTACAGTATAGTAATATCTGATTATTATTGGTAATGTTAAATAAAACAAACAATTTGACACAAGTCACATTTTTGTATTTTTATAAACTCATCATCTAATTTAATGTTATGACAGTTGTTGTGTCTACATTACAAAGTCATTTTGAAAAGTATTTTTATTATTTAGTTTCAAAACAATTAAGTGACTGTTTCAGTGATGTTCATTCAAAATGTATAATAAGTGTTTTGAATGCTTATAAAATGACAAGGGCTTCTCTTTAGTTGTCCTTTCAACTTTCAATGTCATTTGACCAGAAAACTAGATACATTTTTACGTGCATTTAAAATGATGGTATGAAATCAGGAGAGCTGCAGTGTCTGTAATTACAAAATGTTGTGTTAATGTGAAATAATGAGTTGTTGTAGGTGTGAGGTGTGAGATTCTCTAAAGCCTAGTTCACACTACACGATTTTTAGCCCGATTTGCCATTCTTTCATCCATATTCTTCTGTGTTAATTTTGACATTAGTACAAATTGACACCAGTAAAATAATCTTTTTTTTTTTTATAATTTCTGCTGTGTCTGTCAGGCAGGTTGTGCAATGATGTCTGGGTTGGCTGCTCTGTGTCTCCTGCTCCTGCAGACTGGAATTTTGGGGTTTAATATCGTATTTGATGGAAACTCTCTGAGTCATCAGGAAATCACTCAGATAGCGATCTTAAAAACCACCGTGCAGGTGTGCCAAGCTCTGGCCTTGGCTGAGGGCAAAAACTTCACTTTTCCTGTAAGGATGAAATTCAACCAAATTATATTGACTATTTCACCAGAGCCTGTATTATTAATAAATGTGATGTGCCACTACAATAATGTGTGTGTGTGTGTGTGTGTGTGTGTGTGTGTGTGTAGCCGCAGCCTTTTACCGCTGAGTCTGTCGCTGATGCCTGTCAAGCAAATTCATCCAACAGCTTCATCCAAACAATCAATTTAATCCAAGACAACAATCGAAATGTAGACATTGAGCATTTGTCTGACCCACCCTATCACTTTGACCGTGAGAAATTTTCTGAGGGAAGAAAAATCATTACAGATGGATTATCAGCTGTGAAGGCCAGCAACAAGTTACAGAACTTTGAGGCAGCAAGAGAACAACTGGGTGCAATCTTACACACTTTACAGGTACTTTCTACTCGTTTTGTTTCCATTTTAAGTTTCTCACACAAATGTTAATCAGGTGCAGCAGTGTTATGCCATTAGTCAGTGTGCAAATGTATCAAAACTGTATGCAATGCCATTTGTTTTAGTTTTACAACCGCCCACCAAATCTTTAAAAGAGCTTAGTGAAGAGTTTTGAAAAAAGAATGTTGGTACTAAAAGATAATGAGAGATGCTGTTTTTGACATGTTGTAAATATGTAACTTGTCTTCCTTTTTCAATAATAGGATTTCTACAGTCATAGTAACTGGGTGGAAATGGAAAACACACTCCCAAACTCCAATCTGATCAGATCAGACACCAGCATCGGTAACATTGCAGGTAATAGTTCATGTGACGTCAGTGTGTTTGTCTGTCTTACCAAAACGAAAAAATACAGAGATGAAGAGAGATTTGATGTGATTAGAGAGATCATTTTACTAAACTAAACACTGATAAAATATCTTGAAAATTTTCTTTCCCCATAGCTGAAAGCAGAGCAACCTGTCGCAACTGTAATGGAGACGACTGCACAAACAACATTTTGGAGGACATCCTGCAGGAAAAGATACTTATCTCTGGATATACTGGTGTTTCCAAACCAATCGGTAAATTACCCACCTTTCTGCATACCTAAAGAATTGTGTTTAAATTAGAGTACAAATGCCATTTATAAAATTGAGGCTCAAATGCCACAGCTCCATAGAAACAAATATCTGTAACAAAATGCACCCAATAGCACTGTCATCTCAATATGTGAAGAAACGACAGCTATGGTCAATGGTGGCTCCCAAGTTTGATGCTGAACTAATGACACACCAGCTGTGTCTCAATTCATGTGGAAAAAGTACTCAATTTTTATACTTCAGTAAAAGTACAGATACCACACTAAAATGTTACTCAGGTAAAAGTGAAAAAGTACCTGGTTTTAAAAGTACTTAAAGTAAAAAGTATAACTATTGATCTTACATAAAGCAACCTATCTTCTTAAATTCACTGAATACAGGTTTGAATACAGCATTGTAAGTTACACAATCACAATAAGGAAAACTGAGTCGCAAGCGGACAAGTGAATAATTCTACTGTGTGGAGGATTAGCCTGCGTTTTTTCTCTGCTGATATGTTTGTAACCCCTTCAGACCGTCTGACAGACACATAACCCAGTTTGGGACTGTATGTTAGGATGAGACAAGCAGGTGGAAATCGAAACTAACTGAAAACACTTGTAATCAGGCAGAAATCTCACCACAAATCCACAAAGATGTTAACGTCAGGACCTCCAAGAAAGTGCAGTTTCCAGTCCCAGAGCAAGTTTTTAGATGTTTATATTGCAAAACCCTTTCCAGTTATGTCACCACTCAAGTCAAAAACTGGCTAATCCTGACCTCCCTCGGGCCCTAAGCTAAATTCTGCTATGGGGCCCTACTACCTGACTTGTGAGTGATGTAAACAATTTGCCATTGCTGCACAGTCATACCTGACACTGCAGTGCTCTCACTACAATCCTCCCTCTTTTCATACAGTCTGTTTCTGTAATAAACCTGAGGGTCTGTGCTAAGGCTTGGCTGGCTGATGCTGGATGTGGATCCACTGTGCTAGTACTGACTGACGATCCAGCATCTACTCTACTGACAAACTTAAGAATAGCCCCTGTAAATTATAGATAACAGTGCTTGCTCCACTCCTTGAAGGAGCATAAGAATGCATTGGAGTAATTATGCTTATTGTTGCAACAATTTGAAATTCTCAAGTAAAGTACAAATCTGGAAAATTCTGTTCTTAGATTTATTCTTGAACTTAGTCTTAAGATCATTTCTGATTGTGTGCTTTGATTCATAGCAGATAGGATACTGAGCATTCAAATTGATTCTCTTATGTTTAAGGAGTCGACTTACCCCTCATTTTTTGGAAAGTCATATTTTGAAAATAGTTTATTTTAGATCCAAAGGGATTATTCCCAGGGATGCACCACATATTGAAATATATGTACATACATCACTGTCATGTCCTCACTGAAATGCCTCAAGTATAAAGTGGCTCAAATCACCCCTGCTCTCCTACTTCTTTCTAATTCGACACACTATAGAACATTGCATGCTATTTTCAATTCCTCACACCTTTAATGGATTATTCCTATTACATTGATAATTGTTATGGGTGGTGTGGGGACAGAGAGGACCCAAATGCAACGTCCAGCTTTAACAGGTTTTATTGGGAAAAGGGGGTGAGGGACTGGAGTCAAGGGAGAGGTGGATGCCGGGGAAACACAAGTACGGGGAACCGAGGAGACTGGGACCAGAGGGCCGGGGAACACTGGGAGAGAGAGAGAGCACACACAGGGGAGGAGACACAGGGAGGCAGGCAGAGAACAGAGAAAACCAAGGAAAAAGCAGAATAACGATGAAAGGAGAAAAAGCCAGGACACTCACCGTCAGCTGGGCTGCCACCACAACAGATAATGAAGCTAATGCAAAGTTCAACACAGGTTTGGATGCATATCCAAACTGCAATACCCCTACAAAACCAGCACGTCAAGTCTAGACTTTGCTCAAAGATTAGACCACTACCACATCAAAGTAAGGTTTTACTAGTTAAACATGATTTTCTGCATGAGTCATTCTTAGGTTCAAAAATGGTCGAAAGTCAGTTTTATAAATGAGACCCCTTGTTCACTCGCACTGTTCTCATTGCGTAATTTTAGGCTACAGCAACAGATTTTTTCTGAGAACTCACTGGACACTACCCGCTCAGTACCAAACAGCGGACAGACAAAGGGAGAGACTAGTTGGTGAACATAGTGGAGCATTTAACAGCTAAAGAGCCAAATACTTGACTCTGGAGTTGGTGGAGACCAAATACTGTGCTAAGAGAGTTCACATTTGACAGCACCAAATGACTGAAAATGATTTAATTTCTTCCAGTGTGAGCATCTACTGTATGTCCTTTGTGCAATGCATTATGGTAGAAACGTGACCACAAAAAACACAATATGAATTTGGGACACAGCTCTAAAAATGTTTTTCAACTATTGATGATGCCAAGAGATCACCAAAGTATTCATCAGATTTCATCCTCTGGGAACTATGAATGTCTGTACAAAATGATAGTGCAAGTTGTGAAGATGTTTCAGTCAAGACCAAAGTGATGGGCCCACCAGCAGACTAACTTTGTGGTCTCTAGAGCCATGCTGCTAGTGTGCTTAAAACACAGATTGAAAGAGAAGACTGTGAAAAGCAGTGTGGTAGTCTCTAAAGATGATGAAGATGTAAAGCTGTATGACACACTTGGTTCTGTTTCTAATGCTGAACAGGAAAATGCAGCCATGGAGGTAAATTTGATACATCAAGTACAATTGAGCCTAAAGGTGGGATCAACAAAGACACGTTAAGCTCGAACCATGGACATCTCCACATTACAGCAGCAGATTTGGCGATAGCTGCAACCAGTGAGCTACTAGAGGACGTTCGAAAGGCTGCTGGTGACCGAGTATTCCTACAGTATGTAACCCCCATTCTGCATGTTTCAGTTACACTACTGTAAGAAGACAAAGGGATTTAATCTCTATTTTATATGTCTCTCTCCATTCCTTAGGATGATAGGAATCTCCAAAGGCTCCAGTAACGCTCTTTGTATGTTGTTGTTTTGGTTTATGGTGTGTGTATGTGCATACTTAACACTGTAGCTGAGCTGATTTGTTTAAGCTGTTCTGTGTATATAACGAGAGCAATGTAATCAAATTCCTCATATGTGTGCACATACTCTGCCATTACAGCTGATTCAGATTCTTAGGTCTTGATTGAAATAAAGCATGAGTGATGACGTTAAAGCAGTGAGGACTGTCACTTCCTGAATAATCAACAATAAAGTGGGAACATCATAGGTATCATTTACCCTGGGTCCCCACCACTTTCTGAAATGGCTGGTTTTATTCCCACCACTTTTTCAAAGCCTTTGCTAAACGTTTTCTGAAAATTTGCTTGAAACAAGAAATGTTAAATAACGAATAAAAATTCTATGAGAAAGGTTTAGTTGCACAATAGGAAAACATGAAATGCAATATAAATATAGAAGAAACAGATCTGCCTTGTCCAAAAAAAGTCACTTCTGAATTGTCACTGGCCACATGAATTTTGTTTCCCTTCATATAAATAAAGACATTCCCACCATAAATTGGTGCAGAAAATATCTCTAGAATGCAGGAAATTAAGCCTTCAATTCTCAAAATCTTCTGGGGGAGGAGCCCCAGACCCCTCAATCAAACAGCCTATTTCATCAATGAATATTTCTTCTAAATAGCATTGGAGTATCTTGTTGTCTTGGTGTTGTGACTCCAATATTGTGCATTATCACTTCTCGTGGACTAAGCGTTTCGTTACATGCCTAATATGAGCTCTTAAATGTCCCCACCACTTTTCAACACAAAGTGAGGCCCTTGGGGAACATAAAATGAGGCCTCTGTTTACATTCTTGTACCTTTCCCTGATCTAGGCAGGACCTTAACGACCCAAACTGGACTGGTCTAAGTTTTTGTCCTCTGAAGTGAAGTAAAAGGGATGTTTGTGCCTTCAAATGTATAATTTGTTCTTCATCTACTTGCCTGCAAAACTGTAACTAACTCAATATAATAATCCAGTGTGTGCTGTCATGTGTATTATACTGACGAATAAAATAATTTCTTCCTCCTGAACCCCAGATTGTGTATCTCATGTTCAGAAAACTGAGCAATGAACCACTGAACAATCTGCTGCTAATTCCAGCTAATTGGGTGTGAATGCTGCAAGCATTTGCATCCTATGTTGTTGCTAACCTTTATTATTATTCTTCCGTCACGTTTTTTTCATGCGCTAACTAGTCCCACAGCTTTTGACGTAGAAATGGGGTGCTATTACTTTTGTCATAGATACCTTGAATATTTTCCAAATTATTCAAGGTTTTCCAGGAAAATTCTCCCATTGTAAGTGAATGGAGAGACTGTCAAAATCCTCCTCATACCTACTCCACTTTGAAAGCTCACCAGTTCAGCATACTTTCAGCTACAGACTTGATTTAAACTGTAAATTGGTTCACGGTCGCTGTCGAAGTTTTATGGTTTTTTGTGCTCTTTTCTGAGTTTATAATGGGTGTGTATTGCGTGAGTTCGAGTGGTTGACATCATCACTACAGTGTAGCAGGCTTGCAAAATCTTCTTAGATTTTCTTTTTAACTCGCTGGCTTGACCACAATTTTAACTCTATAAGCATACTATATACTAGAAATGTAGGTATTTTTGTTGTGGTTCCTCACATGTGCTTATTAAATCCCTCGGACTTATAGATTTGTCTCTGTGTCCTTCCAAAGGACAAGAGTGACAGAAAATCCTCCATAGGCTTCAATAGTAAATTCTCAACATTTCTTGACCAGAGCAGAACGTACCAGTTTTTCAACTCGCCGAAGTGGTCCCTTTTTTCAACTTTATCCACACAAAAAATATATCCTGTTGTTCAGAAATGCCTTCTGCCGCTCCCGGTCAAGTCATTTTGTCGATGCGACCTATAGTTTAGTCTCTGAGGTGGTTTGTTTGAGGCAAAGTCTCAGAGAAAGTTTCCTATCTGTCTATATAGGATAGCTGGTTGCCCAGGTGATGTTAATAAGCAGAGAGAGATCAAAGGGAGACGCACACTCACACACATTCTCTCTCTCACGCATACATACTTGGTCCTGTGTTCCGATTGGTGGACAGACGTTAAGCTATTTCTTGAATTAAGTCAAGTGTACTGCATCCAGAGTACTGCATCTGCTACTACAACAACTACTACTGCACTAATTACTACTACTACTACTTGGTACTACAACTAACACACACAGAGAGACACAAACAGACACACACACACACACACACTGTTCCCTTCATTGGAAACAGTTGGGTCTCTGTGTCTCACAGTGTCACAGTCTTATAGTCCACCTGTCTCTCTCACAGTCCGTCTCACAGTCTTATAGTCCACCTCTCTCTCTGACTCACAGTCCGTCTCACAGTCTTATAGTCCACCTGTGTCTCTGTCTCACAGTCCCTCTCACAGTCTTATATTCCACCTCTCTATCTGTCTCACAGTCCCTCTCACAGTCTTATATTCCACCTCTCTATCTGTCTCACAGTCCCTCTCACAGTCTTATAGTCCACCTGTGTCTCTTTCTCACAGTCAGTCTTACAGTCTTTTAGTCCACCTTTCTCTCTGTCTCACAGTCAGTCTCACAGTCTTATTGTCCACCTGTCTCGCAGTCCATCTCAATCTTTTAATCCACCTTTCTCTCTGTTTCACAGTCTGTCTCACAGTCTGTCTCAGTCTCATTGTCCACCTGTCTCTCTGTCACACAGTGCACATGTATGCATAACAGTGCGCACGCACACACACACACACACACACACACACACACACATACACACACATACACACACATTAAAGGAGACTTATTAGGCTTCTTATATTTTCTGTCTTATGTAACTCTAACAACTGGCAACTCCTATGCTTAGCCTGTCTCGGCTGCTGAGCGGCATAATCATCCTGCTTCAGGATCTCGGCCAATCAGAACACAGTGGGCTGCTTGTTTAAGAGAGAGGCTGAAATGAGAGCTTGCATGAAGTTTAGCAATTCAGTTTAGCATTAGCATCCAACAGCCAGCATTCACACTGCAATTTCTCCAGAAATTGTACTGTCTAGTTAATTTTGGATTTCATCACAACAATGGAGGACAGTCAAAATCACTTGACTGCAGACTTTGGGACCAGACTGGCAGAATGGTACCTCAAAAGCAAATGTTGAAAATGAGAATAGACAAAGATCTTTTTAAACCAATCTTCCTCAAGTATAGCTTTAAAGCTGATGATACACGGGGCAACTTTTTGAGCAATGTTGCTGGGCAATCTTGCTAGTGGCAAGTCTGACTATGTTTTGAACGGATAGTGGCGGTGCTGTGCGGGTGGAGGAGTGGTGCACTGTAAAAACTGAGACTAGGGTTAATTAATATTTAGTAAATAAATATTAGTAACCTATACATAATAAAAAATACTATGTTCAGTTTGGAATCATGTTGAGCTGAATTCAACAAATTTTTATTATTTATTAATTACATTTTACTCAATTTAGTTTGAATAAAATCAATTATGAATCACTAAGTAGAATTTAATTATATTTAATCAGGAAAGTCAAAGATGCAGAAAATGTATTAATTTTACTCATTTGGAGGTCTTTGGTTTTAATCATCTTACACTTCCACCCAAGCTGCTTTGCACCACATGGACATCGTCATCTGCCACATTTGTCAGGGACCACCATCTTCTCAAAGGTAAGACATGTTTCATTCGGTTTAATTATTGTTAGTTAATGAAAATTGTATAACCAAGCTGCTGTAACAGGTTGCAGCTGAACATGCTTTACTGCAGGTTACTAAACATTCCAACTGTAGTATGAACAATCCAGTTGCTGATCGTGTGTTTGGAAGCGGGGAGCCCAGCCTTGGGGGACCCGAAACACACCAGCAACTGGTCTGCTTTCCTCCACCGGGAAGACCTCAGAGTGTAAATACTCAGTGCTCTGACAGGGCAGAGCAGATGAAGTCTCCCGTCCTCCGCTGTCATATGAGGTGGGGGATGAAACGCCTGCAGCACCGTGACCCCGGGCCAACCTGGATGGGACCTTAGGGACATAGTCCGGACAGGGGTGCAGGATGGCTCTGACCCTCCCCGGGGCAAACTCCAGGCATTGCGGAGAAACCGAAAGTGCCTGGAGATCCCCCACCCTCCTCAGAGAGGTGATAGCGAGGAGAAAGGCCATCTTAAGGGTCAGGTGCTTGGCCTCAGCCGACTCCAGGGGTTCGAAGGGGGCCTTAGTCAGCGCTTCAAGAACCACTGCCAGGTCCCAGGTGGGAAGCCTGGACCGAGTCACGGGTCTCATCCTCCGGGCTCCACGGAGGAAGCGCACGACCAGTGGAAGCTTCCCCAGAGGCCCATCCCTCAGAGGGGTGTGGAACGCCGCCACGGCAGCCACATATACCTTGAGTGTGGATGGGGAAAGGCCAGCAGAGAAACGGTCCTGGAGGAACTCCAGTACCATAGTCACCGGGCAGGTAACTGGGTCCACCGCTCGTTCTCTGCACCAGGCGGCAAACACATTCCACTTTAGGCCGTACATTCTTCTCGTGGATGGGGCTCTGGAGCTAAGCAGCGTCTCGACTGTTCCTGCTGTGAGGCCCGCCTCCAGGAACTGGGCCCCCTCAGGGGCCAGACCCACAGTCTCCATAGGGCGGGGCAAGGGTGAAAGACCTGGCCCTGCGCCTGAGACAGCAGATCCTTCCTCAGAGGGACCTGCCATGGTCCACGTCTATGGGGCCGAACTCTTCGCACAATAACTCCACCACCTCGGGGTGGAGTCTCCATTCCCCGGGTCTCAGCCCCTGTCTCAACAGCAGGTCTGCTCCTTGATTCTGGGTCCCAGGGATGTACATCGCTCTGAGGGACAGCAGTCTCTGCTGGGACCACAGGAGGATCCGATGCGCCAGCTTGCATAATGGGTGCGAGCGCAGACCCCCCTGGTGATTCAAATAGGCCACCACCGCCGTGTTGTCGGTCCTGACAAGGACGTGGCGACTGCGGAGAGCGGGCAGAAAACTCCTCAGAGCTCTGAAAACCGGCAACATTTCCAGGCAATTTATGTGCCAAGAGAAATTATGCTCCTGCCAGGAGTATCTCGCGAAGCGGCCGTCCATGACCGCGCCCCATCCTATGAGTGAGCCGTCTGTCGAAATAATTGTCCGGCGACATGACGCTCCCAACACGGGCCCTTGGGACAGGAACTGGGACGACGGCATCAACCGCCTCGCCAAACAGGCCAGAAGTCGCGATCGGTGCGTCGAGGAGAAAGGTCTTCTCTTTGGTTGAGGTTGAGCCATAGGTGCCGTTCCGTGGCTACCAGAGCTGACATGGAGCGACCAATAGCGCGGGCCGTCTCCTTTGTGACTCTTAGTGACAAGTCTGTAGCTCGGCGGAGCTCAGCAACATCCTCCTCAGAGGGGCCTGCTCCCGAGTCTATGTCCTTCAGCAGATCGGCCTGGTATGCCTGCAAAACCGCCATTGTGTGCAGGCTTGCACCAGCCCGGCCTGCCGCCATGTAAGCTTTGCCCACCAAAGCAGATGTCATACGACATAGCTTGGTAGGTAGCGCCGGCTCTTTGAGGGATGATGCATGACCAGGCGAAAGACCAGAGCATCCTCAGCCCGGGGCATCAACCCATAGCCAAACCCCTTGACTCCCGCTACGTCGCTGTAGACCCGGAGCGGGGGAGTAGTCAGACGAGCTGAGAAGGGCTTATCCCAGGACTTGCACAACTCATCATGCAAGTCTGGAAAAAACGGCAGAGAACGGTGCGGAGGCGGCGCACGGCGCTGCAGAAAGGGCTCATCCAGTTTGCTTGTAGCATGTGTCTCTGGTACATCCTGTGGCCAATCGAGCTGGAGCTTGCTCACTGCCCGCGTCACCACCTCTAGGAGTTCGTCATAGCTGGGTGCAGACTGATGACGCTCTGCTTTTCTCTCCCGGAAGTCTTCCTCCTCCATGATGCTAAGCACGTCTAGCTCCTCAGAGCCAGATAGCTGTAGCCTCTCCTGGCTCATACCTCAAGCGGGAGAAACCGCGAAGCGGGCTCCCGAACGAGACCGACGGTAGTCGGAGTCAGCAGACGAGACATGAGAAGCCTCAGCAATCCCGATGCCGTCAGAGATGTCGCGCTGGGAGCCCCATGACCGAAGCCGCCGCGCCACCTCAGCGACCGCCGGGCCTGATCCACGGGGAAAGCGCATCCTGCCGTCTTGGGAGAAGAGAGCCGCACGGGACCTCAGCACCCTCAGGGGCAGGGCCTCGCAATGGCCGCAAGCAGCCCCCTCAAGAGCTGCCTGGGCATGCAGCATCCCCAAACAGGAAACACACAGGGCATGAGTGTCACCCGCCGTGATGTAACGTGGGCACGGGAAAACACATCGCCTGAATTGATCACCAGCCATCTCTCTGTCTGCCATCCTTCCAGGTAAGAGTTGGGTACTTCTTGCTGTAGTCTTTCTAAAAATGCCAGAGTGCCTGCTGAATAGAAAATAGCTAATGTGTCCTGTGTGCCGGCGTGCTTATATACGCCTCCAGTTACACCATCACACACTACCGTTCTAGCAACGCCAATAGGATTGGAGTAGTTTCATTCATGTTTCAGCCCTGCCACGCCCAGAGGCATTCCCATAGTGTCGTCACCGACGCAGTTCGAGTTCCCTCGAAGGGGAACCTCTTCCACTCTGAGGGCAGAACCATGCGGTTGAGGCTACAGGCTATCCTACTCAAGGTACCCTCCAATGACTATTATGTTTTCTAATGTCTTATTTTGTAATCAAATGTGCAACTCAGCTCTGTGTACTTATTGCTTAAAAGAATAGGTCGACATTTTGGGTATTACGTTTATTTGCATTTTCAGAAGATTGTCTGGCACTGTCCAAAGGAACACAAAATGTGCCTACCAGCACATGTAAAGCTCACAGATTAACATGTTATGTCTTGTTTGTTTAATTCATACAAAAGACAGGGTGTAAAATGTTGTGATTTTATGGGGGTGTATGTGCTATCCACTATTTCTTAGCTGGGACCAACACATTCCTGGTAATGGCAGTGTTTCATTACAATGGTCCATGAGACAGCACATCAAGGATTCACGTTTTAGGACAGTGGATGATTTTTACACCATGAACTTGAAATATGTTTGTCTGTAATTTTAGGCTCCAAACAATCCTATGACCTGATCAACTGTTTATTTTGTTATTGTTTGTAATTGTTATTCAGTGTCTGATGGTGTACCTTGGGTAATCTAAAAAGAAGGCGATCTCGTTCTCATCTCTAGGGCTGGAAACTGAACTTTGATACTTTTATTGCACTGACCAAATTGTTTAGATACTTTCGAGTATTGAAAAGTGCCTTGTCATTTAGTGCCAAATTTGTAATCTAACGAGTAAACCTCATCGGTGTCAGTGAGCCAATAAGCATGCAGAATGCTTGTACCAAGATATTTTCTGGTTTCTTTACTCCTTTATGAACGTAAACTGAATATCTTTGTATTGTGGACAAGGAATGCACAAAGTTGACATTTGAGGGCATTACCTTTAGGCTATGGGAACCATTATCAAAGTCAAAGTATTCCCTTCTTCCCAAGAAATGCAATACTAATAGCTCTATTTTATATTTATATAATTTTATATATTTATAATTTGGCCCTTAAGGTTACCAGCCAAAAGTTTCTTCCTTAGAGCTATTCACAAAGGTGCTGAGAGGCACTTTTACAAAGAGATGAGGCAACTTATAAAATAAGTGAAGGAGCAGAGTTGATGCTGATGTTGTGGATGACTTCAAGCTTCAGGAATGAGCTTATAGTGACATAGAGATTGGTTTACAGGTGCCAGCCTGTGTTAATGATTGTAGAAAAAGCTATTCACCAATTCACAAGTTCTAAGAAGAAATTAGCAATGGTTTGTTTGTGAGCTGAATTATTAATTTTAAATGTACCTGGCATGAAAATATTCTTCTGCAAGTGCATTATCTCAGATTTCTTTTCCCAAAGTGTTAGAAGCAATTTGGGAGTTGTTCAATTAGGACATTCTACTTTGGTTGTACAGTCTTAAATACACAATGTTCATGCTATTTCAGGATGCTGATGAAGACAATGTGTCACAGGACCTTATTCTACAAAGGATGAAAATCATCAAGACTACTACGTCAGACGATCCTGACGACATTGATATCATGGTAGAGGGCGGGAAAGTTCTGGCTGCTCTGGGCTTGCTCCATGGTCGTTGGCTTGGCATATGCAGTTAATCTTGCCTGTCCCAAGGAACTCAGGTACACGCTTGAAGTCTTCCAGAAACTCCTCCTCAAGCTGGATTATTTAAAACTGTCCCCAGGAGTGAACAGCCTCAAGAATAAGCTACTGTACTAGCTTAAGAAATGGGACCCTCACAGAATGAAATGGAACTATTAAGTCACTGTCAAAACTGTCACGTGATGACCCACTCACTGTGAAGTACCTACAAACTGTTACTGAAGGAGAAATTCTCTGAGTAATATTTGATGACCGAGTTGAGGTGTTGGTTCTTCTATCAGGAATCCCGCCCACTGTGGAGGAGCTGCAACTTGTTGTAAAGGAGGCCTATTGAATTTCTGAGTTCAGTTTTCAGTATTTTGATTTGGAATTAGGAGATTACTTTACTCTTCATAAAAGTGACCAAAGTAAACATAAAGAGTTTTATTTTGTCATTTTGCACTTGTAAAATAAACACTGAACAAATGGAAACATTTCAGATATAAATGTTTAGAAAAGGCTGCACAAATAAATGTTTAACTGCTGTTCTTTTCATGCATGGTGATCTGTTGAGTAAACTGTGGCAGCAAGAATGCGTCATATTGAGTAGATTACACATGACAAAGTGACATTCAATATAATTGAATACATTTGTGCTACAGTGTGCTAAAATATGAGTTGATCTGATTTATTTTATTTAGTAAATTCAAATCAATTTCAGTCAGATAATTAGTCATCTAAATCAATTACCACCAAATATTTAGTAAATCTAAATTACTTTTGTCTGGAAACTTAGTAAATATAAATAAATTTTTTTGCGAAATTGATTTGGGTTTACTAAATATTTTTTAGCTATATAACACATTAGTTGCTATTAATAAATCCAACAAATTCCAAAAAAAAACCTGTTGTTTTTATTAACATCTACTTATATTTTTTGTTTAAATTTAGTTAATTTATTTAATACTTTTTAATCAAATTTGTAGTACTTAAAATATATTCAATTAAATTACGTGTCACTTTGTTGCCATCATTTTTTTTAGTAACCAGTGGTCGCATTTCTTACGGTGTGGGGGAAGGGGATTACGGTAGTAATCTTTACTCATTACCACTGATGGCAACGTTGCCCTGCACGATTTCTCTAAAAGTTGCTCTGTGTATCATCAGCTTAAGAGACTCAGAAAAGTGGATTATAAACACAAAGCAAGTCTCTCCTGACTTTTTAACTAATAGCATATTCATAATGGCAGCAAAGAGTAAATTTTTTTCCAAAATGTACAGCGTTTCTTAACGCCACAGGTTGAAATAAAATAAATAAAGCAAGTCACTCCCAAATGTTTTTCTGCACATGCAATTCTAAGAGCAGTATTCAGTGTTTTTTACAAAACATAATAAGTTAAGTATGTTACAGGCCCCAGGCGCAGGGCGTGTGGACAGATAATAAAACGTGTAAAACAGGAGAAATGAACAACACTGGAAACTTGCTGCCATTAGTCTACTAAATAACAATAAGTTAACAACATGTATCTATCAAAAAAAAAAAACACAGATTCATACACAAATATGATAAATAATCCACCTACTCATCATACCTTTGTTCAACCCATTAGAAGGGAAAGTGAACCTATCACATCAACAGGGAAAATAAACCTTTCCTATATTATCAGGGAGTGTAAACCTTTAACATACTGACTGGGAATGTAAACCTTTTTTTTATATTAACAGGCTAAATAAACCGTTTATCACAATAGATCTGTACTAACTGACAAAGACATTGCTTTCCTCAAATTAACGGTTTATAACATTCCAGGCAAGATAATGACATTTAATAAATATGGATGACCTTTAACCAACACAAAACCTATTTTTATAAACAAAATACAAATAAAACATTTTAATAGTATAGTATAGATCCTAATGTTAACCATTTTATTCTTTTAGAGGCCAACAACAGAACTTTAAATACATGTTCGAGAAGTTTTGAGGTGAGAAATCAACTTCGTAGATGTCGAATATCGGCAGTCTGACGAAAATTGACGGCAAATCGAAAATGTGTTCAAACGTTTTCATAGTTGACAAGTGCCAATATCTTTTTATATACAGTCGGTCAATATATAGCTGCAGTAATGTTAGCAGAGGCTGCACAGCAACAGAATGGAGGTTAGCCCTATGTGCTAGCGGCCGATGTGTGCCACTGTAGGGTTAACGTTAACCGGTTGACATGCATACAATCAATAACTTTGGGCACACACCCTGTGATGGTTAGGGTAAGAGGAATATACTTCGGTTAGCTCCCCCAGGTCCAGTCACACAGACCACTGCAGCCCAACACAGCAGACGTGTCCAGCAACCGCTGAACGATAGTGTTAATGTTCGTAACGCTATTCTATCATTAAATTCTCAGTAATGTTAGTAAAGTTCAGTAAAGTTTTAACCAACATCAAGATATATCTGGCTCGTGATGTACAGAATATTCTTGGTTTGTGAAACTTAAAATCACTTTGGAACAAATAAAATATACAACAACAGTATGAATTGAACATCGCTTTATTATTATCATTACGCTATTATAAATAAATTTTACAGTATTAATATACTATAATGATATTATATAATTATAGTATAAAGCAAATATTAATGCATAATGTACACTGATTGGTACGTTGACATTTATTGGCTCTTTTTTTAACGGCTCTGCATGGGCCGAACGGCCGAGATAAACATCATCGTGTTTTGTGCGCGGTGGCTTGTGGGACGAACCATATATGGAAGTTCAACTTCCGTCAACTTCCGTCACGTTTGTCTGGTTTGTCTCAAGGGGGTAAGCCACAGTTGAAACAGTGAAGCCGACCAAAGCCTGCACGGACGGTTCCATGTAGGCCCAAAAATGACATCAAAACCCTGTGACATCCCGTTGCACATGAGAGATGTAACAGTATTGCTTAGATTATAAACTTTCAGTGAATCTAAAACAGCTATTCGGCGATCAGTGACACTACGTTGGTGTTTGTCAGGTGAGCCTCGTAAGTGGGCGGATTTACAGTGACGATCTGAGTCAGTGAAACACACTGAGCCATGAAAGTTTTTGTTGGTGCAGCTCTGCAGCTACCAGAATTATGGTGTTTCTGCCGTTGCTTTACGTCATTAAACCACGATTATGCTGCGTGATCATGCGCAGTAGATGCTCGTGCCAACAGGAAGTAGCCCTGTAGTAGTATTTTATTGGTCCAAAACTGGCTTCACTGCTCTCCACTGAAATCAGCGGGGTGGTTTCGTCCAGTATTCTACTGTCTATGGTTTGTCTGCGGGCTGCAGCTGGACCCTTCTCCCCTACTGGGTCCGTGTACAGTCCTTGTATGTTTTGTTAGTTTGTTTTTTCGTTTGAACCATGAAACAAACAAACGGGAAAACCACCTTTTTTTTGATTTCTTTTTTTTTTTGTCATTTCAAACCAAAAACGAAGTTGCTGTTTTCCGTTTTTGGTTTCTGAATCCAAAAACAAAAAAATGACTAAACCAAATTCAAATAACAGTCCGATTTAGTTTTTTGAAATTCCTATTTTAATTTCTCTTTCTTTTGAAGATTAAGGCAGATGGGGGTGGTCTGGGTATCTCTGGATAATCCGTAATTCGTTTGTAATACTAAAATGAAAATACCATTTATCTGTTTTTTGTTTCAAAACGAAAAACCAAATTACTGTTTTCGGTGTCAGAATCAAAAAACAAAAAACCAATTAAAAACGGCCCGTTTTTCGTTTTTGGTGATTCATTTTATTGTTATTCCTTTTTGAACAAAGAATGATGAGAGTCTGTGAACTTCAGTCAATTCGTTTCTCGTTATAAACCAAAAACGGAAGACACGTGGTCTATTCCTTTTATGGATGCGAAAGCAATCGGTAAAACCTTCAAAATAAATGTAGCCCATGTACCTTGTAGTTAGAAAGGGGATTATAGAGTAAAACAGAACTAAAATAACGTTTTTAGTAGGTTATAAAGCTAAACTAAAACTGGGTGTGGAAAAAACACTTTAATTAACTGAAATAAAAATTAAAAATAATAAAATAATAACTCCGGCTGTTAGGGAGAATTAAACATTTGTAAGTGACCTGTAACTTCAGATTATGACAAGTGAACTAATGTTATATGTAGCTTAGGATCGCAGTTAGCCTATTTATTTAAGTTTATATTATTTAATTCCTATTTTAGTTTCTTAACATATTTATAGGCCTTCTTGCTATGTGGAAGCTCAACCAGCAGAGGTCACTCTGCCCCCTTCTGTGGCGCCAACAGATAATAAGCTTTTGACCTTTTGACTTGTGTTTATATCAAAGAGAAGGCTGGCACTGTTACCAAAGGAAGCTAATCACTGAATTTGACCTTTTGACTTGTGTTTATATCAAAGACTTCACCTGCATTCCAGCTTCAATGGTGCTATATCTGCTAAAAACGACTTGGGTTATGTATGTAACCCTTGTTCACCGAGAAGGGGAATTCGAACTGCGTCGGACACTATGGGAACGCCTCTGGGCGTGGCAGGGCTGAATTATGAATGAACCTACTCCAATCCTATTGGTGTTGCTAGAACGGTAGCGTGTGACGGCGTAACCGGAGGCGTATATAAGCACGCCGGCACACAGGACACATTAGCCCTTTTCACATTAGCAAGGCACTCCAGGCGGGGTGAGGTGTGGTGGACCGACGCAGTGTCTCGTTCCCCCTTCGAGGGAACTCAAAGTGCGTCGGTGACGACACTATGGGAACGAGATACCCACTTAGGCTGCGCCGAAACCCCGCCTGCCCCCAGCGTGCAACCTGAGGCACGACTAAGAGGACAGTGCACGGGTGCCGGGTGCAGAAGGAAGGTCCAGACTGTAAAACCGGATGAAAGTGTGAGGGGTGGCCCAGCCAGCCATGTCACACAAATCCTGGAGCAACGCCCCAGCGAGGAGGGCCCTAGAAGCCGCCGTGCCTCGGGTAGAGTGCGCCCTTACGGCCATAGGTCACGGCAAACCACGCACCTGATAGGCCAGGGAAATAGTCTGAACGATCCAGTTGCTGATGGTGTGTTTAGAAGCGGGGAGCTCAGCCTTGGGTGACCCGAAACATACCAGCAACTGGTCTGCTTTCCTCCACCGGGAAGACCTCAGAGTGTAAATACTCAGCGCTCTAACAGGGCAGAGCAGATGAAGTCTCCCGTCCTCCGCCGTCGCACGAGGTGGGGGATGAAACGCCTGCAGCACCGTGGACCCTGCCAAACTGGACGGAACCTTAGGGACATAGCCTGGACAAGGGTGCAGGATGGCCCTGACCCTCCCCGGGGCAAACTCCAGGCATCGAGGAGAAACCGAAAGTGCTTGGAGATCCTCCACCCTCCTTAGAGAGGTGATAGCGAGGAGAAAGGCGATCTTGAGGGTCATGTGCTTGGCCTCAGTCAACTCCAGGGGTTTGAAGGGGGCCTCAGCCAGCGCTTTGAGAACCACTGCCAGGTCCCTGGTGGGAACCATGGAACGAGTCAAGGGGCTCATCCTCTGGGCTCCACGGAAGCGCACGACCATCACTCAGAGGGGTGTGGAACGCTGCAATGGCAGCCACATACACCTTGAGCGTGGACGGGGAGAGGCCCGCAGAGAAATGGTGCTGGAGGAACTCCAGTATCATAATTACCGAGCAGGTAACTGGGTCCACCGCCCGTTCTCTACACCAGGTGGCGAACACATTTCACTTCAGGCCGTACATGCTTCTCATGGATTGGGCTCTAGAGGTGAGTAGTGTCTCGACCGCTCCTGCCGTTAGGCCCGCCTCCAGGAACTACGCCACTTCAGGGGCCAGACCATACAGCTACCACAGGGCGGGGTGTGGGTGAAGGATCCGGCCCTCCGCTTGGGACAGCAGGTCTTTCCTCAGAGGGACCTGCCAGGGCGGGCCCTCCAGGAGCGATATTAAATCCGAGAACCACACTCGTGCCGGCCAAACCGGGGCTACCAGTAGTAGGCTGACGCCGTCCTGACGGACCTGCTCCAGCACCCCCAGGGGCAGAGCGACTGGGAGAAAGGCATACAGACGCAGCCTCGGCAACGTCTGCACCATGGCATCCAGCCCTAGCGGGGCTGGGGGCGAGAGGGAGAACCACAGGGGACAGTGCGTAGTCTCTCGGGACGCGAATAAGTCCACGTCTATGGGGCCGAACCTTTCACATAATAACTCCACCACCTCGGGGTGGGGTCTCCATTCCCCGGGCCTCAGTCCCTGTCTCGACAGCAGGTCTGCTCCCTGATTATGGGTCCCAGGGACGTACATCGCTCTGAGGGACAGCAGTCTCTGCTGGGACCACAGGAGGATCTGATGTGCCAGTTACAGACATGTGCCTAGTGATTCAAATAGGCCACCACTGCCGTATTGTCGGTCCTGACAAGGACGTGGCGACCACGGAGGGCGGGCAGAAAACTCCTCAGAGCTCTGAATACCGCCAACATTTCCAGGCAATTTATGTGCCAGGAGAAATGATGCTCCTGCCAGGAGCCTCTCGCAAAGCGGCCGTCCATGACCGCGCCCCATCCCTTGAGTGAGGCGTCTATAGAAATAATTGTTCGGCGACAGATCGCTCCCAACACGGGCCCTGCTCGTAACCCGTATCAGACGGAGCGGATTTCCCCTCGGGGAGAATCCCTTGGATTTTAGCCACCACTGCATGGCTCTCATGTGCAGTAGTCCAGAAGGTATTATACTGGACGCTGCTGCCAGGAGACCCAACACCCTCTTTAAAGTGTTTTACAGTGATGGCGCGGCCTAACTACACTCTGGTCACTGAGGACAAAAAAAAAAAAATGGACAGGTGGGCCCGCATCGTCGTTGAGTCCCACACCACCTCTAGGAACGTAGTCCGCTGGGTGAGCGTCAGCATGCTCTTCTTCTTGTTGAGCCGCAGCCCCAAACGATGAAGGTGGGCGAGGACGACATCTCGATGCCGAACCGTTAACTCCCGAGACTGGGCCAGGATGAGCCAGTCATCGATGTAGTTCAGTATGCGGATGCCCTGGAGCCTCATTGGGGCCAGGGCTGCATCCATACATTTGGTGAATGTGCGGGGAGAGAGTGCTAGGCTGAATGGAAGAACCCGATATTGGTTCACCGCGCCCCAATAGAACCTGTAGAACCAGTAGAACCTGGCCTCTCTGACCACCGGGGAAATAAGTTCTATGGCCCCTTTTTCCAGCAGAGAGCGAACTTCCTGTCCCAACACCGGGCTCTGTCCTGTGTGCACCGCAGTCCAGACTAATTTTTGGTATAATTAACAAAGGCAGAAACCAGAAACAGGTCGTTTTTCTGTTTTTTCAGTTTTGGGCCCGAAACGAAATAACCAACATTCAGTTTGATTTTTTGTTTTTTTGTTTTTTTGTTTTTTAATCAAAAGCAAAAAACCAAATTCAGCACAATGTCTCGTATTCCTTTCTTACTGATAAAACAAATTTATCACTCAATATTTCCTTTCATTGGTGGGTGGGACTTCATCAACCCCCTGCTTCTGATTGGACAGTGTGCTCTATCAGTTTGTGCTTCGATCAGGCTGCTTTTCAGGCTGCTTTTCAAAATTAAGGTTCTCCCAAAGAATTTCCATTCCTGCTGTGGTTCTCCCTCTTTGCCTTAAGACGATACAATGTCTCCACAAAAATATACACTTAGATGACGGTTTATTAGTGAAAACTAATTAAACAATGCAATAAATCTGCCTTCATGATTAAGAGATTAACAGTTTGAGAGGTAGCGATTCAGCTGTATGATCAGTTTGGAGCATGTAGTTTGTGGTGCAAACTGTAATGAATTAAACAAAGGTGTTAATTTTAGCATCGCATATTAAGGCTTATCTTTTTATTTTAGTAAATACTGTGGACAGTAAAGTGTTCTCAATATTGTAAAGATCGATGGCATCGAACCGACAGCAAGCACACAAAGAGGATTTACAAAAATTGACCAGCAGGTGTCGCCCTGCAGCTCCCTCAGCTGTGATCACCTGGAGCCACTTAAGAAAACAGCTCCACTGAGTTCATCATAGTTTTATCTACTCAAGACTGCCGACATTTGAACAGAATTCTAAGTGTAAAGAGTAAAAAAGAAAAAAATATATAAATAAATAAAGGGGCTTTGCACCTTTGTAGCCATAGATCATCATTTAGCACAAGTAGCCTCTACCCATCAATACCGGTAGATGCAACCCAATAAAGACTAAATCGTATATTATATTATATCATATATCATCAAGCTCAGTTCTGGTTTTACTAGATTTGCAATTAAAACTAGAACGTCAAGGCACACCACCTCTTAATTGTAAATAATTGTAGCCTACGTTGTCATTTGTGTTTATTAAACTTGTACCTTGGTTGAATATGTAAGAGACCCGTTGTTAGGTCCCCAGCTTGTCTAGGGGTGTGGGACGAACAAAAGATAAATAACCGGGTGGGAAAAACCAAGGATGATTCTAAACATGCGCCAAGTTAATATATTTATTCTTAATCAAAACAAAAAGGCGTTTAATCAACAAAAAACGATCTCTGCCCACACAAGAGACGATGCAAATTATATAAAGTAACCAAACAACATACGATGCGACACAATAGGCCTCACAGACTCCGCTGCTCCCTCAGCACTGGGAAAGCACACACGGAGGTTGCCCGTCGCTCACCACACTTCCACTGATCGGGAATGCCGCCTCCACGGAGTCACCGACCTCACGGCGCGAGGAAAAGTTACCAGCGGCACTCCGACGGTCACATCCTACAAGTCACGAAGTAGATCACACAGTAAATCACACAGAATAATGCGAGCCCAAGGAAGGGTGAGTGATTGAGTGAGAAGTAAGACGTCACGTTCGAGACCACTCCACTGGCTCTGCTTATGTGGCCCACTAATCGCCACTAATCGGCCCCAGCTGTGAGCTCCACCCCACGTCACACTCAGCAGGTACAGGTACACACCTGCAAGAGAGAGACAGACACACCTACAGTAACGCACAGCCCACAGATCTCACGGGTCGTAACACCCGTTTACTGAGATGTGTCAGTCTGAGTTAATGATAAATGATCTGCGCCTTGATTTGGAACCAGGTGCGATCAACAAGTTCCCAGGCTCCTGTTATTGAAGCTGTTCCAACACCAACTGTAAAATGTGATCAAATATCTCCTCTGCTGCGAGGAAGAAGTCCCAGGGCCCAGTTTGAACGATCTAAGTAATCAGATTTACGTGCGCTTGCACCTTGGCGCATTGCTATCACAATAGCAGATGAATGGCGCAGTATAAAAACATCAAGTGACAGCGATATAAAAACTGTCTCATGAAGCCAGATGTTCCTCCGCAGCTCTGTGTTCATCGGTGAAGCAGACTGGAGTCTGTAAAAATGGTCTCGGTGTCCTTAAAAGTTAACATAGATCGAATTTTTGCTATATTTCTAAGTTCATAAAAACATGATTGAACAAACTTTGTGGTGTGCTGCTCGAAATTTAAATCACTATCAAACCAAACACCAAGGTTCTTTGCCACAGGCTTAATGTGATTTACTAGGGAACCAGCAGATGGCAGTATTTGATTTGCCATCTGCTGAGACCCAATGACCAGGTTTTCTGTTTTGTCTGAGTTCAGCTGGAGGAAATTATTTGACATCCATTTTTTAACTTCACAAAGGCAGTTGTTAAGTGAACTCAGCATTCCAGGGTCTGTGGATCTGACGGGCAAGTATATTTGTGTGTCATCAGCATAAATATGAAAAGAAATGCCATGTTTATGGATAATATGTCCAAGGGGAAGCAGATACAAGGAAAACAAAATGAAAAGAAGCAGATACAAGGAAAACAAAATGAAAAGACCGACCCCTGAGGCACACCATATTTAACTGGACAGAACGAAGAGACATAGTTGTTTACAGACACGCAAAACTTCCTATTTGACAGGTAGGATGAAAACCATTCTAGGGCAGTACCAGAGATCCCCACCCAGTGCCTCAGTCTGTCTAACATGATGTTGTGATCAATGGTGTCAAAAGCAGCGCTAAGGTCCAGGAGTACAAGGACTGAGCACATGCCTTCATCAGCAGACATTAACAGGTCATTGGTGACTTTAAGCAGGGCAGTCTCAGTGCTGTGGTACTTCCTAAAACCAGACTGAAACTTTTCAAATATTTTGTTATTTTCCAGGACAGTGAGCAGCTGTTTGGACACAATTCTTTCTAGAATCTTTGCAATAAAAGGCAGTTTTGAAATTGGTCTAAAATTATGTGGGAGGGAGGGATCTAAACCAGGTTTCTTTAAAAGTGGGTTCACGCAAGCCGTTTTAAAATAATCAGGGACACAACCAGTAGATAGGGAGCTGTTGAAAACAGAGATCAAATGGGGCCCAACAGAATCTATTACTTTCAGTAAAAACTTTGTAGGTATTACCATCAAGTGGGCTGGAGGACACTCATTTGTGATACTGTTTTAAAAGCCCAGACAGGCCGCGGGGGTAATAGAGGCTCTGATTGACACCACCTTATTGGTAAAATAAGATAAAAACAATTCACAGTCATCATTACTTCCAGCTGAGGCACAAGGAGGGATTGGGTTTACCAGCTGATCCACAGTCTTAAACAGAAACCTGGGATTGTGTTTATAAGTAGTAATGAGTTTAGAAAAATAGTGTGTTCTCGCATCCTTAACCATGTTATTGTAGTTAATTAATAAATCCTTCAGACTGAGGTAATGGACTTGGAGACTGGATATTTTCCATCTGTGCTCTGCTTTCCTGCATTCCCTTTTGAGGCTGCGAATGCTCATTTATCCAGGGTTGTTTACTAGCTTTAGACGTAGGCCTAACCTTTAGAGGAGCAGTAATATTTAGTGACGACAAGCAGATATGATTGAAGTGATCGACCAGATTATTGGTGTTGGAATCAGACAGGTGTTGGCTTTGGCTCTGAAAGAATGCGCAAAACTTTGAAACACTTTGTTCATTAAAGATGCGAGAACACACGGAGCTTGGTGAGGCGGCATGAGTAACAGGCGAATCGCAGCTAAAAACAATACATCTGTGGTCAGATATGGTCATGTCCACTAATTCCACAGAGGAAATGCTGACACCCAGGGTAAAAACCCAATGTAGTCCAGTGTATGAACACGGTTGGGTTTGCCCTTGGACATGTTGTTTGAAGTTAAAAGAAGTGGCCATATTTAAAAAGTCATTTCATATTCATCACAATGTACTTGATGACATTTTAAATTTTCCCTATACATGCTCACTAGCCCACCACCACGACCACTGACCCTCGGTTGACTAAAACAATCATATTGAGGCGGACACAGTTCAGCTAGCTGGCTATAGTCATTCATTTACAACCAGGATTCAGTTAAAAACATAAAATCTAGATTTGCAGACAAGATAAAATCATTTAAGATAAAAGTCTTACTTGACAGAGATCTCACATTGAAGAGAGCCATTTTAAATGTGTTTGTTCTAGGTGCTGGAGTTGGTGCAGTTGTCCTAATCCTTAAGAGATTACTATTATTTCTGTGTGGGATGTGCACATTTTGGTTTACTGGTCTATGCGTGATGATGACAGGAATAGAAGTCTTTGGAACAGCGCTGGGAGCAGACGGCTTTACATGCCAGCAGGTGGAGACAGTTGTTTGTGGCAGTGAGCCAGAGATCTGTTCAGTGACCGGTGGTGTGTCCAGGTGTGCTGCATGAATGATTAGTCAATCACGTAAGTCATGTGTGGACCGCACCACATGCTGTATGTGAGCAGCTAACATTTCTGAGCCCCGTTTGTTTGGGTGAAGTCCGTCTGTCTTAAAAAGAGACATTCTTTGCCAGAAACTATAAAAAATTATCCACATAACACACACGGTCAGCCCTGCAAGCGGACTATAGCCAGTCGTGGAAGCCAAGGAGTCTACTGAAGCGGCCAGCACCGCGACCAACTGTGGGAATGGGACCAGAGATAAAAACGGACTTTCCACACTGCTTTAAAAAGTTAAAAAGATGGTTAAAATCTGATTTTCAGACTGCTGAAGAGCTGTATCATTTGTTCCGACATGGACTATCACTCTTGTGATGGAGGACGGGAGCGGCATCAGGTCCTGGAGTTTTTTTAAAATGTCAGCTGTGGTGGCACCGGGAAATCAGTGAGTGGTAGCGTTAAAGAAATGGATGTTTCTGGTTATGGAGTCACCAATTATTAGTGTGGTTGTGGAGAAAAGAGGACGAGGAGATGCTGGTCGGGTTCCAGAGCAGGACTGAGCAGAATCTGCTTCAACACTGCGTGTGGACTGAGGATGGAGTGTGTGAGCTGTTGAGTGTTGTGTTGGAGTAGCAGTAACATGACAAAGTGATCGACTACGTGGTCAGTTATAACATCACCAGACTATCGCGAAATAAATGTTTGCTTTACGAGTGAAACTAAATGCTCGTCTTGTGTAGACATTCTCAGTTGAGTGCAATGAATAAATAATACGAAGTTCGGTAACACATAACGTAAGCCTATAAAAACGTTTATAAGTGCTAGCTTGCTCTACACAAACCTCGTTAATAAAACAAAACTAAAACTATAGATTAAACAATCCACATGGTATATTTTTCATTCACTTTGATGAAGTCGAAGGTCCGCCTTCACCGCTGAATGCACGCGCGCTCCAGCGGCAGGGGAAACACTTTCTGTCGGGGATAACTTGGCACGACACCTGGAAAAACGCTCAACGCCTCGTCACGCTGCTGGCGTTTTTACCAGCTTATAAAAACGAGGCGCTCCCATTGGAATGAACTGAAAAAAGACGCAGCTGAAAAGCGCTTTGGTGGACATGGGCCCAGACTTTGGGGTCTATAGTTTTTGTCAGTTGCCCAAAATCTGGGGTTCAGGAGGAAGAAATTATTTTAATCATCAGTAGGCCTATAAAAACATGACACACTGGATTGTTTTATTGAGTTAGTTACAGTTTTGCAGGCAAGTAGATGAAGAACAAACATCCCTTTTACTTCACTTCAGAGGACAAAAACTTGAGTCCAGTCCAGGGCGTTAAGATCCTGCCTAGATCAGTGAAAGGTATGTAAACAGAGGGCTCATTCTATGTTCCCACTTTATTGTTGATTATTTAGGAAGTGACAGTCCTCACTGCTTTAACGTCATCACTCATGCTTTATTTCAATCAAGACCTAAGAATCTGAATCAGCTGTAATGGCAGAGTATGTGCACACATATGAGGAATTTGATTACATTGCTCTCGTTATATACACAGAACAGCTTAAACAAATCAGCTCAGCTACAGTGTTAAGTATGCACATACACACACCATAAACCAAAACAACAACATACAAAGAGCGTTACTGGAGCCTTTGGAGATTCCTATCATCCTAAGGAATGGAGAGAGACATATAAAATAGAGATTAAATCCCTTTGTCTTCTTACAGTAGTGTAACTGAAACATGCAGAATGGGGGTTACATACTGTAGGAATACTCGGTCACCAGCAGCCTTTCGAACGTCCTCTAGTAGCTCACTGGTTGCAGCTATTGCCAAATCTGCTGCTGTAATGTGGAGATGTCCATGGTTCGAGCTTAACGTGTCTTTGTTGATCCCACCTTTAGGCTCAATTGTACTTGATATATCATGCGTACCTCTATGGCTGCATTTTTCCTGTTCAGCATTAGAAACGGAACAAAATGTTTCATACAGCTTTATGTCTTCATCTTTTTTAGAGACTACCACACTGCTTTTCACCGTCTTCTCTTTCAACTTGTGCTTTTAAGCATGGTAGGGACCAAAGAGTTGGTCTGCTGGTGGGTCCACCACTTTGGTCTTGACTAAAACATGTTAACAACTAATAAATGCATTGCACTCATCATTTTGTACAGACATTCATAGTTCCCAGAGGATGAAATCTGAATACTATGGTGATGTCCTGGAATCACGAATAGTTGAAAAACATTTTTAGAGCTGTGTCCCAAATTTATACTTCAAATTAATTCTAGCTGCTTTTGAGTATGTAATGTGGTCATGTTTCTACCATAATACATTGCACAAAGGACATACAGTAGATGCTCACCACTGGAAGAAATTAAATCATTCATCAAGTCATTTGGTGCTGTCAAATGTGAACTCTCTTTTAGCTCAGTGTTTGGTCTCCATCAATTCCAGAGGCAAATATTTGGCTCTTTAGCTGTTAAATGCTCCACTATGTTCACCAACTAGTCTCTACATTTGTCTGTCTGCTGTTTGGTACTGAGCAGGTAGTGTCCAGTGAGTTTTAGAGCTTTTTCTCTGAAAATAGCTGTTGCTGTGGCCTACAATTACACTATGAGAACAGTGCGAGTGAACCAGGGGTCTCATTTATAAAACAGACTTACGACCAATTTTGATCTTAAGTATGACTCATAATAATGATATCTTGATCTGCTGGTTTTGTAGAGGTATTGCAGTTTAGGATGGATATGCATGCAAACCTGTGGTGAACTTTGCATTAGCTTCATTATCAATGTAATGGGAATGGGTGCAATGTTCTATAAATAGTGTGTCAAATTAGAAAGAAGTAGGAGAGCAGGGGGGAGTTGAGTCAGTATTTACAGAGGCATCTCAGTCAGGACATGGCAGTAATGTCTCCAACTAAAATATTTACATATATTTCAGGATGGGATAATCCATTTGAATCTAAAATAAACTGTTTTCAAAATATGACTTGGGTGAGTTGACTCCTTAAACATAAAAAAAAATCACTCTCAATACTCAGTATCCTACTCAGAAATGATCTTAAGTCAGACTAGTCAGTCAGTACTAACACAGTTGATCCACATCCAGCCTCAGCCAGTACGAGCAGATGTGCAGCCACCATCAGAAGCAGCTCAGACCCTAATGTTGTGTGTCATTAGTTCAGAATCAAACGTGGGACCACCATTGACCACTGTCGACTGTGACTTTCTTCACATATTGAGATGACACAGGTGCTATTTGTTGTCATGGAGCTTTGACATATGAGCCTAATGACAAACGTATTTCTCAATTTTATAAATGGCATTGGTACTCTAATTTAAACACAATTCTTTAGGTATGCAGAAATTTTAATAATAATTTACCATTTGGTTTGGAAACACCAGTATATCCAGAGTTAAGTAACTTTTCCTGCAGGATGTCCTCCAAAATGTTGTTTGTGCAGTCGTCTACATTACAGTTGCGACAGGTTGCTCTGCTTTCAGCTGTAGCAAAAGAAAATTCACAAGATATTTTGTCAGTGTTATGTTTTGTAAAATGATCTCTCTAATCACATCAAATCTTTCTTCATCTCTGTATTGCTTTGTTTTGGTAAGACAGATAAACACACTGACATCACATGAACTATTACCTGCAATGTTACCGATGCTGGTGTCTGATCTGAGTTTGGGAGTATGTTTTCCATTTCCACCCAGTTGCTATGACTGTAGAAATCCTGTTATTGAAAAAGGAACACAAGTTAAATATTTACAACATGTCAAAAACAGCATCTGTCATTATCTTTTAATACCAAGATTGTTTTTTCAAACCTCTTCACTAAGATAAACAAATGGCATTGCATACAGTTTTGATACATTTGCATATGGCATAACACTGCTGCACCTGATTAACATTTGTGTGAGAAACTTAAAATGGAAACAAAACGAGGAGAAAGTACCTGTAAAGTGTGTAAGATTGTTCCCAGTTGTTCTCTTGCTGCCCCAAAGTTCTATAACTTGTTGCTGGCCTTCACAGCTGATAATCCATCTATGATGATTTTTCTTCTCCCCCGGAAAATTTCAGAGAGTTTACATCAAGTAGGATCCTAAACCCCAAATCTCCTGTCTGCAGGAGCAGGAGACACAGAGCAGCCAACCCAGACATCATTGCACAGCCTGCCTGATAAACACAGCAGAAAACATAAAAAAAACATATTATTTTAACATATTATTTTACTGGTGTCAATTTTTACTAATGTCATAAATTGACAAATTGTGTTTAGCGTGAAAGTTAATTTTTGTACCAATTCAACAGCTGGTTGGGTGTAATTTTGTTATTTGGTGACTGTGTTAAATACATTTATTGACTAAATATATGCAAATGTTTTTCCCTTCAGTTACCACTTTAGTAAACTCACAGTTTGGATCAAATGTGCTACTTCAGCTCTGATCTAACAGCTTCTCTCTGTCTGTCTTGCTCAATGTCCCGCTACAGCATCACATCTGATTAGTTACAAGTCGCGAATAATAGACTATCATTTGCTCTGTTGAGCAGCGGAGCAGTATGTTGAAGGGAAAGCAGTTTATAAAAATACGAAAACGTGACGTGTCAAATTGTATGTTTTATTTTACATTACCAATAATAATCATATATGACTAAACTGTAGCGGAGACTGGGGTCAATTGTAACAGGGGGCAATTGTAACACACTCAATTTCACACACTCAACAGAAACAAGCTAGAGTGATGACTGCACATGCTCAGTGGGATTCTCTCTCTGCCTGTGGAAAAGGAGCAGGATCATTTCACCGCAGCAGAAGTTTTTAACAAAATACTAATTTTGAGGTATGAAAGTAACTTTTTGGATGTGCAGTATTTTTCTTCTGCTGTCTAAAGTTTAAATTACTACAAATTTAAACAAACATAGATTTCATCTCTAGGTTATGGATTAACAATTAACACTATGCTAGTATAGTTGTGGCTAGCGGGCGTACAAGATTTTATCATGGCTGCAACATCGGGGGCAATTGTAACACTGTGTTCACTGATGTTCCAAGCCACATGATAAGCAGCTTGTTTGTCTGTGTTGACTACTTTTGTGGACATATTTCACTAAATTTAAATGTAAAACTACATTAAAAAAGGGTGTATTAAAAGAAATGAATTTGTTCTAGTATAAACAAATCATCAATTAAGATAGGTCAATGTTCTTTGTATAAAATGATCTGTGTTTTACACTCACCTGAAGGATTATTAGGAACACCTGTTCAATTTCTCATTAATGCAATTATCTAATCAACCAATCACATGGCAGTTGCTTCAATGCATTTAGGGGTGTGGTCCTGGTCAAGACAATCTCCTGAACTCCAAACTGAATGTCAGAATGGGAAAGAAAGGTGATTTAAGCAATTTTTAGCGTGGCATGGCTGTTGGTGCCAGACGGGCCAGTCTGAGTATTTCGCAATCTGCTCAGTTACTGGGATTTGGCAACCATTTCTAGGGTTTACAAAGAACGGTGTGAAAAGGGAAAAACATCCAGGATGCGGCAGTCCTGTGGGTGAAAATGCCTTGTTGATGCTAGAGGTCAGAGGAGAATGGGCCGACTGATTCAAGCTGATAGAAGAGCAACTTTGACTGAAATAACCACTCGTTACAACCGAGGTATGCAGAAAAGCATTTGTGAAGAAAAATGTTGCCTGGTCTGATGAGTCTCGATTTCTGTTGAGACATTCAGATGGTTGAGTCAGAATTTGGCGTAAACAGAATGAGAACATGGATCCATCATGCCTTGTTACCACTGTGCAGGCTGGTGGTGGTGGTGTAATGGTTTGGGGGATGTTTTCTTGGCACACTTTAGGCCCCTTAGTGCCAATTGGGCATCGTTTAAATGCCATGGCCTACCTGAGCATTGTTTCTGACCATGTCCATCCCTTTATGGCCACCATGTACCCATCCTCTGATGGCTACTTCCAGCAGGATAATGCACCATGTCACAAAGCTCGAATCATTTCAAATTGGTTTCTTGAACATGACAATGAGTTCACTGTACTAAAATGGCCCCCACAGTCACCAGATCTCAACCCAATAGAGCATCTTTGGGATGTGGTGGAACGGGAGCTTCGTGACCTGGATGTGCATCCCACAAATCTCCATCAACTGCAAGATGCTATCCTATCAATATGGGCCAACATTTCTAAAGAATGCTTTCAGCACCTTGTTGAATCAGTGCCACGTAGAATTAAGGCAGTTCTGAAGGCGAAAGGGGATCAAACACAGTATTAGTATGGTGTTCCTAATAATCCTTTAGGTGAGTGTATATGTGTTTAACAGAAAGTGTGAATGTTATATAAGCCTAAGTCTGCAATTTCAGTTTTTCTGTATAGTGGATTTAAAGTAGTTGATTGTATAAGACCCAGCAAAACCAAAGAGAATGACTAGTTCACTTGTGAAAAGCAATTTTATGAAGATAGAACAGAGAACTTAGCGGAGGATGCCTGACATCTAAAATAATTTGAACCATATAAAAACACTCTTAAGTAACATTAGCAGTAAACTAATTACTTTGAGGTAGCCCTAGGCTTTTACTTGACATACAGTGGGTTAATATGACTTATTTTCAACACTCTGACTTCTTGCATTTAATTAATTATTATAGTATTGTGAAGTGAAAATATATCAATTACATTATTAATTAGTGCACATATATGTGTTTCTTGTATCAAAAGATGACTTGTGTATCTCTAGTAGTCTGTGAGTTATTAAGGAAAATGTAAAAAATGTTACAATTGCCCCCGGTCTCCCCTACCTTTGGTCTTGATGCATTCTAGTAGACTGTCTATCTGTTGCATGTTGCCGCACGTCTAGAGAATATTGTTTGTAGACTGGGGCATCTCTAGCACCAATGTGCTTCATTTAAAAAGTATGTTGCAACACATTTTACCTTTATCAAAAAATTGCTGCTCCTGCGATTTGGATTTTGCACTTAGTCATATTGCAATATTTTGATTAACACAATCACAATCTTTGAAGAAAAATTATTCTGCAATGTCCACATAAGAAGGTGAGAGCGTTATTCCCAAATCTGAGAAGTTATTTATAAGAAGATTATGTCATAATGTTGTATTGTGATCAAGGAATAATTATTTTGTTGCAGGAAACCAAAGTTTGTTCTGTGAGAAATTATTACACACCTGCCCACTGACACGCTCTGTAGTGGCACCTCTTAAATCAGATTCTGTGACCTGACCAAATATTGTTAAAGGAAGTGTTATGCTCTGCAGACAGACCTATCTACTACCTATCCAAGTTTTTGCTTTCACAACCAGAAAAACTGGTGACTCTTTCCGTATTTAATATCTGAATGTACAGTACATGGTTTGTCCGTGTCAGTTGGATTTTTTTCATTCTCATTTTTCATGGTGACAGTTTGTGTCAAACCAGTTTTTGATGTACCTGACCGCAGACGATGGTATGTACTACAGTACAATAAAATACTGAAAGAGAGAGTTACTCCCATTCCTTTAGCAGATGAAAAGAAAGTATCTTGAATGATGATTGTTACAGCAATAATTTAGAGGCTGATTATATATAACTATCATAAAAGCAAGTAGCCTTATATTGTTGCTTTTAGTTTACTTATGATTGTGTGAGTTTTTTAATGATCTTGACATTAGAGGCCTATTTACTTCATCATCAGTACGTCATCACAATAGGGCTGAATGATATGCAAAAAATCCTATTGTGAGAATGGTAATTTTATTTTATTTTTTTCACTGAAAAAAATATAAAAATTATTTAAAAAAGATTTTTGCTGCAGACTCTACTGTACTGACAAGCATGTTCCCTCATGTGTAGAGAATATTTTTTGTAGGATTTAAAAAAAATCTATATCAATGAGTGTCCTTCCAAACTATACATGAACAGAACATTAGACCGATGCTCAAGACACTTATCTTTACATTTGAAAAAGACCAAAATAAATTTTGAATATCTCAAAAGTATTTTCAATTGTAAAAATATGCGAGTAGCCTGAAATGGGAATGGGAGTACTGTAGACCATGTAAGAGATGCCACTACAGAGTGCTTCAGTGGGCAGATGTGTAATAATTCTTCACCCAACAAACTTTCCTGCATTCACAATATAATTATTCCTTGATCATAATAAAATGGAAATAGCTCTCTCATCTTCTTATGTGGACATTGCAGAATAATGTTTTCTTTGAAAAATTTTAATTACAAGTAAATAGGTCTGCAGTGTCAAGATCATAAAATAACTCAGTCATGAGCAAACTAAATGTAACAATATGAGGCTAATTGCTTTTATCATAATTATATATATACTCAGAATCTAAATTATTGCTGTGACAATATATTGTGACTACATTACAAAAGGTGAAATCTCTATTGTATTGTAGCACAAAATTCTCATACTGTACCATCAGCTGCTGTCAGGCAGTTTAACTGCAAAACTGGTTCCTTACACAAACTGTCAGCATGGGAAATGAAAGAATTCAAACAGACATTTTTTTTCTTGGCACTGCAACAGATCAAACAGGCCAAACATATCACACAGGTGAAGGACAATAGAGACTCCACCCCAGACACCCCAGATGTTATCTTGTAGACTATTTATCTTTTGTGGCAAAGATACAGCATAGTCAGATCTGCTAATTTTGACAAGAAAATTTACAAGATATTTTATCAGTGTTTAGTAAAATGATCTCTCTAATCACATCAAATCTTTCTTTATCTCTGTTTTGCTTCGTTTTGGTAAGACAGATAAACACACTGACATCACATGATCTATTTACCTGCAATGTTACCAATGCTGGTGTCTGATCTGATAAGATTGGAGTTTGGGAGTGTGTTTTCCATTTCCACCCAGTTGCTATGACTGTAGAAATCCTGTTATTGAAAAAGGAAGACAAGTTAAATATTTACAACATGTCAAAAACAGCATCTCTCATTATCTTTTAATACCTTTTTTTTTTTAACTCTTTGCAAAGCACTTTTAAATATATTCCCTTTGATATGGCTGTGTAAAATTACAACAAACTCCAGTGCAAACCATTTTGAAATACATTTGAAAACTGGCGAATGGAAGAACAAAATAGAAACAAAACGAGTAGAAAGTACCTGTAAAGTGTGTAAGATTGTGCCCAGTTGTTCTCTTGCTGCCTCAAAGTTCTGTAACTAGTTGCTGGCCTTCACAGCCGATAATCCATCTGTAATGATTTTTCTTCCCGCTGTAAAATTTTCATTGTCAAAGTGATAGGCTGTGTCAGACGCATGCCGAAGATCTACATTTCGATTTTTGTCTTGGATTAAATTGATCGTTTTGATGAAGCTGTTGGATGAATTTGCTTGACAGGCATCAGCGACAGACTCAGCGGTAAAAGGCTGCAGCTACACACACACACACACACACACACAGACACACACAGAAATTATTATTATTAAAATGATAAATTATTATTGCAGTGGCAAATCACATTTTAAAAATAGTCTAAATAATTTGGTTACATTTCACCCTTACAGGAAAAGTGAAGTTTTTGCCCTCAGCCAAGGCCAGAGCTTGGCACACCTGCACGGTGGTTTTTAAGATCGCTATCTGAGTGATTTCCTGATGACTCAGAGAGTTTCCATCAAGTAGGATCCTAAACCCAAAAGTTCCAGTCTGCAGGAGCAGGAGACACATAGCAGCCAACCCAGACATCATTGCACAGCCTGCCTGATAAACACAGCAGAAAACATGAAAACAGATGATTTTACTGGTGTCAGTTTTTACTAATGTCAAAAATTTGTGTTTAGCGTGAAAGTTAATTTTTGTACCAGTTCAACAGCTGGTTGGATGCTTTTTTGTTTGTAGTTGTATCTTTGGTGAATATGTTAAATACAAAATGTATGTAAATATTTTTATCTTCAGTTACCACTTTAGTCCAGAGAACATCAGCCACAGACCTGACTACCATGGATCATTTATCCTAAAAAGGTGATCCCTGAAAGTTTTGGTGACCACCTGACTTTTAAAATTACTCCATAATTAACGTTTTACTCATGCTCCTCATGAAGAGGATGGATAGTATGGGTTTGATTTGGTGAGTTCAGATTTTGTTGTTTATTTGTTCTTGAGTTGACAAACTTTAGCATAGAACTGGATGTAATGCAATGAACCACATTCACCACAACAAACAGGATTTCCGTCCATCACTCGAAGAATCTGAGAATCTCACACCTCATTACAACAACTCATTATTTAACATTAACGCAACATTTTGTAGTCACAGACACTGCAGCTCTCCTGAATTAATACAACCACTTTAAATGCATGTGAAAATGGATTTAGTTTTCTGGTCAAGTGACATTAAAATTAAAGTTAAAAAGACTATAAAGGAGAAGCCCCTAGTTATTTTACAACATTCAAAACATTTATCATTATGTTGTACATTCTTATATTCTCAGAAATCAAACAGTGAAATAGTCACTTAATTGTTTTGAAACTAAATAATAAAAAAATACTTTTTGACATGATTTTAGAATTTGTAATGTAGTCACAACACAAATAGGAAGACAATTTAAAAATATGAAAATCTGACTTGTTAAATTGTATATGTTTTTTTTAAATTACCATTAATTATCAGATACTGTACCTTTGGTCTTGATGTCGTCTTGTAGACTGTCAATCTATTGTGGCAATGTATTTTATACAGTGGGTACAGAAAGTATTCAGACCCCTTTAAATTTTTCACTCTTTGTTTCATTGCAGCCATTTTCCAAAAATCAAAAAAGTTCATTTTATTTCTCAGTAATGTACACTCAGCACCCCATCTTGACAGAAAAAAACAGAAATGTAGAAATTTTTGCAAATTTATTAAAAAAGAAAAACTGAAATATCACATGGTCATAAGTATTCAGACCCTTTGCTCTGTATTTAGTAGAAGCACCCTTTTGATCTAATACAGCCATGAGTCGTTTTGGGAAAGATGCAACAAGTTTTTCACATCTGGATTTGGGTATCCTCTGCCATTCCTCCTTGCAGATCCTCTCCAGTTCTGTCAGGTTGGATGGTAAACGTTGGTGGACAGCCATTTTCAGGTCTCTCCAGAGATGCTCAATTGGGTTTAAGTCAGGGCTCTGGCTGGGCCATTCAAGAACAGCCACGGAGTTGTTGTGAAGCCACTCCTTCGTTATTTTAGCGGTGTGCTTAGGGTCATTGTCTTGTTGGAAGGTAAACCTTCGGCCCAGTCTGAGGTCCAGAGCACTCTGGAAAAGGTTTTCGTCCAGGATATCCCTGTACTTGGCCGCATTCATCTTTCCCTCGATTGCAACCAGTCGTCCTGTCCCTGCAGCTGAAAGACACCCCCACAGCATGATGCTGCCACCACCATGCTTCACTGTTGAGACTGTATTGGACAGGTGATGAGCAGTGCCTGGTTTTCTCCACACATACCGCTTAGAATTAAGGCCAAAAAGTTCTATCTTGGTCTCATCAGACCAGAGGATCTTATTTATCACCATCTTGGAGTCCTTCAGGTGTTTTTTAGCAAACTCCATGCGGGCTTTCATGTGTCTTGCACTGAGGAGAGGCTTCCGTCGGGCCACTCTGCCATAAAGCCCCGACTGGTGGATTGCTGCAGTGATGGTTGACTTACTACAACTTTCTCCCATCTCCCGACTGCATCTCTGGAGCTCAGCCACAGTGACCTTTGGGTTCTTCTTTACCTCTCTCACCAAGGCTCTTCTCCCCCGATAGCTCAGTTTGGCCGGACGGCCAGCTCTAGGAAGGGTTCTGGTCGTCCCAAACGTCTTCCATTTGAGGATTATGGAGGCCACTGTGCTCTTAGGAACCTTAAGTGCAGCAGAAATGTTTTTGTAACCTTGGCCAGATCTGTGCCTTGCCACAATTCTGTCTCTGAGCTCTTCAGGCAGTTCCTTTGACCTCATGATTCTCATTTGCTCTGACATGCACTGTGAGCTGTAAGGTCTTATATAGACAGGTGTGTGGCTTTCCTAATCAAGTCCAATCAGTATAATCAAACACAGCTGGACTCAAATGAAGGTGTAGAACCATCTCAAGGATGATCAGAAGAAATAGACAGCACCTGAGTTAAATATGAGTGTCACGGCAAAGGGTCTGAATACTTATGACCATGTGATATTTCAGTTTTTCTTTTTTAATAAATTTGCAAAAATTTCTACATTTCTGTTTTTTTCTGTCAAGATGGGGTGCTGAGTGTACATTACTGAGAAATAAAATGAACTTTTTTGATTTTTGGAAAATGGCTGCAATGAAACAAAGAGTGAAAAATTTAAAGGGGTCTGAATACTTTCCGTACCCACTGTAATGCTCTATGTCCTGGGTACTGCTGTCCTTGACCCGTTTGACTTGTTTGACTTGTTACTGTGGCCAAAAAACAAGTGCTTTAGAATTCTTTCATTTTCAATATCAGAATCAGAATGTGTATATATTAGGAATTTGATTCTGGATTGTACATTGCTCATGATGTGCTTACAAAAATACAAAATCACAATAATAAAAATAAAATAAAATCAGACACAGACCGTGTAGACAACACAATATACACACTCTGAACAAAAACAATATAGACATTGACAAATAGGGCAATGAAGCATAGTGCAAAGGATGCTGGAATAAATAAGTATAAGTATTTTATGCAGGAGTTATGACTTGAGGTAGGTGGATTTGGTATACAGTATCTACAATATGTCAATATAACAGTATGAACAGCACTGAAATAGAGAACTGTGAATAAAATAATAAGTGTTAGCCAGTAAACAGGTGGCTGATTAGAGGCAGAGTTACTGGGTTATTGCACAGGAATTGTTCTGACATCATGAATCAAAAATCAGCTGTTCATCAGAGTGATGGCTTGTGGGAAGAAGCTGTTCCTGAGTCTGTTGGTTTTGGCGTACAGTGCTCTGTAGCGCCTACCAGAGGTCAGAAGCTGGAACAGGTTGTGTCCGAGGTGAGATAGATCTGCAGTGATGTTCCCTGGAAATGTATAAGTCCTGAATGGAGGGCAGGTTGGCACTGATGATGTTTTCTGCAGTCCTGACTGCGTTGTAGTCTGTCCTTGTCCTTTTTGGTGGCAGATCCAAACCAGACAGTGACAGTGGACTAAATGATGGCTGTGTAAAAGTGGATCAGCAGCTCCTTAGGCAGGTTGAGCTTCCTGAGCTGACGCAGTAAGTGCATCCTCTGCTGGGCCTTTTTGATGATGGTGTCCGTGTTGGGCTCCAACTTCAGGTCCTGGGAAATAGTGGATCCCAGAAACCTGAAGGATTTCACAGCAGACACAGGGCTGTTGAGTAAGGTGATGGGGGGCAGAGTGGGAGGGCTCCTCCTGAAGTCCACCATCATCTCCACAGTTTTGAGCGTGTTAAGCTCCAGGTTGTTCTGACCGCACCAGAGAGCCAGCTGATCAACCTCCCGACTCATCACCGTCCGTTGTTGTTGATGACTGTTGTGTCATCAGCAAACTTCAGGAGTTTGACAGATGGGTCTCTAGAGGTGCAGTCGTTGGTGTAGAGGGAGAAGAGCAGTGGGGAGAGCACACTTCATGACTCCAGATGTCAGGGCGACAGGTCTGTAGTCATTCAGTCCAGAGATGGAGGGTTTTTTGGGGACCGGGATGATTGAGGAGCGTTTGAAGCAGGAGGGAACTTCACACATCTCCAGTGATCTGTTAATTATGTGTGAAGATTGGGGCCAGCTGGTCTGCACAGATTTTCAGGCAGGATGGAGAGACACCGTCGGGGCCAGGAGCCTTCCTGATCTTCATAAAGGGGGAAGGTGACCGTTTGAAGATGGTGTTGGACCGGAGGTGTGACTGTGGGTTTTTCAAACCTATAAAAACCATTCAGCTCGTCTGCCAGTTGCTGAGTACCAGCAGTGTTGGGGGATGGTCTCCTGTAGTTAGTGAATAAAAAGGTTGACAGTTTATAAGTAATGTCTCTAAGTGAGGGATGCATGATTTTTCCAACACTGTGACATCTGTGCACCAACCTTCGCTTATATAGAAACAGAGTGCGCCTCCCCTTGTTTTTCCCGTGAGCTCCCTTTCGCGATCCGCGCGATGAGATTAAATCCCGGTAGGTGAACAGCGCTGCCAGGTGTCGTGCCGAAAAGTGATGGTCCGCCGAAAATCGATTGCCGCCTACGAGAGCGCGCGCAGTGTGTTAAAGCTGTAGGCTATGGCCCAGTCTCTTTAACACACAGGTGCAGCTCAATGTGCTCTACAAAAAAGCCTCATGGACCATTAAGGTCCGCCAATAAAAGCATGTCGATATCTTAATAAATACATAAAATAAATAATCAAAAATCAAGATGGAAGATTTGAAAAAGACCATTTAAAATTCTACACTTTTTAAAACTGCGTTCAATTGACAGTTCAGTAGCTGGGTGTGCTGTCCTCTATTGAAGCTGTCATTCTATTGTATTGTAGCAGATAGTTGTCATACTGTACCATAAGCTGCCGTTGACAGGTACTTTAGCTGCAAAACTGGTTTCTCACAAAAACATGGGAAATGAAAATAAGATTCCAGCATTCACGTACAAGACAACTTGTTAAACACGACCAGCAAAGTAATCATTCTACCTCGGACATGAAGTAATAAAAATTATGCTGTGATCCACAGTATCAAAGATGGACTAAGATCCAACAGCACCAGAACAGAGCATTCAACTAACAACTATTAGCTATCAGTGTGGGAAGACAGCACTGCACTTGGGTCAAAAGCTACAGAAAACTTCTCAGCTGAGAGGAAATTAATGTGTTTGGCGGTATCGCTCTGTTCTGGGATATGGGACAAGGCAGGTAGAGCACAACTCTCTGGCCTTCCACGTGCCTACATGGAAAAGCCATAAGGCAGGGGGAGCACCTACCTGCCCATCCATGTGCATACACTGAAAGCCAGAGGCAGAGAGAGATGGCTGCTATCAGCTGATGTGCTGGGATTGTAAGGTGAGATTGACTTCATTAACTGGCTGAACTAATGCTATGCTTGATTTATGGTCAGCTCCTCAGAGCAAATAGAGTCAATATTTAAACCAAGAGTAAAAACAAGGTCTAAGGTATAACCCTTAATGTTCATCGATTAAAGTCACCAACAATAATAATTCTATCCAATCTCATAATAGAGGATAAAAAATGAAATGAAATGAACATGAAATAATTAAAACCAGAAGGAACAGTTCCATTAGGGAGGCATATTTCACGCTCATCCGCCACATCTCTGTCACAGTAAATCCAAGTCTTTACAGGTAAATAAATTGTTTCTATGAAGGCTTTACTTAATGGAGTGAGCATTTATCATCACCATTCTGAAGGGCACAGACCCACTGCCTGCAACAGCAGAGGCCCGAGCCAAGGGGGATGGTTGTGAGGGTCTGATCCACCATGCACAGCAGGACGTCTCACAGGAGGGGAGGCCCTATCTGTAACAACAGTCTGAAAAGGAGATGATGCACTGCCTGCTTTATATTAGGGTCAAGAAGATTGTGCCCAGCTTTTTGGGTGAAGTCCACAAACAGATTAAAATTATCAATAAAACAAACACTGTGAGCCCTGCAAGCAGACTGAAGCCAGTCATGGAGACAAAGGAGTCTCATGAACATACTTTTCACAATGCTTTAAGAAATTAAAAAGATGGTTAAAATCTAATTTAGTTAACTCTTGATGAGCTGTTTAATTTGTTCCCACATGGACTATTGCTCTTTTAACAGAGGACAGGAGTGATGGCAGTAAACCCTGGAACTCATTTAAGATGTCAGAGGCACCAGGGACTGCGTTAAAGACACACTATTGGAATCACCGACAATCAGTGTTGAGGGGGAGCAAAGCAGCTGAGGGGATTTAGGCTAGGCTCTGTCAGGACAAAACAGAGCACATTCAGGATCCAGCCAAAGACAAGTTTCCACAAATGGATTGTAATGTTTTATGTTATTTTATTCATAGTGTGCGTTATGTAGTCATAGCCGGCGACTGGTGCAGCGAGGGGGTGGAGTCCTTCTTCTGTGCCGTTTTTTTTCAAAGATTATCTGTCTCATGTACTACTGTCCAAATATAGTGACAGTTTCAGAAAATAAATAATTGTACACATGAAGTTCAGTTTACGCTTCAGTAATGGTTCATCCTCTGAAAGCAGCTGTATAATGCTTTCTGTGGCTCCATAAGATATAGCTACATAGAGCTTTCCAGTATTTTATGAAACAACCCTTGTGACATCATTTGCTTGGATTGGGCATGATTTTAATTTGTTTAATTTTTGCATTTTGGGAATGTTGGCTCCAATATTGTTGAAGCTTAACACACACTAACAACCAAAAAGTAATTTTGGGAAAGAAACTTATTCACTCTCTGGTAGTGAGTTATTTTTAAATCATTTAAATATAAGGCTTTATCTGGAATTCGGTCTGCTTAGCACAAAGAATGAAAACAGAGGGAAACACTAGCCTGTCTCTGTATGAAGATTTGCTGAATTATGGGAGTGGATATGTGCAGGACCATTTATTACATGGGAGCAAAAATTTCCCTCTCCGCTTGTTACCCGACAACTGCTACCAGCCAAAAGATTGTCCCCTACCCCCACCCGTAAAATCACTTTTCTTTTTTTTTAGACACTTTGCTGTGCACATCGATTAGACGTGGTTATCACAACATAATTTTGCTGAATCTCAAGGAATGCTACTTCTACTAAGTGTAAAATAATATTTAGGACTCTAAACATTCATAAAATATATACCAGTACTTCGAGTCATTTCTCACCATTGATGAATCCCACAAAGAATATTATAGCATTTAAATGCAATATTTGGAAGTGCATGCAATTCTCAGCAGGCATGCAAAATTCGACTACCGTCGTAGTGAACTGCATTTTGTTAGCTGTGGTGTTGTCGCTGTAGTGGGCAAGTTTATAGATAGTACAAGTGGCCATCAATATAAACAATAGTGATTTGGTCTGACCAAACCATTGATTAGGTGAGAAGAGATTTATTGGCTATAGAAATCACCAGTAGTTTGTTTTTACGCACTAAAGCAGAGTAAAATGCAGTATCATAACTAACGGCACTTTTGCAGACTGCAAAAAAAAGCATTTGGTTATTTACACAGATCAATGGCAGGGGGCCTACATAAAAGAGAAAAAAGTAAAGATATAAATTGGTTTGATCAATAATGATATAGACTCCCTATTCTGCCTTGCATTCATTAATTGATTGGTTATATAAATTAAATTGTTTAGGATTTTTAATTTAATTTATGTGTAGATGAATATTAGTTAGTTTGTGTGTTAGTGTTACTACTGTTGTGGAAGCATGTTTTTTTTTTTGTAATCTAACTTGTGTATCTTTTGTTATTTGTCAGTGTGCATCAGTGACCAAACTGATTTATAACTTAGATTATATGGACAGGGAAAAGCACTACATCCGTTTCACCAGATAAAAACCCATGCTGGATTGAAACATCACATTAAAGAAGTGAAATAAAAAAAGGCCTTGTGTTCTTACTTGTTGGATTATTTATGGTGATGCACCGATGTACTACAGTTTCTACATTGTATAAGTCATTGATGCTTATTTTCCACTATGGGGAGCTGATATAATGATTTTTTCCCTGTTAGTTTGGGGAGGAGCCATTGATGTTCTGTGCTGCTCCCATTTGAAACAATGGAACAGTTTATGTTTGGACCAGTATTTGTTTCCTTTTTGATTCTGTGGTTTGCTTTCATTTTTATGTCACAATCAGACACTGCTAGGTCAATTGTTACCATGCACCTTTCTACCAAAAGGAAGACAGAGAACATCCATTTTTTAGATATATTGTGTCACCATGTTTTTAATCAGCTGTATGAGAAGCAGGCCTCAAATGTATGTTTAATTTTAAATGATCAAAGAAATCTAATCATTCAATCAACAATACCTTTCCACAACTTAATATCAGTATTATCAATAGTACTCAAAATATGAATGCATGATCCTTGATTGTGTGTTCACATGGTCTATATCTTAATAATGACATATTCACAACCCCGTTAAGCTTTTTAAAAAGTTAGAATGGCATCAAGCACCCTGTAATACATACTTTAAAGTTGGGTAACAAATTGCATAGCTTAAAGAATTTAATTAGTTTTACAGTAAGATTAATCACACAGTTGTACATACACTCAGTTGGCAGGTGATTAGGTTCACGTAGCAAAATAATTCAATAAAAACTGAACATTATAACCATCCTCCACGAAAAACTACTGTGGTAAATGTATGGTAATGGATGGCATATTCAGTGTTGTCATGGTACTGGCCAGTGCCATCATAAGAACTTAACTGCATATCTTTAGATTTTTGTGTTTGGATCATTTTGATAACGTCACCTTTAGCTCAAGCAAACTAATTCATAGGATTTATTGTGGAGCTGTTGTAGTGGAATGTTTTAGTTTTAGCTATGTGTATCAAATGAACAGGCAACTGACTGAGTATGTAGTTGATTTTCCAAAGCCAAAAGAACACTTTAAAATGTAACTCTTTGCCACACTAAAATGAGGCCTGAGATTGTGATGCTAAGGCAAGGAAGAAAAGACTGAACAACTCTGGTGGAGAAAGACACAAGAGATGTTGAAGGCTGTGTAGATGTTGAAGGCTGTGTAGTGACGGTAGCCGTTGTCCGGACACTGTAGACACAGGAGCCTACATTACCCACCCGATCCACAACCAGCAGCTCCACATCAGGCGAACAGCAAGATGCATTGTAGAACACCAGCGTTATGTTATTGTTGTCAGCGTCCAGGCTGGTATTCATGGTACCGTTGCCTTGTCTGAGGCTTACACGGTCAATACCCGTCCCATTAGCCCCATCAGTCACCTGAACAGAGAGCTCCCACATGGACAAGGTGCAATCATCAGAGCAGTTGGACTGCAGTCTGAGCTGCTGACACACTGGCTGAGTGAAATCGGTCACCTATGAGGAGAAGAAAAATTGATAAATCCAATAATGAAAGGATTAAATAAGCTTGATCATTCACTGACTTAACATTTACTGGAATGTGATTTTCTTCAGCTCGAGAGTTACCGTTTTAAGGACAGTGAAACGCAGAACAACATAGTTGGTGTCTGCACCTCGCGGAGCCTCAGCCTCAACAGTCAGGGTGACGTCAGTACCAGATGGGGTGTCAAGAGGTGCAGTGAGATTCACTGTACCATCAGCACTGCCTCCAGTTTCCAGGAATAAAGTGGATGGGGATGTTAAAGTAAAACCTCGGTCATTGGTAGCTTGGATCTTGAAGTTTCCTCCCACACCATCAGTCGTCACTGAGAAGGGAACTGAAAGTGGTGTTCCTGGTACTAAGACACTCTGTGAATCACCCTAAAAATGAAAGGAAAGTGGAAAACAGTCAGCATCAGCTGTTTAACAGAAAGACTGTGGCAGTGTAAACCTAGCTTAAAAGTCATGGATGCTTTTTACTTACAGCTGTAACAGTCACAGTAGAGGCTCTGATGCTGGTGGGTGACTGCCTTTGGAACATCACTGAGGACTCTTTGGAGGAACCGATGTTGTTCTGCCCCTTTACAAGCACCACAAACTCCTGTGATGGTATCCTGTCAAACTGAGCTAAGAAGTGTCCTCCACCCTGAGCCTCCACGCTGCCATTAACTTCTCCTGACCCCAATGACTCAACAAGGATCACTTCTGTCACCGTGGTGGTGTCACTCCCAGTTACCGTCACCATCAGACTACTGTTGACACCTTTAGCAAAATAGAGAATCCACTAAATGCTTAAGTAAATCAAATTACTTTGGCAAATCACAAGTTTTGTTTCCTTTACCAGCTCTGGGACGATTGTCTACAACATCAAAACCTCCAAACGGGCCCTGCGATACCTCCAAAAAGTCAAACAGGAAGTCAATGGGACTCTCACCTGCAAATAAAAGATAAAAATAAAATAAAATCCTGATCATCTGTAAGGTATTCATTCCTCTACCGTTTCTGTGAAGCATATTTATCACCATAATTTTGTTTAAAGACTAAAACTACAAAGTCTCCACAAAACAGCAAATACAAAATTCATTCTGCAGAGAGTAGTTCCAGTGAAAACTGCTGAAAGCTAAATCTTGGGACTTTTCCGAGTGACTGCAACAGTGTCTGTGGAAAGACACATTGTTGTTGTATATTTTAAATTGTACATTTATTCATCCACCTCCTCTATATAAATAATACCAAACCTATGTGCATGGCTACATATTACTTACTGTTGTAATTTGGGTAGGTAAAGGAGGTAGTTACACCTAAAATAATAATAAAGTTATTTATTATGTGATCTCACCTACAACCTTGAGACTGTAGGGACTTGTTGAAACCATTTCAATTTCCCACAGTCCCACTTGTGTTTTTAGCTGCAGAGTCTTGAAATTTCCGACTGACTGGGATGCAGCGATCAATGCTCCTGTCATGTCCGTGCTTTGCTGTGATTCACCTATAAGCAAACATTGGTTAACAGGACAAGAGATAAACTTTTTTGCATTCATTTTAAACAACGAAACATTTCATTTTCTTAGATCAGCTGTAGTAAAGTTGTAGTGTGCTTTGTTTTCTCTGTACCACAGTGCCACACTTGGCCTAATATTACCACCAAATGGGGTCAAGAATTTCTTTCCCCTTAAAATCAGTGTTTTTGTGTCAGTGTTAAATTAATGCCTATTAACTGCTACAATAATACAAGTAATAACTTTTAAATATTTAATCTGCAAAAAAGTATCACCTGAGGGACTGATGAGAGTAAAGATCGCAGAGCTCCCAGTGAGGTAAACTGTAAGGTTTCTTACTGACTCATCAACTGTGAAGGTGAAATTTTCTGTCTTTCCTGGACTCCTGGCCGCCTGCAGAAGGGTCACCTAGGAACATAAATAAAACTGGTGACACAACGGAACACAACTTTTTTTTATGTTTAGAAAAGTGAGAGCATTTTGTTGATACCAGAGAGGGGCTGGAGGACTCTGTTATGATGCTAGTGGCATTTGGGAGGTCACTCTTTGTGACTTCAATAGCCTGACCTCCGGAAGCCTGAGCCAGGTCTCTGTACAGCTGAGCATCTGATTTTACCATCCGACTTTGTTGTTGTTGTTGGTCATTACCACTCTGTCTTCTACGACGAGATCCCAGTATGTTAGTAATCATGAAGTTCACCTGAAAAATAAAACAGATGAATGACAATTTAAGGTGAAAAATGCACTTACTGGGGCTGTAAGTTTTAAGTTAACCAAAAGGCGTTATGTTTAGAATTCACCAAATGGTCAGAAATGATAATAGGGTGGGGAGAAACTGCGGCTGCCCACTGCTCCCAATAGGCCTACTTTGGATTGGTTAAATGCAGATAACTAATTTTGCTATGTGACAAGAAAAGTTTATTCAAAGTTTATTCATTCTGGAGCCCCACCCGCGCGACTTGTTCCACTCTGCCTCTCGTATTTTCATTAATTCTGAACGTGTCGCATGTCCACATTGCACCAACTGCGACACTGCTCTCCCTTAGGTCCGCAGCAACACACCCACCATGTGCAGTGTTTGGCAGTAACACGTTACTCGGTACCGGACCTTATGTTGTTCATGTCAGCTGTTAGCCGAAAAGCTAAAGGAAGAATGGAGAACGAGGAAGATAGGCGTAACAGCTGTAAGTATCACCATTATTGTGTCACAGTCTAAGATGCAAAGAACACCTTCGTCTGTTGTAAACTTTGTGCGACCAGCAACAAGCTTTCAACCATGACCACTTCTATAATTTCTAATTTATTGAAGCATCTGTTAAAGCAGCACAGCAACAGGAAACTTATAGATAGAAACTCCGGCCACTACTGCCAGTGATGCATTCACTTGTCGGGAGAGCAACGTTATGTTTTGTAAAAGCACTGAATACTGATATTCTAAATGCATGTGCAGAAAAAGAAACAGTAGTTCAAAAGTAAGGATTTTTTTATTTCTGGGTGGTGTTAAGAAACATTAAAGTTTTGTAAAAAACATTTTCCTTGCTGCTGTTATGAATATGACATCAGTTAAAGTCGGGAGGGACTGCTTTGTTTTGGGGGTGTGGTGGTGAAAGTAATATAGTAACGTAACAAGTAACGTAACTAGTTACTTTTTTAAGGAGTAATAAGTAACTAGTAACTTACAATTACAATTCTGAGTAACTTGCCCAAAAACTGACACTGACATAATCGACAGAAATTCTTGCCTTTATTAGAGAGATGTCAGGTTAAAATTATGACCAAAATTGTTTACTAATATCATAATTTAATAGCCAGCACAGAATGCTTTAATGTTATAACATGAAAGAAGCACTTTTGTCAGACCATCCACCATTTTGGTCGAAATATTTGATGGATTTGCCATGAATTTTGGTTCTTTAAATGTTTCACCAAGTGTCAGTTTTTTATGTTTGTTGAATACAAATAAGTGTAAGCAATGTAACCTTTTTAGAGCGCGGTTTCATCACTACGTTGAATGCGTATAGGAGGAAGAAGAAGAAGAAGAAGCAGTAGTGGTAGTAGCAGTAGTCATCTGGCTTGTTAGAAGGAAGAAGAGAAGTGAAAGTTGGACAAATGGTAAAGCAAAAGTTAATACTTGTGCTTTACCATTTGTCCGCGGCTGTTGTGCTAAATAATTTTAGCGCAACAGCCGCCACCGTAGCTTCTCCTGGAAAAAACTTTGCCTGGGGAAGTCTATATTATATAAAAATATTAAAAGAGGATGTGTTGACAGTTTTCACAATTTTTTTGTTGTTAATGTACAACCTCGTACAATGTTAACAAAAGGTACAATGTTTTGACTGCTTAATTTCCATTTGTTAAAGTGAAATTTTGTCATCAGAATTAATGTGAAATGGTACCATCTGAGGAGCGCGTGAATGCACAGTTAGCAGTTGGTTGCAATTCGTGACCCTCACCACTAGATGCCACTAAAACGTACACACTGAACCTTCAAATGTATCTTCTTTATCCAAGGAAGGTTAAAATCAAGGGAAACTGGACTTAGTTTCACATCACATCCGAGAAACTTCTTCAGTTCTGACTGACTGGTAGGGAAATTAATCTATTTAACCACTGATTCGTTAGTGCTCCTGGCTGTTGTAACAGTCGTTATGGGCTTTGGAGACACTCGAGGCCTGAACAATTATTGTTGGCTCTCACCCAGGGCCCAAAGTGAACGTTTGTTGTTTCCCAACCAAACCTTCCTTGGATAACTGTGACCTGGATGACTGAGAATCTTCACAGACATTATGACTCTTCAATTTATTGTCAACAACACATTTATTTCACTATCATTTTCTAAACCATTTGTTAATATTTTACAGTGACACTACTCACCACTGTCTTAGTGCGTTCTATGAGTGCGAGCACTGTGCTTTGCAGGTATGTGTCTTTGGCAGGTGCATCCGTGAAGAGGAAGATCTCAGAATTTAAAGGAGCGCCAGTTAAAGCCAGCTAGATGAGCAAGAGAGGACGGCAGTTATTCAACATAGTTTTACTTTTAACTTTTGTCAGAGGTATATTTTGCAGAGGTATATTTTTAAGTAGTATCAAAGACATCACAGCACCTGCAGCCCTGAAAGACTCATTTCTGGCGTGTCTCCTCCACCGCTTGCTGACAGTGAATTAATAGTATTCCTGAAGACTTTTGGATCTGTAGTCTTTGTTAGTGGCCCAAAATCTGGGGTTCAGGAAGAATTATTCCTTAATATAGGCCTACTGCACATTACAGCACACATAATTCTGCGGGTTTATTTTATTGATTACAGTTTAGCAGGCATAGATGAAGAGCATTTTCATAAACTTGACAACACAAACACCCTTTTAACTTCACTTTAGAGGAAAAAAACTCCTACCTGGATCATTGAAAGGTACAAGAATGTAAACTGAGGGCTCATTCTCTGTTCCCACTTTACTGTCGATTATAGAGGAAGTGACATCCTTCACTGCTTCAATGTCATCGCTCATGCTTCCTGTTGTGTCGATGACGAAACACAGAGCTTTACCAGATCCTTTGGAGAGTCCCATCATTCTAAGGAATGGAGAGAGACAGATAAAACACAGATTAAATCCCCTTGCCTTCTTACAGTTCTGTACATAACTGAAACATGCAGTTACATACTGCAGGAATGCTCTGTCACCAGCAGCCCCTCGAACGTCCTCTAGTAGCTCACTGGTTGCAGCTATTGCCATATTTGCTGCTGTAAAGTGGAGATGTCCATGACTCGCGCTTCTCTCGTCTTTGTTGATCCCACCTTTAGGCTCGATCCTACTTGTTTGATCAAGGAAACCTCCATGGCTGCATTTTCCTGTTCAGCATTTGAACCAGAACAGTTTGTCATACAGCTTAACATTTACCACTTCTTTAGAGACTACAACACTGCTTGTCACAAGACCGTCTTATCTGTAAAAATGTGTTTTTAAGCACGCTAGCATCAAACAAACCTCCATGGCTGCATTTTCCTTTTCAGCACTGGAAATACAATGAGAAGAAAGTGGTTCATACAGCCGTATACACATCCCTCTCCTTTAGAGACTACCACACAGCTTTTCACAATGCTCTCTGTAAATGTGGGTTTCTAGCAGCATGGCTCTATAGGGATAACAAAGTTACTCTGCCAGTTGTTTCACCACTTTGGCCTAGATTGAAACATCTCAACAACTCATTAATGGATTTTAACAACGTTAGACATTCATAGTTCCCAGAGAATAACTTCTGATGACTTAGAAATATAAATCATTTTTAGATCTGTGTCCCAAATGTATAATTCATACAAATTCTAGCAGTGATATTAATTTTGCTTTCTGTTAAGTTTAATCAGCAGTGGCATTTAACGTTGCAGTTTAATTTCTTTTGCGTAGTGCACATTTTGCATAATTTTTAAACGTTCAAAAATTAATGTGTCAAATCAAAAAAGAAGGAACCATGACTGTTCTTGCATTATTGGAAGACATTGAAAATTCTGGTTTTAGAAAAGACTTTTCAGAGATCAGAATGAATTTGTTGCGCATTGCTAATAAATCGCTATTGCCTCCCAAGAAATGTTCAGAAAGATATAATTTCAGATTTATAGATCAGCTTCAGTTACAAATGGGATACTTAAAACATGTAACACATCTGTTATTAATCAAAGCACACAAACACAAGAATAAATCTAAGAACATTTTTATAAATGAGGCTCCAGAACAGGTAAGTTGGTGCACGATAGCTAAACAATGAGCTGAAACTTATTGTAAAAGCTCCGCAGAGCAGAGCTGCAGATTCAGGTTTTAATTCTCTGTAGGTTCAACACTATGAGCGACCCCTTTATATTGTCACACTGTTTTCACGTTGTCATTTGATACAATGGTAGTTATAAATGATCGATTCTAGTTGCTTTAAATACATTTTGAATGCAGGATTTACATATAAAATGTGCGCAACAACATCAACCATATAGATGTTAAACATTTTGACATTTCCAAAACATACATATACACATTTGCAGGGGCATAGTTATAGGCAGTGCTGAAACACAGTACAGGGGCCCATGATGGGAGCATCAACTGTCAATTATATTGTCAAATGCATCTAAGTTTATCATGTAACATTAGATTCCCAGCTCTCCTCCTACTGGTGTTACCATTTTGATTACGTTGGTATATATATATATATACTTTGCCGTGGTGTCAGTCAGTAGTTTTACCCACAAAAGTCTGTAGCAAGCAGTAAAAAACAACCAAACAAACAATTTAACTCCACAGATTCCACAGAATGAATATTGTCTTATTTTCTTTGGTATTCGTGTCAAATAGCTACATACGTAATGATGATTGCTGGGTAATATGTGTATGGCTGTCCAGTCTTAAGTTATTATTTGATCATGTGACAAGACGACACGACTTTCGCTTGGTGAAACGCAAAATCGGACAAGTAGAGTAACTTAGCAGAGCACACTGAAGCACACATTGAAACTTGAAAGTTGTTTCAAGAAAAGACAGGACAGAAAAGAACAGGAGGAGAGGGTTGTAAAGCTTCCAACTAAGATTGTTTTGGATTTTGGACACTGTGAAGATTTTGCTCAATGCAGGTTTGTCAGATGCTTTTTTCAAGGGATTTGGTGTGGCTGCTGTGCTCCTGTTTAAAAGGGGTCAGGTCGCCGCTGAGCACCTGTTTGTGTGGCTGTGGATGTGTTTGTGGGCATTAAACTGGGTGTGTGCCTTAGCTGGCCTGTGTTCATGACGTGGTGTTGTTTTTAAGTAGGCAGCTTTTCTTTCTTATTTAACCATAATCTCTTGCTTTTCTGCTGAAGAAGAATGTGCTTGCCGTGATTCAGGAGGTTAATGTATTAATAATGCTCAAAAAAGATTGCGTCATTGCAGGGTGGAGATGGAGCAGTGGATAAGACACATAACTTTGGCGTAAAAGACCTGGGTTCAAATCCACTGTGAGACACCAATGTTTCCCTGAGCAAGACATTTAACCCCTAGTTGCTCTAGAGGTGTGCAACTTCCGACATATATAGCAATAGCTTTGGATAAAAGCGTCAGCTAAATGAACAGCTGTAATGTCATTTCAGCACTGTGGAAACCTCCTTTGCATGCTGTTTATAGTGACATTTCAGGATTTTGACAATGAAAGCACTGACATTTCTCTTCGACGTCTGTTTTACAATAGTCTAGGTGACACATTCTGACTCTAAAATCCATCACATGATGGTACTTTAGACTGCTTTGTCTGGGCGCACAGAGCACATTAGCAGCAGTAGTGCGTGTCTGTGTTGGAGGGAAGCACACAAAGAGAACTGTTGTTGTTGGGAAGACATTGGAAGGTTAGGTATTTACTGCATATAATCCTATCAGTTGTTGCACAATGAGGAAACAAGGCACACTAATTTGTCGGCAGTTAACTTGCCAGCCACATTGACCACAACTGTCATTTCTTCATATATGAGGATGACACAGGTGCTATTATTGGGTGCATTTGTTGCTATAGAGATGTGACATTTGAGCTGTCCATTTATAAGCCTAATGACAAACATGTATTTCTCAATTTTATAGTAAATCGCATTTGCACTCTAAATTACACACAATTGGTGGGCAGATTAGTAATTTACCATTCGGTTTGGTGGAGAAAAAAGGCACAAGACCGAAATATCCAGAGGTAAGTATCTTTTCCTGTAGGATGTCCTCCAAAATGTTGTTTTTGCAGTCGTCTCCATTACAGTTGCGACAGGTTGCTCTGGTTTTAGCTGTGGAAAAGAACATCCCCGGGACATTTTGACAGAGTTTTATTTTGTAAAATGATCTCTCTAATCATATCATATCTTTCTCCATCTCTGCTTTGCTTTGTTTTGGTAAGACAGATAAACACACACTGATATCACATGCTCTCTTTACCTGCAATGTTCCCAATGCTGGTATCTGATCTGATCAGATTGGAGTTTGGGAGTTTGTTTTCCATTTCCACCCAGTTGCTATGACTGTAGAAATCCTATTATTGAAAAAGGAAGACAAGTTAATAATATAGTTAATATTTGCAACATGTCAAAAACAGCTGCAAACAGAATACTGCTGCTTGGTGAACTTGAATAAGTAACATTTGTGTAAGAAACTTAAAATGGAAACAATTAATACAAAGTACCTGTAAAGTGTGTAAGATTTCTCCCAGTTTTTCTCTTGCTGCCCCAAAGTTCTGTAACTTGTTGCTGGCCTTCACAGCTGATAATCCTTCTGTGATGATTTTCCTTCCCTCTGAAAAACTCTCATCGTCAAAGTGATACATTGAGTCAAAGACATGAAAGATGTCTACTCGCCAGTTGTTTTTTTGGATTAAACTGATGGTTTGGCTGAAGCTCTTGGATGATTTTGACGCTTGACAGGCAACAGCAACAGACTCAGCAGTAAAAGGCTGTGGCTACACACACACACACACACACACACACACACTGACATTACTGCAGAGGCAAATCACATTTATTAATAATACAAGCACTGGTCATTTAAAATAAATAGTCAATATAATTTGGTTGAATTTTATCCTTACAGGAAAAGTGAAGTCTATTCCCTCAGCCAAGGCCATTGCGCGGCACACCTGCACGGTGGTATTTAAAACTGCACTCTGACTGATCATCTGATGACTCAGTGAGTCTCCTCCGAAAAGCCCTATATTAAACCCAAAAGCTCCAGTCTGCAGGAGCAGGAGACACAGCGCAGCCAACCCTGACATCATTGCACAACCTGCCTGACAGACACAATGGATAAACACAGATTATTATACCGGTTATCATAGATGGCCTTTGAGGCAAATCCAGTATTAGTCATTAACTACCTACCTTGCCCAGGTAGTGTCAGGTAGCAACAACGTCAAAGGTATAAGTGTTTAGCATGAAAGTTCATTCTTAATCTTGTCAATAGCTGTTTGAGAAATGCTAATTAAATGTCCTCTTACATGTTTTATATCACCAATAATTATTAGATATGACTATACTGTACCTTTGGACTTGATGTCGTCTTGTAGACTGTCTATATATATGTTCTTGGAAAGCACTTTGGGTCAACTCCTGTTATGTATAAAGTTGACTGACTGATTATATCTATTGTGGCAATTTATTTTATAAAGCTCCGTGGCCAGGGTGGGGCCACTACCGTCCAAGACCTGTTTGACCTGTTTCCATTGCAAAAGTATGTCTGTTTTAATTCTTTCATTTTCATTTCCCATGTTTGTGAGAGTAACCAGTTTTTAGGTTAAACTACTTCTCAGCAGCAGCTGATGGTACAGTATGATAATCATGTCCTACCTTCCAATAAAAAGAGTTTACCTTTTGTAATGTAGTCACAACACATTGTCCATCCATCCATCCATCGTCAACCGCTTATCCTACGTACAGGGTCGCGGTGGGCTGGAGCCTATCCCAGCTTACATCGGGTGAAAGGCGGGGTACACCCTGGACAGGTCGCCAGCAGGGCCACACATAGACAATCACCCACTCACACTCACACCTAAGGACAATTGTATAGACACCAATTGACCTAGCCTGCATGTCTTTGGATGATGGGAGGAAGCCAGAGCACCCGGAGAGAACCCACTTAGACACAGGAAGAACATGCAAACTCCACACAGAAAGGCGTTGTGAGGTGACAGTGCTAATCATGTTTATGTATAAATTGTATTATGTGGATCTTATTTTAGCAAATTACCTGTCACTGTGACCTCCATCCCCAGCTAGTGTTACAACTCACCCCAGTTGTGGGGTAGGTTGTAACAACAGAACTCTTGATATTTGACACTAACTGGTTTGCAAACTGTTTGTCATGCTGTTTGAATTGTAAGGTTACTAAGTTAGCTAACTTGCAGACTTGTTGCAAACATTAACATTGATGTTAGCTTGCACCAATTTCTCCTTTAGTGGTTCAGAAAAAACTTTTAATGTTATTTAAAAAATTGTTACTTGAATGTCACTTTGTTTCAAAGTCATTCATTGATTCGACGTTAAATTGGCTAAGTAACATTTTATGTTAACGATAGCAAACTATGTTGGCTCGCTAGCTAAAGTAATGTTAATATGTCCTTACCCCAAGGTTTTCCATCTCAAAAACTTTTCTCTTAAGGACATTATCTATGGTTGTGTCATGGACAACAACAAAGACAACTTTCTGATTAACAACATTGTCATTCTCTGGAAATTTTATATTCACAAGTCAAAGTTTTTGAAAGTGAATCCTAAGTTTTGTGTATTTCATAATGAGCTTCTTTCCTTTACAAAAGCCCTTAATGTTATGAAAACAAAGAATGCAATGAGTTTAGTATTATAGCAGAATATGATTTGGGGAAAAAACCCTAGCCGTTTTCCTTTATTTAAACTTCTTTTATCTTTTTTGTTTTCCCCTATCTTTGATATGCACTTGATCCTTTCTGCAGTATGTGACAAGTCAATGCCATGTTTTTGTATATGGAATATTTGTCAATAAAAAAACTAAAGGAAAAAAAAACAAAAAAAACGTTAATATGTCCTTTTCTTTCGGTTAGCAAAGTAACGTTAACCTTAAGTTAAGGCTATTAAACGTAACGTTAACTGATGTTACATTAATATAAAATCGCACAACAAGGAAATGACCTAGCTAACTGTTAAACATTATTTAAAGAGAGAATATGCATGAAAATATGTTGGATTTTACATGGTAACGTTCACTTTACTTGCTGCCTACAGCTCAACAGTTAGACTGGGCTGTAGTGTTGTGTCGTTCAAAGAACGTTTCGTTCATAAGACCTAATCCTGTGTAAGACTGTTTGAGTCGTTCATTTGTCACGTGACAGCTACTGTGGAGCAGGAATGAACGACTTGTTCACCGCTCACATGGGTCCTCCTCAGTCTTTCATTCACTCGGCAGGCTCAGAGGCTGCCAGCGCCGGAGAATGTGATGTCAGGTAACAGTCACTGGACTGATATTATATAGCTATTTTGTTAATTATGTGACATTTAATAAAGCATACCGTTATTACAGCGCAGTGATGTTGTGCTAAGTTATAGTTTTAACACAGCCACAGTAACTTAGTCCTGCTAATGTTTAACATTACAGCTAACAGCTGATGAGAGTTGTTGTGGGTCCACTTCAGAGCCCTGACAGGGTTCTACCTGGAGCCAAATTACCTCAGAGGTCGTCTCCTCTCCAAAACAAACAGACCCGGTCAATATTACACAGCCACGTAGCAACGTTAGCGTTAGCCCTGTAAACAGATAACAGCTGATCTGGTTCGCCAGAGTACGCAACATAACTTTTCCTTTTTATTTACCAACAGAGCCGTGCTGTTGTTTCACAGCTCTGACTGGTGAACAACCTGCAGTGTTTGAGAGCGATGCGCTCATGTGTGTTTCTCTGTCTGCAGAATCAGGACCTGATGTGGCCCATTCTGCGTCCAGAACTGCCAAACTGCTGCATTTATATAATGTGTTAATATTTCTTTGTTCGTCTGTCTGTGCTGGAGTTCTTTAACAACTTGGTGGCTTGATCCAGATTATTATTAAATTGGCTGAATTTTAATAAGAGTGTGTTTATTCATATAGTGTATCAAGCTTATTACTTAAGTATATTTACTGCAAATCTGATATTAATATTTTACTCATGGAGAGGGACGTTTGGCTACTGTATGAATGAGCACTTTAGAGATAATGATAGTAATTATATACATAAGCCTTTATATAGCTGGTCTGGTTGTATACTCTGGAAAGATTGTGAAAATGGAAGGATTTAGCCGGAGTAGTGGTGATTACATATTGACAACATATTTTTGTGGTTTTAACATGGTTTGAATCTGGTTGTGGGCCCAGGGGGCTTTATATAATGATGATATACAGTAATCAAGAGGTGAATTTCTGCACCACAATAACCAGCCTAGTTCAAATGAATGAAATGAACGAAATGACTCAAAAAAAGATTAGTTCATTTTAATGAACGAGATTTGAATGAACGAGTCTGTCAACAGACTCGAACTTGCCATCACTACTGGGCTGGATTTGGCGCTTTCAGTCACGTTCTCCACTCTCAGGAATTAACGTTAATACATTGAAAGACATTGGTGAAAAAATATAACTTTAGATCAAAGCAAATAGCAAGTTTAACAGTTAGGCTACTGCGTAGACTTTGACAAACCTGGGCAAACTGTTGTATTTTTTGTTGTTAGTGACTGGTATAAATTATGTGGAAATGTAAATTGTGTGTTTTTTCTAGTGCCTTAAAAATAGTTATTGAGACATTACAGATTCTATCATGGCCAGTATTCCACAATTTCACCTTTAACTACAGACATTTGGTCACTGTCTCAAAGGCACAGTGTACTCTGTTGCGGCTGATAACCTTGCTGCCCATGGGCACAAAGTCTTCAAGGCAGTTGCTCGTGGCACTCATAAACAAAAATGTGTTGAAAACTTTGACAGAGACACCAAAACATGATGGCATTCTATTTGTCATCACCAAGATTTTCCAAGCCACCAGTACAGACTTCAAAAGTGGAGACATCTTCTTTCTACTTAAGGACTATGAGGCCTGGTATGTTGAGCATTTGCGGTCATATGAGCTAACAGATCATAAAAGCAAGGGCCATACAGTGAAATCTGTATGTCAGCTAACTGACCGAATGCCGCTGTTTGCCTACAGGGTTTCAAGCAAGCTAATTCTCACAACTAAGCATTTCATTCCAGTGTCCGAGTAAGAGAGCAGCACATCCCCAGCCTTCTTCTCAGGGACCTGAGGGAGGTTAAAGATCTGTCTGGACCTTCAATGAACACTAGTGATCACCTAATGGACACACTGGACAACATAATTAAAGGTAATTTCTATTTTCCACTATGACCCATGTGTCATCACAAAGGTAAATACATGCAATGTAGTGGTTAACTGTCTGTGAGTACACTTGGGATATCCCAATTATACCATATTCTGTTTTAAAATGTTTAATCAATACTTACTTTGGGAGAGCGTGATGTTTAGATTGTTACCACTCTCTTGTCTGAATGGTTAATGAAGCTACAGAGTGTGGTTGGTCCAGGCAGCTAGTGAAAAATAGCAGCAGCACCTAGAGTAGCGGTGTCTGTTTTATGTTACAGGTTTCCCTAACACAGTGTAAATGGAAGCGACTGATGTCCTGAAACTAAGGGTCATCCTTGATGATATCAACGCTGAGAGGCTTATTTTGCCCTCTCGTGCTGAGAGTGTAAATGCCCTCATAATTGAGAAAAAAAATAAGATGAACCTTGATTATGACCTTCGTCTTCAGTTTCAAGACCCAGAATTTCACAATGCCCTATGCAATTTAGTCAACATCGAGGACCTACCATCCAAGGCAACCATTAAGATAGTTACATATCTTGAGCCAGATCTTAGTTCAACCAGCACACACGATACAGTGCTACTGTCTGATAACACAGATTCACCAGAGCGTCTTTGCCGATAGCCAGAGGTTTTTGTTATTCCAACATTCTCCTACGAGGTGGAGCATGCTCTAAGAGAGGGCAACTCTGCATTTGTCAAAGAGGGGAAAACTGTAAGCTTGACTAGGGATCAAAAATACAACATACTGGAAGGAATGGCTGCTAAAATATATAAGCATAAAGCATATCCCAGTACCAAAAATATTGCCATGGCTGCAGAGGCTCTGGTGAGCAAACACCCCTGTCTAAAAGAAAAAGGTTCCAAAACAGGGTATGAGAGTTGGAAGAACAGCCTGTGCTTCAAGATGGGCAACTACAGGACCAAACTGAGCAATTTTCCCCATTTGGTGTGACTGGCATAAAGGTCGTGGCTGTGAATGCGGGAAAGTGCAGCAGGACCTATCCAGAAGGTGCAGCATCCAGGGCCAACATCAAAAGGAAGGAAAAATAACCTTCCTGCCCAATTATCCCCAAGGAGAATCTTAAGGACACACTGGAGAACCAGAGGCTTGAGATGGTGGAGCAGTTCAAGAAGACCGTGACTGATAGATATATGATTATCATCCATCAATATACGCAGCGCACCTTTGCTCTCAGGCGTGAAGAAATTGTGAATTCAACTCCTCCCATTGCTGAACTGAAAGAATGATGGCCTGCACTCTTTTGTGAAGCCCAAGTGAGTAAAAACTTAAAAAATTGACAAGACACACATTGTCAAAATCATGATTGCAGCACTGTTTGATCTGGATAAAGAGCTTAAAAATGATTAGTGTTAATATGGTTTTGTCTATATTTCCAAAGTATTTTCCCATACAGTCTTATATGGCTTAAAGTTAATGAATGATGCGAGTTGATTTAAAAACTTACTTGCTCTACAGTGAATTCCACAGGATCACCAATCAAAACCTACCGTATTCCTTCTTTGCTGCACTTGACAAGTACACACCTCAGCTGTTGAAGCTCTACAAAAAGAGGAAGACTGGAAGTTTTGTTGTGAGGATGGAGGACGCTTTGATGGCATATGAGGAACAGGTAAAAACATTTTTACAGCATTACATTGATGTTGAAAGTGAACAGAACTGCAGACCCTAACATGCATACCTTGTCTTTGTGCAACAGGACAAGAACAACATCAAAGCAGCTCGAACAACAGCTGGCCAGTAACTGGCCGGCCTACCGTTGTACTTAAAGGAGGATTCATCAGAGGTCTTCAAAACCTGCAAGGTATTTTTGTATTCTCCTTTTCCTGTTTTCATAGCTCAATACCTTCATCTATTTTGCAAGAGAAATCATTGAACATAAAAATTAGAAACCGCCTTCTGCTGCGTTGTGTACCCTGTTGGCTGCCTTCAGAGAAATTCTCAGCATTACTTAATTTTTGCGGTGTAGTGCGACAGAGCATTAAAAAGATGCTAGGGTCTTCCACTTAATGAAATGGTGCTTGTCTTTATTCCGAAGTAGCCTTAAGTAAACTATAAGAATGAGATGGGACAAAAGAATTAATTAAATAGTTAAGTTTAGTTTATATGAGCCCTCTGGTTTTATTGTGGATGGCTCTGTTTTATTAAAGCTGGCCAAAGTTGTTCATCAACACTAGATAATTTACAGCCAAGTCAGTTATATACACACATGTGAGTCTTCTATAAAAGTTGGTCAATTTTGGATTTTTAAAGACTATACTTTAAGTGGTGTTCAGGTAAAACAAATGTTTAAAATATACAATTTGTTGTATTTTTGATTTCCCCCCTTAAGAGTTCTTAGTGCACAAATATTGGTTTAATTTCATAGGTGTCATTTACTGACATGTCTCCATCGCTTTTTGTTAAAGCATTTGTTAAATATGTTCTGAAAAATGGCTTGCAACAATAAACGTAAAAAAAAAAAAAAATGAAAATACTTTGAGAAAGGTTTATTTGCATAATAAGAAAACATGCAATGCCATTTAAATATAGAAGAAACAAATGTGCATTGTTCAAAAAGTTTAAACCAAAAAAAGAAGCTGCTAGGTACTGCATTATATTCTGTTTGAATTGTCATCTGAATCACTTTATATAAAGACAATTCTACCATAAATTGGTGCAGAAAATGTCTCCAGAATGCAGGAAATTAAGTGTTTAGTACTCAGAATTTTCTAGGGGACCCCCATTTATATATTTCAGCATTAAACATTTCATCAAATAGTGTCAAAATATCTTGTCTTGTTCTCGTAAACCCAATATTGTATATCATGCATGTGAGCTAAGTGTATCGTCACACTCCTAATTTGAACCCTTATGTCCCCACCACTTTTCAACACAAAGTGACGTCCTTGATTCATATCAAAGTACAAACACACCCCAAAAAGCTATAGTGTGTTAAAAATGAATGTATTATAATAAAATGTTTTATTAAATTCATGTAACTTTGTAAATCATTTTCTCAGGCTTAAAATTCATGCAAATTTTCCATTATACAGCCGTGAAGTTGGTATTAAATTTCATCCTAGGTGGTATTATAAAGGTCTTAAATTTATCTTTGAGGATCCTGGGGGTACCCTGTGAAATAATACATGGAATTATGGATCCGAAATATTTTTGGTTAAATTTGCATGTTGGCCTTTTTTTGATATTGCTTCTACCTGCATGTAAAAATGTGAAAGCAATGGTGTAATAATGATGTTTTCTTTTACACCATTAGGCTTTTTGTAATGATTTTCTTAATGATTTGTACATTTTGTACTGAACATGTATTCCTTTTTCAGGATGTGTTTGAGGCAATCCAGGATGGAGCAGTGGCTCTGGTGGCAGTGGTGAATGAAGAGGAGGTGCCTGCTGGAGTTCCCTTTGAAAGTCACCACGTGTCAATTGTCCTTGAGGATCAGGTTGTAATGTCTCACAGATCTCGGACTGATTCACTGGTGATTTTGTTTGGACTGATCTATGCTCTTCATTTGAGCTATCCTGAGAAGCTAAGTGGCTTCTTTGAGGCCATCCAGGTTATCCTCTTAAACCTTGATGATGGAAGAAAGCAGTTCAAACCTACAAGCCTTGAGAAATGAGCTAGAATAAAGGTGTTAACATTCTTTTGTTAAAAGTCAGTGGGGTTCTGAAAATGATCTTTTGCCTTGCATGTCAAAACTGTTTCTGTTAAGATTTCTGTGTGTTGAAACAGATGCTTGTTCATATAATTACAACTGGGTTGGTTTCTACTTGTAGTGAGAAACACGGGCACTAATTAATAATGTTAAGTTTAAAGGTATTTTTGTGCCAGTACTAAAATTATGATCAATTGGTTTGACATACACATTTTTACACTACAGAACATTTTGAGTCAAGCTGTGTAAATGTCTGTCAAAATCTGAGAATTAAATCTCACTGTACACAAGTTTTCATCTGCTTTTAGTAACAACAAAAATGCTCTAAAGAGTTTCTCTATATTCCTTTTAAATATTGTGAGGTAAATGTTCTTTCTTTTAAATGTTGCCTCACAAATGACAGTATTTGGTACAAACCCTTTGCAAGAAGAGTGTATTCCAGTTGTTTGAAATATGGTAAGATGGTCATCACTGAGATAAAATATTCTTTTTTCTTTAACAATCTTGAGTTGTAATTTTTTGTTAATGATAAACTCAAACTTTTTGATTGAATTGAAACATATTAGTATACTGTAGCTCTCAATATGTGCCAAACTGTCCATACAGTTGCAAATAACTTGATAGTTATAACTTGAAAGAGCCTGGGTTCAAGTTTTCTTTTTTTCTTTTCACTACAATGTGTGTCTGCATTGTCTCTGTGGTGTCTTCACACTCTTCATTGCCACATGGGAATAGCATTCATTATATATTATATTATTTTTATGCAAATCTTAATTTCATACTGTTTCTGACACTTTATCATAGTGTTTTTGAGAGCTGTGGGCAATGAAATGTTTTAACAGTGATATGTTATTCAACATTCAACTAAATAAATAGTTGGAGTTGTGTCAGACGTGTGTTTATAACGTGTTACTGCCACTTAAAAGGTTTAAGGCAATCAGTTTCCTCAAATTAATTGAGTAGCCACAACAGAGTTTAAAGTTGTCACAACTAATACTTAATAATTTTCTTTAGTGGAAATAAACTGAGTAAATTAAGTTTAAGTGTTAACATTTGTGTAAAGAAGATGGATTTAAGTTACTCTTACTTAAATCAGATAAATTATAGTAACACATTTTTAATACATTTGGAGAAACGCAACATTTGAGTGAAATATTCTTCATAGATTTAAGTTATATGAACTGAATGGGACTGGTCCTATTAGCTTTATTTACCCAAGTTACCTTAACAATAAATAATTGAGTTACTTGGACACAAATCAAATATTTTTTTATGCTTAAATTGTTTGTTAATAAATTTAAATGATTTAAGGCAATCCGTTTCCTCAAACGGTTTGAGTTGAACTAACTCATCAGGTTTTACAGTGCAAAACCGCCACAGGTTTTACATAAACAGAGCGCTAGTTCAGCTAATACCTTATTGTTACAAACAAGCTAAAGTGAAAGCTCTCTGTCTTTAGTAACTATTCAACTTACTTTGCCACTTACATTAAAATATGGCACATTATGAACTCAGCTGGTGCCTGAGACAGACCCTCCTCTCTGCCAGCAGCAGCAGAGAGGAGGAGAGAGGAGGGACTGAGCTGTTCATTCTAAACTTCAGTCATTGTTGATGTCAGGAATATGATTTATTTTACTGACATGTTAGATTTGTTTCCAGTGAGCTATTAGTGACTTTGCTGTAGTAAATCATGTTGCTGCTCTAGAAACAACATTTAGTTAATAAAAATGATAAATTATAGAATATATGCAATTATTTAGTAATAAATAGGACTGGAAAGAGCATCAATAAAGAACTGAACCCATAAGGATTACCAATACAAGTGAGTCAATAAAATCCTAATGATCCCAACTCGTGAGAAAATGTCCGGCCCATCTCTGTGTCCTGGTTTTAAAATCTGGCCCAATCGAATCTGTAATTGAATAGCCCTGGTCTACAGTGATCATAGTAATATATCTTCCTTGCGATGAAATTAAACTGTATGCAGCATTGTAGACAATATTTTGTCCTTGTAATCCATGTTTCCATTGCATGGATAGCCTTTGGATATTGCTGGAAATTGAAAATTAAGGAGTCCCCCTCCTTAAAGGGTAAATTATTATCATAACAATTCAATAATGCATTGCATTTAAATAGAACTTTTCATACACAAAAAGCGATACAGTAGTCTACAGGTCCTACCAGGCTGGACATGCAGTCGGCCTAAAAATGTATCCCCCTTTATAAAGCACAGATGATGGCCTAAGTATTTCATTTTGTGTATATTTCACATCAGGACTAATAATGGGTGAATATGGAGAAGTTTGTTGTTTCTTAACAAAAGTTATAGTGGGATACAAAATACAAACTGGGATCCGAAGAATATCTAGTACACTAGAGCTTCCACTGTTCATTAAGCCTTACAAAGAAATGTTGCATCAAAGAATGTACTGTAGCTTGAGCTAAAGTTAAAAGGAATGTTTTTTTTTTGTATAATATAATTTAATAAAACTATAACTAAGTTACTGAAAAGATCCTGTTACTGAAACAAATAACTAAGTTACTAAAACATTACATTATATACTAAACAAGACATTTTGAAAGCTTGAACATTGCCTTTGTCTCTTTTGTCCTGGATTGAATGGGCCCCTCTGACAAAACAACTGGCCCCAGCCTGGCCCCCAAACAATTGGTCTAGAACCGCCACTGCAATTAATACAGGACCTCTCGCCAACAGGTGTCTGTGTCGAGGTCAGGTGTTTGTGTAGCAAATTGACTACACTGACTGACAACACTTATTTCAAAATGTTTTGATTACAATGTTGCTGGTTGTAATTCATTAGTTGCTGACTGAAGCCCTGAAGCTGTAACCAATTTCTTCTCTCTCTCTCTCTCTCTCTCTCTCTCTCTCTCTCTTCAATGTTAATAGAACAGTATTGCCCAAGCTTCAATGAAAATACAAAAGTTCAATTCATGCAATTAAATAAATAAGTAAACACGTGTGTTACATAAAAAAACAAACAATAAACGTGTCTCTCTCTCCCTCTTACTCTCTCTCTAAATGCAGGCCTGTCGAGTAACGGTGGGGGATCACGTCACATGAACTTGTATAATATGTAGCAATATTATTACGAGTAGACTCCGTTCTTCCAAGGCCTGCGTCGTGAGGATTAATGCATATTAAAATATTTTTGATGTTGTTGAGTTACATTCGGGGCTACAGTCAAAACATACGGGGCTAAAGAAAATGACCTGACACGCCGATGATCCCTGACCAGACGCAAACCAGGGACTGACCAGGATACCCAGAAAGGGTTAAAGATGTTTTTGTCCAGTATGAGGCCACACAATGAGGCTATGCTGATAAACCACATCACTGCTTCCCTCAGTGTCATTGTACTATTTCTCAGTAATTATGTATTTCTCTCTCTCTTTATTAACTTAGAGTTAGAATAAAATCATCAAAGGAAAATTTACAAGGACTGCTGTATCAACAATCCCCCAAATATTCACAGGAAAACTGGGGTAAGAATGCAAAAGAAGTTAGGCTACTGCAAACTCAAGGTCAGCGACTATAATCATGTTAACATTAATGGAACAGATTTGTGTGGCCAGTGTTTGCTTGCAGTAAATGATTTATGGAGGAAGCAGAAAGGGCGGGGGGAGGACATGCAGCAGGAGTTATGAGACAGTTTTTTTTATTTTTTTTACTTTCCTTTACTCGTTTTAGCAAACTAGAGAAAGGAGACCACTATTCAGAACGTCAGTGAACTTAGAGGAGACTTTCACACTGGTGTATGAAGCAACAACGCAGCAGTTTGTAAAATATGGAGGTCAGATGTTACTAATTGAAACAGCAAAACTTCCGGGAGAAATCACTGGATTTTGATTTAAACTACAACCTCCTGTATTTGTCAATGGCATCATTTGTATGGGATTGTTTGTTCTGTTTGCTGCCTTCCCTGCTACTTCTGCTGCTGTCTCTGGCTCTCCGCTGGCCCAGGGTAAGTTATTGGGCAAGGCTGAGTGTCACGGCTGCAGGTTGGAGACTCTGGGTCATTATTTGCCTGATCCTGGAGTTGCCATTTGACAGGAATACAAGAACATGGACCAAGGAAGCTGGATCACCAGGGACAGATGTTTTGTCTGGGTCAGGTCAAGCCTCAGATGGTCCCATGCTCATCTACAAACCCACTGCGCTGGCCAAATATCTGCTTCAGCACTGTGGCTCTCTTGCCAGGCCGAGACTTCCCTCCTGGCCCATGGGAGACCCCCACCTCCAGACTCTGTCCAGCCTGCTGTGTGGAAAACATGAGGACACGTTACAGTTTACTAGAGACCATCTGTTATTGAGAGACGGGGGTCTTGTAGCTCTGGACTGGGCTGTGAGAACAAGACTGGGAGAGGCAGTAAGGAGGAAGAGGTGGGAGGGGAGGAAGGAGCATCAGCCAGGGGGAAAGGCGCTAGGCTGCTTCACCACAACACCTCCTGTCCTTCTCCTCATTCCTCAGTCCTGGGGAGGGATGACCCCCCACCTAAAGGCGCTGTGCCATCAGGCAGTGCATCAGGGCTTTTACGTGGTGGTGTTTCATGCTCGAGGCACAGCGGGGTGCCCGCTGACCACAGCACGTCTAACGGAGTTTGGAGACCCAGCTGATTTTGAGCAGGTATAGGAAGAAAATGTCAGTTACTTACATCAGATGGTGTGCACAGCTTTATTATATTGTTAAGGGGAAAGTAGATTTTTTTTTGAGATAGTGGTTTTGGTACAATGGTGAGACCATTGTAAATTTGTGGTGAAACCAGAAGCAAGCCTTTACTAATTGGTGCTTAGTATAGATCCCCTGATCAAAGTAAATTTGATCAGTTGGTGGAATAATCTTTTGTCTCCTGATTGTAAGGGTGAGGTTATAATAATCGGCGACTTAAATACAAATACAGATGTTTCAAATATGGATCATTGGATGTACAAGGTGTTAAAAATGTTTTGCCATGTTTTGGATTTACAGCAATCAGTACAAGAGCCCACACGAGTGGCTAACATGAGTCAAACTGTCATTGATCTCATCTTGGTGTCTGATCTCTCAATGATTTCTCAGAGTTGTTGTAAATTGTACCATGAATCATTAGTCTATTGTACAAGGAAAAAGCAGAAAGTTGCCTTTAAGGAACAAAATGGGGTGGTGATGGTACAGTGGATAAGACACATGCCTTTGATGTAAGAGACCCGGTTTCCATTCTCCACTGTGACACATCCAATGTGTCCCTGAGCAAGACACTTAACTCCTAGTTGCTCCAGAGGTGTGCAACCTCTGACATATATAGCAATTGTAAGTTGCTTTGGATAAAAGCGTCATCTGAATAAATAAATGTAAAATACTATCAAGATCAGGTCATTACAAAATTATAGTCCTATGGTCTTTATTGAATGTTAAAATTCAATAAATTGGTCAGAAGTGCTACGTTTGGATGAAGAAGCATGGGAGCAGTTTAAATATATGTTCCTAAAGGCAGTAGAAAAAGTTGCTCCTATGAAAAATTATTGGTGACCGAGATCTGATCCATGGATGAATGGTGATATTTCATATCTCCCTTAACCTCAATGAGAAACTTTCCTTTGATCAACTAAAGGTTGCAGATAAATTTAACACATTTTTTACATCGGTAGCTGTAAATTTAGTTGAAAAACTGCCAATAAAACCTGGGTTATATGACAGTGATATCATGCTTATGTATTATTCTCAGCTTGGAGTTGTTGTAGACTCTTTTGGCCTAACACAGGATAATGTCTTAAGGTTATTGAATGATCTTAAGTGTTCTAAAGCAACTGGTCAAGATGAAATACCTGCCAGATTTCTAGAAGATGCTGCAGAATACATTACTCCATATCTCATATTTTTAATCTTATAATCATGTAGAGTTCCAAAAGATCTGAAGCTTGCAAGGGTTATTCCGCTATATAAAAAAAGGAGAGCAAATTAATTAATAAATAAATAACTAAATGAGCAATTCAGACTTTTTTTTTTATGAATCTGGTTTTGGAGTGTACTCAACAGCTACGTGTTTATCATTTCTATCAGACTTTATCAGAAAAGAGATCAACTTGGGTAAATTTTGTGGCATGGTACTGATAGACCCTCCAGAAAGCCTTTGATACCTCTGACCATCAGATTTTGCTAATTAAACTAAAATCCCTAGGTTTTAATAGTATGGCGCGTGAATGGATTCAATCATACTTGACTGGGAGGCGTCTATGAGTTTTGAAAGAGTTTAAAAAGCACTCTGTCTGAGGCCAGAGAAATAATAGCTTTAATTCAGCCTCACTTTGACTATGCCCGTACTGTACTTCATCATACAGTAAAAACTCAACTAATTTACCTGACGCTTTTATCCAAAGCAACTTACAATTGCTACATATGTCAGAGGTCGCATGCCTCTAGAGCAACAAGAGGTTAAGTGTCTTGCTCAGGGACACAATGGTGGATGGGTTACAACGTGGAGTTGAACCCAGGCCTCTCACACCAAAGGCATAGTCTTATCTGTCTTATCTCAACAACAGGACTCATGCATGCTCTTTTGAACTCAAGGAATTAAAATGCTTGATGGTTGAAAACAGGGTGAGGCAGCTGAAACTGAGACAAAAGATTTTGCAGAGGAATGAGCCAAGGTATTTTATAGAATATTTTAAGCTGTTAGGAACACCCATAGCTACTCAACTGGAGGCAGTGCCTGTTCCGGGTAAAACACCTTTTTGTACACGGCAGCACTGGAATGGAACAAACGTCCAGACGAAAGAAAAACAAGTCAGTCAGTTTGCTGTTTTAATCCCGCATGTGATGAATGGTTGTTAAATTAGATGGAGTATTTTTTATTAATGTAATAATGTGTTGCTCCTTGTGTGAGAACCCCAGGTGTAAATGAATGTATTTGTTTGTTGTTGTTGTTTTATTTGTATCAGGATGTGTAAGGGTTTTTTTTATTTGAATATTGTAAGGGTTGATTGTACAGGATACCTCCAGTCATCCATAGCTTGCCATGCTATCTTTATCAGACGACAACGAAGACCACAATTGAAATAAGTTTTTAACTTTTTATCCTTGTCTGTTCTGATGAATGTATATTATCACCATAATTTACATTTTTTTAATGCATTTATTTGTGTTACTGTCCAATAATAAAATAAATAAATTAAAAATCCAACAAGTAGCCGATTAATTGAAGGACAGCACTGTCCTTAGGTATGAGTATGACTGGTTGTTTGTCAATGTGTGGCCCTGCGATGGATTGGTGTGGTGTACCCCGCCTTTCGCCCGATGCCAGCTGGGATTGGCTCCAGCCCACCGCAACCCTGTATGTAGGATAAGCGGTTGACGATGGATAGTTAAGTACAGCTGAGGGTGATGAAAATGTAATTAGTATTGCAGGTATTTGCTCATATAAGTTTATTTAGTCAATTTTGACCTCATGATGGCACTACATGAATATTCAAGGGGTCACCAAAGTTTTTAGGGTTCATCCTCTGGGGACCATGAATGTCTGTAAACAATTTCATTGCAATCCATCAGATAGTTTGATTTATTTACTTACTTCTATTATCTATTTCAGTGTGAGCATGGCTAAAACTGACATGTTGTTCATTCAATTTGTTTTTGTCTTCTTTACCTGACAGTAGGCCTAAAGAAATCTTTGACATTTTCCATTTTCAGGCAGTGGCTTATATCCACAGCCGACACCCGTCCTCTGTGCTGGTTGCAGTGAGTGAGGGTTCAGGCTCAGGTATTCTTCTTTCCTACTTGGGGGAGTGTGGATCGAGTTCATACCTCACAGCGGCTGCTGCCATCTCACCTGTACTCCTGGGCCAACTGTGGTTTGAAACCGCCATGCCTCCCATTTATCGCTGGGGGATTTTGTTTCACCGGAAACGGCAGCTCAGCAGGTGAGAAAAATCAAAATCAAAATGTATTAATAGCAGTTACAACATGAAATCAATACGTATAAATGATCACTAAGATCATAAAAAAAAAATCTTGTTTTTGTTTATTCACATGGTACTGTCATAAGATACTTGAGTTCCTTTAGAGCAGTCCTGGATGTGGATCGGGCCCTCAGCTGTTCATCCCTCAGAGACTTTGAGGAAACTATTTCCTGCTCTTCCGCCCAGCTTCAGCAGAGGGACCCTAGACCTCCTGTAAGCTCTCAAAATTCAGGACTGGGCTCAGGATCTCATTCCCCGCAGGGTCTGGCACCTTCAGTCCTCTGGGCACTGGGCGAGAGGGCTTTCCCATCCAAGAACTGGGACAGCTACTGGGAGCGAAATGAACCACTAAGAGATGCAGATGAGGTGGCGGTCCCTGTGCTCTGTATCTGCAGCCGCGACGACCCTCTCCTTCCACCAGCTTCCACTCTACCCCTCTCTCTTTTCCAGAGCAATCCTTACTTCCTCCTGGCATTGACAAACAGAGGAGGGCACTGTGGCTTCACTCTGGAGGGCCGAGAAGAGATGAAGGGAGGAAGGACTGGAAACGAGGAGGTAGAGGAGGGCAACTGGAGTCACATTGCAGTTCTGGAGTACTTCAGAGTAGTGGCCGATTTCCTGAAAGGCGAGGAGAGGGACAGGGTGAGCTGTGCTGGTCCACAGGGAGAATACAGTCAGGCAGGGCAGAGGAGCAGGAGCAGCAACATGGCTCCAACTCGCAGGAGGAGAGCCAACATGGTGAGGAGACCAAGACTGCAGGCACCTGAGCAGATCAGTGTGTATGCAGAGGAAGATAACTTCACCTGGAAGAGGTCCTACACACGCTGAGGAGGAGATGGTGAAGGATGAGCTCTACAGAGAAATGTTTTATTTAGCTGGAGTTTTAAAATAATGATAGGACAGTCCTTTAGACAAGAAGAAAACAGGGGCAGTGGACAACTGTTTTTGGACTGGACATCATTTTTTGATTTCTGAAACAAAATTAAAATATCAATTTTTCTTTACTGAGTGAAATGAGTAAAACTGATCAAGATGTCACATGACAATTGGTAAAAACAACATGGCTTCCCTTGTTTGAAACTCCAACAATAATTCTTTGAAAATGTAAAAAAAAAAAAAAAAAAAAAAGAAGAAAAAAAATAATAATCATTTTGTAATCAATCAAGGATTTTGAAGTCTTTTTTTGGCTGGGCTTTAGAGATAAGTGTAGTATGAATTAAAATTGTATTACAAGACCGCAGGCATTTATAAAAACAATATACATAATTCAAATATGTACGCTGACATTCAAGGTCACACTCCTCCCACATAAAAACACTATGGGACAAAGAAATATTAAAATTACTTTATTACAGATGATTCTTTATCCAGTAGCCCTCTTCCAACAAAAAATAGTAATTACAAACAAAATATTACATTTATCCCCTAAACTTTGTTTCTGAATTTCTTTTATACATTTTAAATCACTTTATCTCTTGTATGGAATAGCTTTTCTCTTCTGCTATGCAACATTCAGCTTTTTGCACAATCTATACAATTTAATACAGTTTAATACAGGTCTCTGGACTACGGAGAATAAAACAGCAAGATCCACCAAATGACAGGAGAAATAAAGGGAATACTGATAAACAGACTGTACAGAGACGCAACCCTGCCTCCCGCCTACTTTCAGCCAATGGCAGCTGCATCACAGTAGACTCTTTGATCTGGTAAATCACTTGTGCAATCAGTGCAACTGATCCAGTTCAGAGTGACCAAGGTCTAAAGCTAAACTCTGCCCCGACTGCCTCGCAAAACACCTGGGAGTTCTGGTAAACACAAGCCAAGGTCTAAAAGTCTGTCACTCATTTGACCCTCTGCGGACATCATCTGGAAAATAAAACTACCCTTTCTGGCATAAAAAGGAAATAAATCTGCATGGAACTGAGAAAAAATGGTAAAATGATAAAATATGTTGAGTACATGGCATCCTGGCTGAAAAGAGAAGTGGGGCCACCACTTCTGGGTCTTTTTTCTCTTTTTAGAAAACAGCAGGGTTTTAAATTCTGAATCCACAGTGGCAACAATTTAAAAAAAGGCAAATACTTAAATGGATTATGAAAATGCTTTGAGTATAAACCAAACTAAAGAGGGTGGGTGTTTCACAAATCAGAAATGAAAGTCCAAATAATATCAGTGGACCCCACAAATCCCCTTTGGAGATCTCAAACAGATATATTTTCACTGACTTGTGCAGGAATATGGAAACAATTTCAAGTTGTCGTGTTCACTAAAAGTTGTTTAGGCAGCCAACTGTTTTAGAATTCAGCAGTTTCTCCTCAGATTGTATAGATCTCTGAAAGACAATTCTTTCTTTTTCTAAAAATCCAAACCTAAAAAGAATTTTCAGTAAAATATAGCCATTGCTATACTAAGTAGATTTCAAATTATGTGCAAAATCATCCTCATTTAGCATTAAACAAACTGTTGCCATGTACTGACCAAGAGTTGTGTGGTTATCATTCACAACAGAATATCTGTAACATGTCTCAGAACTCGCAGCTGCATGTAGGACAGTGAAAATTCTGCAACTGTAAGCTGCTGCTCTCTAAACACATTGCTGTGTCCGCCTCACAAATTTGTCTTTGATTTGTCAATTAGATTTCCATATTTTCAAATTCAAAATATACAATATTAACAGGTTTCCTGTACATTCCACCTCTGAAATACATACAATGCATAATCTCTGCATTTCACAATAAGACATCCACCTTCATCTCAATTTGTCTATAATCCTTCTTTTTTCTAGATTTATTTAGATGTATTTTTTCCCGCCTTCTTCTTCTTTTCTTTCACTTGAAGAGCTCTTCCCAAGTAGATCAGGGAGGGGGTGAAGACCACACTGGGCTCAGGAGCAGAGGAAACAGAGGTGGAGGGAAGGAGGGGACATCGGTGGTCAGAACATGACATCAGGGTCACCAGGGGTGAGACAGAGCGGGGTGTCAGACTGGGGAAGGTTGCAGGGGCATGGCAGCGGAGATCACAGCATCACCGCCCATCAACCCAGAGAGACATTCAGCAGTCACTAACCAGCAGAGGGCTACTGAAGCTCCTCTTTCACGCTCCCTGCTCGTTCACTAGAACTCCAGCTCCTTAAAGTGATCTTATTTTAAAAGTCAAAAACAACACACAGGGATGTTCTTAGGCAACTGAGATGGATATAGTTGCCCAGAGTTGCCCTGATACACGGCCAACTGATAAGTTAGCCGTTAGTTTTCAAAACTTCTGTTTTTTAACACATAAATGTCCGAATCCCATTTTCACAAAATGTCCCCCTGTACATGCATTCAGCAGATATCAGTGTGCAAAGGGACATACTGATATTGATGGGGGGAGAAAAAAAAAATCAATTTCTTTTGTATGTATGTGTGTGTAAATATGTCTGATTAACATAAGTGTGGGGTAGAAGGCCTGTGCCAAAGTGCAAATCATTGTCAAGTCACGACACCTTGTGGTGAAGCTGTACTTGAGGTAGGTCAACAGGCACGGTTCGACTTGTCAAAGAAAGTTTTTTTTTTTTCCTTTTAAACTGCGTAGCGCATCATTTTCAGTGACATACACATTTGTCAAATTAGATCAGAAAATTACTGCAAACAAGCGAAGACTGAACACCAGTTTTGAAACCAATAAAGCAGGAGGTAAGGTGCTGCTGAAAACCCATCCCTGTCATGAGGGCTGTGCACTTACACAGCTGCAGCATCCCCTGCATCCCGGCAGCCCACTGGGCAGGTGTGAGTGACGGTCTGTGGAAACCCAAGAGCCCGAGCCAATGAGGCCGAGCACTCGCTTCTCTCTCCTGCAGTCCAGCAACACATGCGTCTACTTGGCCACATAGTATTATACTGATCTTACACTGACATCTCTGGCACAAACCCAGTTAAATACATAACAGTATGTTGGCATGAATTATTCTAATGACAAATCTGACTCCACACTCTCACCCTTTGGCATCTTTGCAGCTCTGCTCACAGAACACAATAACACCAAACTCCAGGGAACTTCGAAGCCATGTGGCATTAAGATCTGCGAGTATGCGATTTTTCATTTTAATCAAACACTGCACAGGTGATCAGATTTGCACTCTGGTGGAGGATAAACTTCTCAATAGTCACTCAGGCTGGAATGAAATATTGCTTACTTTTTTAGCTATCACATCTTAGCCATCCCTGTGACACTAATATAAAGTCAGATACCCACTGGTGCTCACTTACAACTCTTTTCATTTTCCACTCTAGTCCTGTCTGTTATGAAACTGTCTGTTCTGTAATAACTCTGAATTCAGACCCCTACATTACCTCCTGCCTTCTCATTTGCTTGCAACATTGCACATTAACAATAATCTCATTTAACTTATCAGTAAGATGTATGTGCTGAAATCTTCAGCTGTGTGTGGTTTGAAGGAAAAAAAGAACACATTTTTAAATAAAATTGTCACAATTGCACACTGACTGCAAATTTTCCCATAAAGCACCTTATTGTGCTACCACAACATCTGGGAGTATTAGATTAACCCCACATGTATAAAACAGCATACTGCAAACGACTATACGATAATAAACTCCATGGTAGACAATATGAATATACTACTTTGCGTCTATGGCAATAGAGACTAACATGGCAAATATAAACATATAAAACAGCACTGTGAGCTACAGTGAAAATCACACTATTGCAATGTGGCGTACTGTATATGGCCTCATTTAGTCACGTCATTTAGTCTCGAGACTTTTGGGTTTCCACAGACTGCTGCTAGCAGTACACTGATGTAAGCGAGAAGTGGTGATGAGAGAGGAACTGGGCTGAGGTAAACCCAGTCTCAGTACTGCAGTCTGTGTGTGTTTCAGACGTACAGATGAAGTGTATGTGAAGCATGTGTGGTGCATGCATGGAGTGTGGCTGTGTACAGTGTTACCTCGGTGTACAAGGATTTCACTTTAAGACAATTATTGTGTTGCTTGTGTTCTAGGTGTACGACAGGTGGGATCCGTTGGAGATCTGAGAGGTGATGCTCGCGCTCCTGCTCATGCCCTGTTCATTCCTCCCCCCTGATGACGTCCTCCTCATAGCCTGCGGGCTGTTCCTCACCCCTCCTGCGCCTCCCCCGCTCCCCCCTCTGACTCCCTCCTCCGGGGTGGTGGAGGCTCCAGGGCGGCGGGCCCCCAGCCAGCATGGGGTGACCCCAGGGCTGCTGTGAGCTGGAGCCCCCCTGGTGATGATGACTATGGTGGCTGCCTCCTCCACCTCCTCCAGGCCAGTGGCCTCCCCCCTGAGCCCCCTGGCTTCCTCCACCTCCCCCCCCCCAGCCCCCCTGGGAATCGGGAGCCAGGTTAGTGAGCACCATGTTGCTGAAGCCCAGCCTCATGGACTCCGAGTCAAAAGCCTCGATCTCTCGGGCCTGGCGCTCCAGCAGGGAGCGGATTCGCTCCAGACGCTCGTTCTGCAGGGCAAGCATTTCTTCCTCAATCTAGGGAGATAAATACAGTGAACAAATGAGTTCAAAATAAATTATAATTAATAGTGCACAGAGACAAATTTTTCTGATTTGAAAGGACAACAAGTTAAGGTTTTGTTTGAATAAAAACTAATAATATGAAGAATACTACTTTCTTCATATTATTGAGAAATAAAAGGAACATTTTCTCCCAGAATAATAAAAGTATAATTAGAAAACACAATATAGCAAAACAAATAACAAAAACAATTCACACTTGATACTGTACTATTTATAACCACTCTTAAAATCACTCAAGGGAAAAGACTAACAGCTATTGTGAGTTCTAAACAAAACACATTTATCAGTATTTTGTCACATCATCAAGAATATCATGATCGCAGAAATACCCTGAAATATCGTGACACTATTTCTGGGCCACATTGCCCACCCCTGCCCCTAGTAGGGTTGCACAATTAATCAAATACTGATCACGATTACGATTTTAGCTTCCCATAATTAAATGAACATGATCGATGGCAATATCACCGTTTAAAAAGCGTGCTCCACTCATGGAAAACTCTGCTGCATATCAAATCGGAGAGTGCTTCCTTAACTATTAGCCAAGGGGCCGATTTGGCTGTGTGTGCACTCTCCTGCTGCTACAGTCCAGAGTAGTCCACTAGTTTGCATATGTCCGCTGTGCCGCGGCTGCCTGAGCTGGTCGCGGTCAATGCTTGGGAGTCCATCAGATGCAGCTCTCGGCTACGCAACGAAAAAGTTTATTTTTGACAGAAGCCATGTCAAGCTGCACAGAGCAGTTACTAATGGGCAGGAAATCTGACACGAATGGTATAGAGAATCCGGTCAATTTTCAAAATAAAACACAGCCTACTTAATCATAGAAGAAGCACAAAAATCAAGCACCGATTACCAAATCAACAAAATCTAAAAGTCAGCCAAATCAGGCAGGCAAAACGCTCTGATTCTGAAATGCTCCCTGTGGGATATGCAGCCTTGCAGACAACCGGGAAAAAAAAATGAGTCGCAGAGAGCCGTTACTGGTAAGCAGAGTAGAAGCCATAGGTAGAAACACAAATAGGACAAAATAACAACAAGACAACAATGTGCTCAGCTCCTGAAATGCGTCTGAGACGCTTCCAGTGGAAGTTAACGGGATAAAGCCGTGGCTCAGCAGTAGCCGGACTCAGTGGACTTTTGAAAGTGCAAAAAAAATTGTTGTCCCTACAATCAATGAATAATCGTGATCTCAATATAGATCAAAATAATTGTGATTATCATTTTTGCTATAATCGTGCAGCCCAAAACATAGAATTAGTGTCTACTGTTACTCCCAAATGTATTGACACACATTCTGACACCAAACACCACAACACAAAGTCAGGGGCCTCTCGTACTTTCTGCTCCAGCAGAGCCCTCCGCAGAGAGACCCTCTGCTCCAGCTCCCTCCTCTCCTTGTCGTGCTGAGCGTCTGTTTGCATCTTGATCTTGCTCTGGTAGGCGTTGAGCAGCTCTAGCTCCTGCTGCAGCTGCATCCTTAGGACCTGACACTCCCCCTCTTGAGCCTCGTCTAACCGCAGCTGAGGGCAGGAAAGGGAACAAGAAAGAAAGCCATTATACAGAGAGAAAGATGATGCACCATGATATATGTTTTAGACCAAACTTCAGTGACCTACAGGAAGAGAGATCTTTGAGGAAGCCATAAATACTAATAATTTGATTGTCATGTAGGACCTACTGACAACAAGTAACAAATTCATACATTTAAAAGGCTCTCTCTCAAATTTAAGGATTTTAGTGACTTTTCAGGACTCATTTTGTTAAATTCAATGACTTTACTTTGGGATGTGCTGAAGCAAGACAGGACAGATACTTACCGTACCCGTATATGGACCACAATGTGTTGAGCACAGGGTTTTGAAAAATGTCGGGCGTCGCTAGTTGCCATCAAATGCATTGTATGGTTCTTAGTCTTGTTTAAAATGTTCTTAAATTAGATACTTCCAGATTTAAATAACTATTTTGCTCATTTAGACATTTTATAATGTTCTCGCACAACTGCTCAGGTGTTGATAAGTTTTGAGAAGTGTTGTATTGTATTTTTTTTTAGAAAAAAAAAAAAAAAACATTTTGTAGAAAACAGGGATGAAACGATTACTAGTTTAACGATAAACCATGGTCAACTTCCCGAGATTTATTATTACTGCACACATTGTAATTACCATGATAACTGGGCTCGGTTACTGTGTTGGGTCAATGACAACACGGTGGAAGACAGCACTGCGGAGATTTTTCAGTCACTCTGAAGTCTGGTCGTATATTAGTTTTTATGACAGCGCTAAGGGAAACTTGATTGAAGAAAATGACCTTATAGTGAAGCAGGGTAAGTTAACTTTTAGCTTTGATTTGACTCTGACTGTGTGCGGCCGTTGTGTGTCTGCAGACTCTATTTGCCCACTGCTTATGATAACACATAATGCAGTTTAGTCAACCAACCAGCATATCCTGTTCATTTTTAATCCAGCAGCTATCAAATTAGTTATAAAAGTGTCAGAACAGCAGAAACGCTATAGACTCCTCTGTATTTATGGCAGCTGTTGGGCTCATTGCACTTAACTATCACTGTCTTCTAAAGACTTTTGTTTTCATGTAATGGTGCATGGGGTCATTGCATTACCTATATAATATAAAATCTTGATAATGATAATGCACACTTAGATGATTTTCATATGTTTACAAAAGGTATTTGCTGTTATTTTAATGTTTATGCACTAAATGGCAATTTTATTTGTAGTTTTCAAAATAAGAGTTGTTGAAATGGTTTCAGTGTGTGTACCGTGATAATACTGATAACCTTGATAATTTGGGTTACTATAATCATGATAAGAAATTTTCATATCCTTTCATCCCTAGTAGAAAAACATTTTTCAGTTTGTTGATATGAGGTATTGACAATGTATGTTTTGGTATTGGTTGTAGTATTGGAACTGGTACTGAGAATATCAAACGATTCCCAGCCCAGATAAAAACTGAGTTTAAAACAACGTGACTAAATGAGGACATTTTCGTATTTATGTTTCATAAAGTTTTTAGGCCTCCTCTTCGGGTACTCACAGCCTGCGTAGAGAGCATTTCATTGATGGAGTGGTCGTACTGCTCGGCCAGGATGGCCAGCTTCCTGGTCTGCTCCTCCTTCAGCCTCTTGAGCACGGCCTTGTGGTCACACTTGGGCGTGGTCTCCAAAAGATGGTTCCTGAGAGCCTTGTACTGCCTGGTCTGGGTTTTACAAGTCTCCTGGAACTGCTTCTTAATCTGAAGCTCCTTAGACTAAAGTCGACAGAAGGGAAAGAAATGATGATGTTGAGTGAGTGCGTTTGGTTTGCTGTAGTTTCAGTAACAGAGCTGCAACCATGAGAGTTTCTACCTTGAGGCTCTTGGGCTGCTGTCGGACCTCCATGACATGCTTGCGCCTCAGCTCTCTCTCCCTCCTCTTATTGTATTCCAGCTGGTTGGTGAGCTCTGTCTGGTGCTGGGTCCGGATCAGCTCTGCCCGTGCCTTTTGGATTGAACCCAGGTGCCTGAACTCCAGCTCCTGCATTGACTCGTGATGCCTGAGCAGCATGGCGTGCTCCAGGTCCTTCTGTGTCTGCCGTTTGTTCAGCTCCTGGAAAAAAAAAGAAAAAAAAAAACAAATAGGAGAAAAGTGTGGGTGACAGAAGTCAAATAAATAAAAATCAAACAAAATAGGAAGAGTGGAGGGGGTGGTTGCTGATTCTCTCTGTGCAACTAAATACCTCTCTGGCCAGATCCTGCTCCACATTGTGTCTGGCAATGAGGATCCTGCGTTTGAACCGCCGACACTCTAGCTCCAGGTACTGCCTCTGTCTCCTCAGCAGGTTGGCCTCCTCCTCGGCCTGGGAAGTGACATAAGCATTACAATGCTGTACTGTAATGTATACAAATTAAAAGTAAATGTATATGGGTAATAAAGTTATGGGACACTGATCTTGAAAGCTAAGCAGGGTCAGGCAGCGTTAGTACTTGGCTGGTAAATCACATTTTGTTAATGTCACAGATTATATTGACTGTAAATTCATTGCCAGGCCTGTGTAAAATCATCATCTGGTCTTTGGCTTGGCAAGTGTACATGATGTCTGAGAGATCCTGACCTGGAAGTGCTGGATGTTCTCTTTCTGCTTGGACAGCCACTCCTGCTTCTCTTTCTTGGGAGTCGACTGGTTCTCGCTCAGTTCCTGCCACACAGGTGTTATTTGGTTTGTTTTCAGTATGTCAAGGCATTGTCACTAGTGGGCTTTATGGCTATTACAGTTTGTCATCATTTAGCAACGGGCAGAGAGCGCGCCCACAAATGTTCTTGATGGATTTTTTTCAACAGTCCAAATAAACAAACAGATGCTTCAAGCTCTGTATTCCTCAGTGTGTGTTGGAAACTAATTGGTGTTGGTGTTGCTGCAACTAATTTGATAATAATTTAATTATTCATTTTTCAATCAAAAATGATCTGGTTCTAGCCACTCAGTTGTGAGTGTTTCAGCATTTATTTATCTTGGGTTCTAATAAACTCAATATAATTAGGTTTTTGACTGATTGTCATACGAGACGACATTAATGTGGGCTTTGAGAAACAGAGATGAATATTTTCACAATTTACTAAACATACCAGGGCAATTTAGTCTGATTTTGCAACCATTTTTGTGTGTCCCTCACTGAACCTCAACAATCCCTCTGGTCATGAAAGAAGAAATAAAACCCACAATGAGTTACAACAACAATCAGGTAAACGTGTGTTCTCTCCTCTCCAAGTTTGATGTCAGCAAACAGTAACGTTAAGTTGATGTGCTAGCTTGCAAGACACACAGACTAGAAAATCTAGTCTGTTAGCTGGGCAGCACATCCATTGTCTGTCTTGCTTGTCTGACTTCCAGGGCTGCGTCCTCTGACTTTGTGCCTGACAAAAGTGAGAGTGAAATTCAACCACTTTTTTTACGTTTGATTACCGGCAACAGTGTTTATAAACTTCAGCTCGGAAAACTATCCTGTATGTTCTATTCTGTAGAGGTCGACTTATTCATAGACCGACAGATGGAGCCAAAAGTTTTGAAGGATTGTAGCTGAAGCACTGTGTCAGGTGTGACTGTGTGGTAATGGCATGGATTACATGGCTCACAGATCAGTGTTACCTCTTTGAGCTGCTCCTTGCGTAGTTTATACTCCCGCTTCTGTGACTCCAGGAAGCTGCTGAGCTCCTTCTTCTGCTGCACCTGGATGTGCTGCTGAAACTTCTTCTCATCGTTGGTAAACGTCTTTAGCTACACCAAACAAAAACGTTGAGTGTGAGACAAAAAATTACTTGCTTCAGCTTGCAGGAACATGCTTTGAGAACAGGAATAGTTTTCAGCACAGACATAAAGCATGTAAAGTATCAGCAGGTGTGTTTTTCTTGAATCGTTTGTCCACATACGTCTTTGTCCAGGGCTGCCTGGTGTTTTTTGAGCAGCTTCTCCATCTCCTGGGTGAAGTTGTTCCTCTGACTCTCCAGCTCTTTGTCCAGCCTCAGCCTGTGCTCATCCATCTCCCCTTTCAGCTTGTTCTCCAGGGCCATCAGGTGCTTCTGATGTTGCCGTCTCATGCGTTTGTATCCCGACATCTGCTCCCGTAGCTCCGAGTCCTGCTCATGCTCCTGCATCTCACGGGTCACCTACAAGACGTGGATGCAGGAGAGATTCAGCAGAGTCCATTTAGATTTAGCTTATTTAAAAAGTATGATAAAATACAGAAATGTGACTTGGTGTTTGTAGAGAGGGATAAACACATCTTACTCAAGTGTGTAGGTATAACAGCAATGTTAAAACTATAAGTGCTCTACATTTAACAGAGTCCCTTTTGTCAAACATAAACCAGAAAATACCTGCCTCTTTCTGCTACACAGACACTGATAAATGACTTTAGTGAGTGAGATGCATGGAGGAGAAAGCAAGTGTGTTCTCACGAGTGACGCTGTGCGTATGGTAGCAAAGTGCTCCCTGTTGCGGTAGTGCTTCCTTGGGGCCTGAGCTGCTGTTGGCTGCGGCTCAGAGGGTTGACTGGTGGCTGCCTGCTCCCCAGAGAAACTCTCCTCTTCTTCCTGGAGACATAAGGCAGCGGAATAAATATTAGCTGTTATTGTATTTAACAGTACACACACAGAGAATAGGAGGCATTAGGGGCATGGGAAGGTTTGGGATAAAGCGAGAAAGAGATCAAGACAGAACAGAAGAGATTCAGAAACAAATTTGTACACAAGTGTCACATAAACATTTTTATCACAAAGTGTTGTCTAACTCTGAATCGTCTCAGACTGCTGTGAAAAAGCTCCTCATTAACTGACATGTTTCTCCACCAGTGTTTTTGGGGGTGTGCCACACTGGCTGCTAGGCAAGCACTATGACGTGTGTTACATAGAGAGGCAGATAGTTTATAGAAGCAAAGGCTGGACTACAAACGAGCCGTTTTCAGGCAGTTCAGGAGCAGTGTTTTCTGTGGGAGATGGTACCTCCCTTTGGGGTGGACTTTTTCACTTTGCAAACCTATTACATGCACAAAAAAGATATAGAACACAATAACGTAAAGGGAAAAAGCCGAAAGCATAACTTGACCTCTTTACTCAATAATTAAATACGTACTTCCTCTGTGTCTGTGTCACTTTACCCACCGGTTTGAGGTGTATGACGGAGCTGTTGGACATGACTGTGTGGTCTCCCTCCATCAGGTCCAGCTCACTGCGGCTGTCCTGGGCCGCTTCGTTCAGACTGTTGACAGAGCTGCTCTGGGAGCTGGCGCTGATGGACATGCTGGGGATGGACTGATTACTGCCGACACTGTTCACCGTTCCTGTCCGACCACCACCCGGCTCCAGCTCCTGGAGACAAAACAGTGCAAAGACAGAGAGAGAGACAGCAAGGCAGAGAGAAAGAGCCAGAGAGGGAAAACGAGAAATACACAGACAGACAGACAAGCATACAAAACGACGCATGCTTGGTTATTTTCTCTGCACGGTGGAACACCATGAATGTGGCAAATGTACTTCTGTGCTCAAACCACCCGCCACACAAACACTTATTCTACCACCATTGCTTTAGTTTCCACACACCTCGTCTCCATCCTGGGCTTCTGCTGTGGGTCCGTTGTGGGCCTCCTGAAGGAGGATCTTCTTCATCTTACGGTACTGCAAGTTGTCCAGCTCCCGCACTGCATCCTTGGTCCTCTGAATAAGATCCATCAGCACAGAGTCTGGACGTTCACGCTGCAGAAACGCATGCTGGAGGGGAGGGAGACAGGGAAGGAAACACAAAAAGATCATGAATCGAGAAGTCAAACGGCGAAGGGGACTGACCATGAGGAAAACACAATCAAATTAACTAGTGTTACTGAAATATAAGGCTTTAATAGACCGGTTTCTGCATCAACATGTGAAGTTGTCTTTGTGGCATAAACTACACAAAATCACAAGGAACCCTCCCACTTAGCTCAGAGTGCTGAATTAGCTTTTAGCATCTGCTATCTGTCCAGAGCCATGGAGGCAGTGTACGGTTGTGCACCAAAACTGCAGAAAAATGGCCTGATTTGAGGTAGGACACCTCTCACTGTTACTTAATGTCCATGGCCATTTATTTAATATTGCTAACATTTGTCAGACTCTATGACCAATGTTTAGAGTTTCAGAGTGTGATTTGGTGGCAGCTGATAAAAGGTGCAGACTGACGGCTTTGGACGGAAAACCTATCACATATAATTTTTTCGAGGAAACACCAAACAAGCGAGCAGATTCTCTTTTCTTGATGATGTTTTCCACTACAGTCCTCTAATATGAAGTTAAGGTAACATATCTTGTATACAGTATACTGTATCTAGTGTCTAGTATATTTGGTCTGGTACATGCTGTTACTAACAATATTCAGAATGAGGGAGCTTCTGTGCTCTTAACATATGCTACTGTTGATAGCAACATCACCTTTACTGTCTGTACCTCTGTGTATATTGTGTAGGCCGCCTCCCTCCCCTCTCTTTTTCTCTCTGTTCCTCTCTTGCCCTCTCCCTCTCCCGTCGTCTCTCTCTCTCTCTCTCTCTCTCGCTCTCTCTCTCTCTCTCTCTCTCCTTCACCCCCAACCGGTCGAGGCAGATGGCCGCCCACCCTGAGCCATGGTTCTGCTCGAGGTTTCTGCCTCTTAAAAGGAAGTTTTTCCTTGCCTCTGTCGCCTAGTGCTTGCTCTTGGTGGGAATTGTTGGGCTCCTGTAAATAGCATCACAGAGTACGGTCTAGACCTCCTCTTTTATGAAAAGCGCTGTGAGATAACTGTTGTTGTGATTTGGTGCTATATAAATAAAATTGAATTGAATTGATGGTTTGGGGCATACGCAGTCACTTCTCACTACCTGAAAATAGCTAACGTCATGTAGTCTGGTTAGCCCTATTACTCCAGATCAAACAGATGCATATTAACATGTGGCGTGTAGTAAAAACAAGTGCCATATACACATTTAACTCTAAACAGTAATTTTACTGGTTTCCAGTTTGTTGGTCTATTTCTAAACACTGAAAATGTCCTTACATAAGTAGAGCTGCAATGACAACCCGGTTAGTTGTCAACTATTAAAGGAGACGTATATACTGCTTTTCCAGTCCTATATTGTAGTTCTGTGACTCCTGTATGGCAGCTTTGCATGAGTCAAAGTTCAAAAAGTTCTATCTTATACTTGCTCGTCATGTAGGCCTTCATTTCAGCCAACCTGTATGAAACAAGCTGTAGATGCTCCTGTGTCTTTAAGGCCCCCCCTCTCAAAGCCCACTGTATTCAGATTGGCCAAGACCTGAAGCATGTTACCAGGCTGTTGTGCGGTACAGACAGACTGAGCATAGCTGCAGTGGTGGAAAGTAACAAAGTACAAATACTGTACTTTACTTGAGTATTTGTAGTTGTTGCAACCTTTTACTTTCACTTCGCTATATGTCAAAGCCAAATATCGACTTTTTACTCTGTTACATTCTGTACAAGACCTCGTTACATTGGTATTATTAGCCTATGCAGCGCACCTGAGTGGACCAGCACTGAAAAACAAATGTAAAACTGATAAAGCCGACTTGGCTCAAATGAACTTCAGCCAGCTGATGACACCGGCAGAGCTGGATGGCTCCGCCTCATATTCCTATCAAAGGTGAAAGGTTTAAAACTTTCATGAGAGGATGAAGAGGGTCTATCCTTCTAGGCACGAGAAGAGAAACTCAATGAGAGTGAAGAGCGGGAACAGCAGTAGGGTAAACTACTTGTGTTCTCTCCTCTCCAAGTCTGATGTCAGCAGATCACACTTAGCCTAATGTGCAGCTGAAGTGAATCTGTCTGTCCGTCTGTATGCCTGTATTGCCAACCAGCTAAGCAGCAGAGCTCGTCTGTCGTGTCTTAAAACTCACGCATTCGAGCAAGAAACATCTGTGGGACCAGTCCAGACAGGATGTGAGGGCACTGCTCATGCATCATTTTAAAACAAGACAGTGAAGTTTAGTTACAACTCTGGACTAATTCAAGATGGGAAGCAGTGGATTCACATTGAATATTAAAATGTTGATTAGCGGGTCAGACTGGGCAATATGGATGCACATCTCAGTAAATAAAAAGCATCAAATATCCAGCCCAGTCATTCTATAAATAGTATTTTACATTTGAAAATGTATTGCAGGAAACCTGGAGGAGCCAGTTTGAATGGGCCTGCTGCAGTAGATAACATAATATATAGAAAATATCTAGAATTCACAGGAGCTGTGCTGACAGTTGATCCACATCCAGTACCAGCACAGACCCAGTCCAGAATTCTTAAGAAGGTCACACAGACCCAGTCCAGACGTCTTTAGCAGGTCACATAGACCCAGCCTCAGCCAGTACGAGCACAGCCACAGATGTACAGCCAGCATCAGATACGAGCACCTCAGACCCCAATGGAACAGTTGCTGCTCCACCAAATGACCCAGCAGATTGGCCCCCAGTCTTATCTGATTTCATTAGGTCTGAGTTAGTGCGCAGAGGTCTGTTCAAACCAGCACTGGACTTTTCTAGAAGAGGTTCCCATTCAGGCTTCTTACAGAGGGAGGATTGTAGTGAGAGCATTGTGGTGTCAGGCGTGACTGTGCAGCATACCGGCCAGTTGTAGCCAGTTTGTGACCGAGTGGTAACGTAGCTGGTAGAGTTTTGCAATATAAACATCTGAAAACTGAAGCCAGCTTTGCTCTGTTTGGGACTGTGAGCTGCACTTTATGAGAGGTGCTGAAGTTAACATGTGTGTGGATTTTTGGTGAGATTATGAACTGTAGTTCATAGTGTTTGAGTTAGTTTTGGTTTCCGCCTCCTCGTCTCATCTTAACATCTCACCCAAAGTCCCAAATGGGGTTCTGTGTCTGTCAAACGGTCTGAAGGGGATCCCCTACCACACCAGCAGAGCAATAATGCAGACTTATCCTCCCCACATATAGGAAATATCCACTTGTCCTCTTGCGACTCAGTTTTCCTTATTGTGATTCACTATAACTTATAATGCTGTATTCAAACCTGTCTTGAGTGAAATTAAAATGATAGATTGCGTTTTGTAAGATCAATAGATTTTGATGTGTAGTACATTTATTTTTGATTTGACTACTTACTAAGTATTTTTAAAACCAGGTACTTTCTTACTTTTACTAGAGTAGGTTTATACTGGATGACTTTTACTTCAGTAACATGTTTCATGTGGTATCTGTACTTTTACTTAAGTATGAAAATTGAGTACTTCTTCTACCCCTGCGTAGCTGTGCAGAGCAAATGACCATATATGGAATACCGGCTCCGTCTATCTCCGTGTCATAGAATGGAGCCGTTGGTAGAAAAAGGTGTTCAAAACAGAGTGTTCAGAACAAGAGGAAATCTGAGGTTTTGGCTCACAGGGATTTCTTTTAAAAACTTTTACCTCATTATTTGAAGCTTTGACCGTGTTTAACATGACCTTCCAACATTGTAACATTGTAGATTAGTGATAAAATATGGAAAAGCATAATAGGTCTCCTTTAAATTAATCGGCAACTATTTTAATATTTGATTAATCTGTTGGAGTAATATACAATAAAAAGTCTAAATTATCTGACTTTTTCTGGTTTCTTTACTCCTCTATGACAGTAAACTGAATATCTTTGGGTTGTGAACAAAACAAGACATTCTGACATTTTATAGACCAAACAACTAATCGATTAATAGACAAGAAAAATAACTAGTTTCAGCTATAAAAGCTATCATCAGACCTGCTGCGCACACATCCTTCATTCTTTGTTTGTAAACAGGAAATTCCTTTTTTGTCAACATGGGTCTAATTCAGTGTTGGGCAGTAACGCATTACTGTAATATTATTACTTTTCCCAGTAAAGAGTAGTGTAACCAGTTACTTTTCTAAAACTAATCCAAGTAACGCTGCGTTACTGCACGTAACATCCTTGACGTGAATGCACGACTGTGCGGCAGCTCAGCAGCACTGGACTTTGTTGTTCATGTCAGCTGATAGCCAAAAACTAAAGGAAGAAAGGAGAACGAGGAGAGAGGCGTTCTTTCCACAGCTGTAAGTAGCTACTGCCATTATTGTGTCACAGTCTAAGATGCAAACAATATTGCCGTCTATTGTAAACTTTCTGTGACCGGCAAAAAGCTTTCAACCACGAACAATTCTACATTTAATTTATGGAAGCATCTGCAGAAGCAGCGCAGCAATGTGAAACTTACATAAAGAAACTTTGGCAGCTGCTGCCACTGATGCCTGGACTCGTCTGGTGAGATTGGCGTTAATGTAACGTTTTGTAAAAATCCTGAATACTGCTCTTATAAATAGTCTACATGTGCAGAAAAACAGCTGTTCAAAAGTCGGGATTTTCTTGCTTTATTTTTTTTTTTCAGCCGGTGGAGTTAAGAAACGTTAGGCCTAGGCTATATGCTTTGTAAAAAACACACTCCTTGCGGCTGTTATGAATATATTAGTTAAATATAAAATATTAATTAGTTTTTTTATACCAAGTGCATTTAAAATCGTATTTGATTGAGTTGTATTGAGGAGCATATATTCGTGCAGCACCTCCTCTCGCTAGCTCGCTCCCTCTTTCTCTCCCCCTCTCATGAACACCGCTGTACAAACCTGTCCAAAATTAGAATATACTGGGTTGTTGAGATTAGCGACAAAAATATGCGAATAAAACACAAAGGTTACTTTCATTCTCCACACAGAAGATAACGCTGGGGTCAGAAGTCCAACTGAAGATGATCACATTAAGAAGAAGTTTAAACTTTTCATTTCGTGTAAGAACAAGTGCGGTTTTTCGGAACTTTTAAACATTTAAAAAAGAAAGGCAGTGTGTGCTGTGCTCACATACCCCAAGGACAACTTCCATTAGCAGTAGTGAGTCCATTAGTGGTCTAAGTGACAGCTGCTCAGTTACTTAATGATGGATGCAGAAGTCACATTTCTACAGTAATTGCATCTGTGTTCTTTCCACAAAACCAAGTGTGTTTCTGTACATGTTTTGGTTGTGTGTGTGTGTGTGTGTGTGTGTGTGAATCCGGAAGTAGAGGATTAGTGAATTAAAATAGAAGCTTATGGGAGACAGAAAAGAGCTCAAACAACAGAGATTTATCACCACGGGGCTTTTTCAATCTCCAATCTGAACACACTGAGCCTGCTGTCTGTTTTTGTGTAGTACTGTACAGAATGTGCGCGCACTTACACCCAGCATGTCGTCAGAGTGTGGTCTGTCCTGGGGGATTTTCTGAAGGCAAGAATCGATAAAGTTTCTAAAATATTCCGTCCTGCAACAAAGATGACAAGATAGAGAGTCAGTACAAAAACAGACACCTATACTGATTTAACAAAAAGTAAGCATCATCCTTTTAGCTACAAAACATACTGTACATCATAATTACAATAATGGCCACACAAAACTAGAATTACCGCCCCGCAGTTGTATGCCTCCCCCAACCAGTCAAGTTGCAGTTTACAGCCACGTCTGTCCAGACTGATAATACATGTAGTGAAAACTTTGAAGGAACTAAATAAAAAAAGTGTATTTTTTGGCACTATAATGATGATGATGATCATAATGACGATTTCAGTGAACATACATTGTTGAACTGATTAATGAAGAATTATACACGTACACATGCACTTACAATTCTAAACAGTTCATCCAACATTCAAATGGACGTTTGTGCTAAATTTGAAGAATTTGCCTTAAAGTGTTCCTGAGATATCACGTTCACAAGAATGGGACTGGCGTGAGGTCACAGTGACCTTGACCCCTTATAACCAAATTCTTATCAATTCTTCTGGATGCAAAGTCTTTCAGACCATGTTTGTATTTCCACATGCAGAAATCAACATACAGTATCTCACAAAAGTGAGTACACCCCTCACATTTTTGTAAATATTTAATTATATCTTTTCACATCACACAGCCATTAATGTCTAAACTGCTGGCAACAAAAGTGTCCATACGCTGCACACTGCATCAAATTGGTCTGCATGGCTGTCGTCCCAGAAGGAAGCTTCTTCTAAAGATGTTGCACAAGAAAGCCCGCAAACAGTTTGGTGAAGACAAGCAGACTAAGGCCATGGATTACTGGAACCATGTTTTGTGGTCTGATGAGACCAAAACAAACTTATTTGGTTCAGATGGTGTCAACCGTGTGTGGCGGCAACCAGGTGAGTGGTACAGAGACAAGTGTGTCTTGCCTACATTTAAGCATGGTGGTGGGAGTGTCATAGTTTGGGGCTGCATGAGTGCTGCCGGCACTGGGGAGCTACAGTTCATTGAGGAACCATGAATGCCAACATGTACTGTGACATACTGAAGCAGAGAATGATCCCCTCCCCTCGGAGACTGGGCCGCAGGGCAATATTCCAATATGATAACGACCCCAAGTAAACCTCCAAAACTACCACTGCCTTGCTAAAGAAGCTGAGGGTAAAGGTGACGGACTGGCCAAGCATGCCTCCAGACCTACAGTGGGTACGGAAAGTATTCAGACCCCTTTAAATTTTTCACACTTTGTTTCATTGCAGCCATTTTCCAAAAACCAAAAAAAGTTCATTTTATTTCTCAGTAATGTACACTCAGCACCCCATCTTGACAGAAAAAAAAACAGAAATGTAGAAATTTTAGCAAATTTATTAAAAAAGAAAAACTGAAATATCACATGGTCATAAGTATTCAGACCCTTTGCTCAGTATTTAGTAGAAGCACCCTTTTGATCTAATACAGCCATGAGTCGTTTTGGGAAAGATGCAACAAGTTTTTCACATCTGGATTTGGGTATCCTCTGCCATTCCTCCTTGCAGATCCTCTCCAGTTCTGTCAGGTTGGATGGTAAACGTTGGTGGACAGCCATTTTCAGGTCTCTCCAGAGATGCTCAATTGGGTTTAAGTCAGGGCTCTGGCTGGGCCATTCAAGAACAGCCACGGAGTTGTTGTGAAGCCACTCCTTCGTTATTTTAGCGGTGTGCTTAGGGTCATTGTCTTGTTGGAAGGTAAACCTTCGGCCCAGTCTGAGGTCCAGAGCACTCTGGAAAAGGTTTTCGTCCAGGATATCCCTGTACTTGGCCGCATTCATCTTTCCCTCGATTGCAACCAGTTGTCCTGTCCCTGCAGCTGAAAAACACCCCCACAGCATGATGCTGCCACCACCATGCTTCACTGTTGAGACTGTGTTGGACAGGTGATGAGCAGTGCCTGGTTTTCTCCACACATATCGCTTAGAATTAAGGCCAAAAAGTTCTATCTTGGTCTCATCAGACCAGAGGATCTTATTTATCACCATCTTGGAGTCCTTCAGGTGTTTTTTAGCAAACTCCATGCGGGCTTTCATGTGTCTTGCACTGAGGAGAGGCTTCCGTCGGGCCACTCTGCCATAAAGCCCCGACTGGTGGATTGCTGCAGTGATGGTTGACTTACTACAACTTTCTCCCATCTCCCGACTGCATCTCTGGAGCTCAGCCACAGTGACCTTTGGGTTCTTCTTTACCTCTCTCACCAAGGCTCTTCTCCCCCGATAGCTCAGTTTGGCCGGACGGCCAGCTCTAGGAAGGGTTCTGGTCGTCCCAAACGTCTTCCATTTGAGGATTATGGAGGCCACTGTGCTCTTAGGAACCTTAAGTGCAGCAGAAATTTTTTTGTAACCTTGGCCAGATCTGTGCCTTGCCACGATTCTGTCTCTGAGCTCTTCAGGCAGTTCCTTTGACCTCATGATTCTCATTTGCTCTGACATGCACTGTGAGCTGTAAGGTCTTATATAGACAGGTGTGTGGCTTTCCTAATCAAGTCCAATCAGTATAATCAAACACAGCTGGACTCAAATGAAGGTGTAGAACCATCTCAAGGATGATCAGAAGAAATAGACAGCACCTGAGTTAAATATGAGTGTCACGGCAAAGGGTCTGAATACTTTTCTTTTTTAATAAATTTGCAAAAATTTCTACATTTCTGTTTTTTTCTGTCAAGATGGGGTGCTGAGTGTACATTACTGAGAAATAAAATGAACTTTTTAGATTTTTGGAAAATGGCTGCAATGAAACAAAGAGTGAAAAATTTAAAGGGGTCTGAATACTTTCCGTACCCACTGTAAACCCTATTGAGCATCTGTGGGGCATCCTCAAACGGAAGGTGGAGCAGGGCAAGGTCTCTAACATCCACCAGCTTTGTGATGTCATCATGAAGGAGTGGAAGAGGACTCCAGTGCCAACCTGTGAAGCTCTGGGGAATTCTATGCCCATGAGGGTTAAGGCAGTCCTGGAAATGAATGGTGGTCAAACAAAATATTGACACTTGGCCCCAATTTGGACATTTTCACTTAGGGTGTACTCACTTTTGTTGCCAGCGGTTTACATATTAATGGTTGTGTGATGTGTTATTTTGAGGGGACAGCAAATTTACTCTGTTATATAAGCTGTACACTCACTACTTTACCTTGTAGCAAAGTGTCATTTCTTCAGTGTTGTCACATGAAAAGATATAATCAAATATTTACAAAATTGTGAGGGGTGTACTCACTTTTGTGAGATACTATAGATGTATCCCACTTGTAGAGAGTGCTTTTTCTAGGTTTTAAACAACTAGCTACTGCACAAGCTTCCCCATGTCGTGTGTGTGCATGTGGCTCCTCACCATTCACTTGATTGCAGTGTTGGGCTCTCATTCTGTGCTATGTGATATAAGGCACTCATTGCATTCATGTTAAACAAGGGAGGCTTCCTCTCCGCTGGAACAGAAAATAGCAATGGATTAAAGTTTTAAATTTGTTTTACTGCCGAGTTCACACACAACTGATTTAACCGAACCTTAAATCATATCCATCAAACAAATTTTAGACAACATTTCTAAAGTAGATGTTGTTACTGCTGTAGTCCTTATACTCAACAACCTGTCAATCATTTTGTCAGTGACCGCTAAGTTTACAGTCGTTTTTAGGAAAAACTGTTGTTTCTGCTGCAGGTAATTTAAATATAGACAACACACACATACTGTCACCTACCTAATTCTATACAGGTGATCCCTAAGGACCAGATATCCACCTTCCCATCATACTGGCCCTCGTCCATAGCTAGAATCACCTCCGGTGCCATCCTGGATGAAGTGGTGGAGAAGGATAAAGTGGGTGGACAAATAAAAAGGAGGTTAAAAGTAATTAAAAAAAAAACAAAAAAAAAGTACCTTTGTTTTACTACAAATCTCCAATCTAAAAGGCACTGCCACTTTATTCTTAGGAATTAAATAATGGTGTTTTTCATTACTCATCTAAGTTTCTCAGCGGCATAAATAGCAAAGATGTAGTGACAAAACAGATGGCAGGTGAACTCATCAACCACAGCACTGCACTGTTCAATCACTTTACAAGACAAATGGTGATTGATTGCGCATATTGCGTTGACGCTCGTAATAAATACTAAAATAAAATTAGGGCTGTACGATTTGGAGTAAAAGTCATGTTGCGATTATTGTGAACAATATTGCCATTTGTTTATATTGGAACAAATGGTACTATGAGTCTACTTGCTTAATTATCAAAGAATGTGTGAAACACTGACATTTTGAAATGTGTATTTCTCAACTTGAACAAAGTTAAACAATATTTATAACAAAACAGAACATGGGGAGCGTGTTGCTCTACAGAGAAGGCAGCTTGAAGTAGCACATATTGGGACACTGGCACCGGCTCAACGTACATCTGTCTAATGCAGAGTCTCTATCCACAACCTGGAGGAGGAATTGTATACGGTATAACAAATAATATACTAAATTATAATTTCATATAATAGTAGTATACTATTTTACCACTATACAAATATTAAATCCAGTTTCAGCAGTTACATTTCTGTGGGTTGTTTTTATTCATTAAATCCTTAAAAAAAGTAAAGTAGTATCTTAACTGCTCATAAATAATTTTTCTCATTGTACATTGGCTTATCTGTTTTTAGGGGCACATGAGGAGAGCCCGGTGTAGGCAGAGATAATGAGAAGTCAGTGACTTCACAAAGAACAGAGCGTCACACACACTTTTACTGTTTTATTAAATCGCATACTTTTTGCGGATATGTAATTGCACATGACGACATCGCGATTGTGATTAAATTAATTGTGCAGCCCTAAATAAAATCTAGCGCCACACCCCTAGCTATATCTTCTTCCATTTTCTGTAAGAGGAGTATATCATGTTGAGGTGAAGTCTAAATCCTGAGCATAGATTATCCCCATAAATCACAGCACGAAATCATTTCAATCAGCAGGAAGCTTTTCACTTATATATTTATACATGCAAATAGAGGCAAATACTTTTCACAGTCAAACCCATTTCATGAATCAATGCTTTCTTAAGCACACACTCTGTTAGATACTGCTCACAGAGTCAATATTTTAGTCAGCACCACATTTAACAAATACACAGACAAGTACTTTTCTTTCAGTTTCCCATTTACCAATATGGCGTTCCCACAAAGGAGTTGGCAGGTGAGGCAATGGAGGCAGAGCCAAAGTCTGCCAGTTTGACCAGCCCAGGCTCAGTCAGCAGAATGTTACCTGCCTTCACATCCCTGAGAGAGAGAAACACATATGTGTGACTGAAAGCTGGGGGATATGAGAGGTGTAAAGTGTTTACAGAAGCTTCTTAAAAAAACAAAAATGTAAAAATGTAAAACTCACTCACCTGTGGATCATATTGTGGGAATGAAGGTAGGCAAGCCCCTGCAGAGCACCATGTGTAATGGCAGCAATCTCTACTTCCTGTAAAGGTTTTTTATGAACTGAAGGAGGGAAAACAGAGCAACACCAGCTGATTTAGACACATCATTGCTGTGACACACATACAAAAAAATAAAATAAAATTACACAGAACACCTGCTCACCTTCCAGCAGATCAGAGGCTGAGCCAAGACAGTACTCCATCACCAGCTAGAAACAAGAGATAAAGTCAAGAATAACAATGTATAGACATACAGGCCCTCATATATTGCATGTAAACAGGTGACTTACCCATGCTGTGTGCTCACGGAGGTAACAACCTTTGTATTCTATACTGTTAGGGTGCCGGATCCTCTGAAGAAACTTCACCTCCTTTATAATGTCTTGCCATTTCTGTTGGGTGTAAAGAAGGTTTTCAAAATAAAACAGGCAATGCATTGGTTGGCTTTCTGCACTAGAATTGACTAGATCTGTATTTGCATAAGATTGTCTTTCAGTGCAAATTGGGGTAAAGTGGTTCTCTTCACAGATTAATTTGATTATAGCTAATCAGAAATCATGAACAGAATGAACTGTATCTGGGTCGACAACACTGAAAAGGAAGCACACAGGAGTGTAGGGCTGGGGCGATTCAGCAGGGCATCCCCCCGGAGAACAAGCTGCAGTTTAAAAAAATTCACCTACGAGTATGATCATCTAAAGTTAGGGAGTATTTTAGACAGAGGCAAAAAAATGTGGTACCCTGCAGCTCTGTAAACTGTAAGTGGCACGAACATCTGAAGAAAAAGCATCCCCGGGCACTCTGTCAAGACAGCAGCAAGACAGCCCGACATATCCTGTTTATTATATGTCCCTACACAAGCATGCTATATAAGAAAGGCTGATTTTAAAATATGCTACTATTATCATTATTCTAATTGGCTTTGTGTCTCTTTTTCAGGATGATGATTGAAATATTAAAAATTAATGTTTTTGATATTTAATAACATAAAAATTAATTCTAGATAAATTAATTGTTATATTAACCAAGTAATGAAAAATCTTTGGCATAGTCGATAAATTAGTCATTGGATTAATGGACTGATCCAAAAACATTGTAAACAGTGTATTTTTGAGGGTAAGATCTGGGTGCTGAACCTGTAATAAAGTTTAAAATAATGGTTAGGTGCAGCTCTACAGGAGTGACTTTGGTGAGACAGTAAGGTTCAGTGATTTTATATCAGAATCACAATGATACCAACATGAATACTGTAGTCCTGCAGCTTGTGATCTGGCCTTGGGCTACCTGAAAATACTTAGAAGATAACCAAAGGATGGAGGGATGAACCATGAGGGATTCACATTTAGCAAAGTAGTTCACTCACTGATAAAAGATAACTGGTAACATAATAATCATTGATGATATCTGCGTTTAGGATTTGTTGCAAACATCATATGAAGATATCAAGATCTTGTACTGTTAGAATGTGGCACAGAAACGACTACGCCAAGAGGCGTACTGAAGTGCACAGAAGCCATGGTTTGATACAAATCAAAATAAATCAAATCATTTATTAAATGTTTCTTTAAAAACATGTGAGCGTGTCATAATAGAAGTTGTTTTTTTGTTTTTACCACAGTCTGCTGCAGTGCTGCTGAGTAAACATAGTCGGTTCTCTAAATTTCCTACTTCATGGCCGGTTCTTTATTCTCTACATTGATCAAACAAGCCAAACTAATATTAAGTAATCCATATTTCACATTTCCATTTATTTGTGCTCAAGGTCACGTCACATGACCGTGAGCACAAGCGTAAGAAGTTAACAGTGACTGATTTAAAGTAGAATCCTTCCTGTGTAGTGTGAAAATGTTTATGGTCAAGGTCTGAACTATTACACAAATATAATCAATCCTGTCTCACCTCATTAGACTGTTTGCCGCTGTAGGACATCTTTTTTATCGCCACCACCTCATTCGTGCGCACATCCCGTGCCTGGGAAACACAAAATGTCAGTAACAGAACATTTTCAGCGCAAATTTTAACCATAACATACAGTGCATTTAATTATCTGTACATTTTCTCTCATTCTCTCTTTTTAACCACGCTGGTGCAGCATTCAAGAACAAAAAGTCAGATCAGAAAGCTGGGAGTCACATCACATCACTGCTGTACCTTGGCGCTATTAAACCCCTGGTAAAAAACTAACTTTGTTCAAATTGTTTCTGTGCTTTATGGAGAATCAAATAGCTTCACTTTTTATAATTGTCCGACAAACTATGGCACATCGTAAGCCTTGAGTTACTGTATTATTTACAGAAAGGAATAAAGCAGCTAATGAATCTATATACTGAACAAAGTTGACTCTGAACTTACTGTTTCCCTGTGTTAAACTGATATCATATCTCTGATTAACTATAATTTCTGTTAAGTGCATTTCTCTTCTGTATGAGTTAGTTTAAAGATGTAGTTGCCGTACAAAGTAGACAGCGCCAAAGCTGCCATGGCCAATCTCTCGAAGGTCAGAGAACAGCTTCTCCGGGTCTTCTTTGAAGAAAAGCTCAGCCACCTCCGGATCCTTCAGGCTGCCTGCCCTTACAGAGGAGGGCATCCTGGTTAATGTAGTCCCTTATCGCCCACGCAAAGGGGACGGGACTATCTGGGTGCTGAGCTACGCCAAAGCAGCTGAAGATTCATCTGCAGTAATGGATGGGCCTAAGGAACCAGCACATGGGCACCTAGATGAACAGAAGGGGTGAGGCGAAGACAAAGAGAAAGACAGAGGTGTTAGCAAGGACAAGATGAAACAGCGTGATCCATCAAGGTATGAGGAAGAGTCTATCTGCTCAGCTGATGTGAGTTTGAAAATACCAGTAAACATTCATGGTCAGACTTTGAGAAGAGAAGAGGAAATCTCAGCACAGCTTTGAGCTTGCGACACAAATTCAAATCTTAAATACAGCTGCAACGATTATTTGTCAGCTATTAAATTAATCACCAAATATTCTGATAATCAATGAGTCATTTTTTAAGCTTCTAAAATGTGAATATTTGCTGGTTTCTTTGCTCCTCTATGACAATAAACAGAATATCTTTTTGTGTTGAAGAAAACAAGACATTTGAGGACGTCATCTCGGACTTGGATTTTCCACCATTTTACAGACCAAACAACTAATTGATTAATTGAGAATCTCAACAGATTAAATCGACAATGAAAATAATCTATCATGTTTTATTATAGTATAGACAATTAGAGTCACATTTTATCAAAGTCTGCTCTTTATTTCAACTGCAACACACCAAATATAAATTACAAAAGGAGCTAAAAATAAAATGCTTTGATACGTAGCTTGGAAAAAGGCTGCAATGCTTCACAGTAACTCTGCATTGGCAGGACCTGAGCCAGCCTGTAATTTTTTACTTCAGTGATTTCATGTGTTCATGCACAAAACGTAGCCATATCCAAAACACACACACACACACACACACACACACACACACACACACACAAAAAAGGTATTGGGCTACATAACGCTGCCAGTTTTCATGAAATCACTTCTGAACTAACTTTGTATGGTGTATGAGGGGATTTTATAAATGTTAACTTAAGGGTGACCCAGGTCTGGTAACAATATCTTATGTCCCTTATTCATTACACAAACCTGCCCAGCAAACATCCCGAATTGTGACTGGCACATAAGTATCCCTATCCCACGGATATGAAACAATTGGTAAAAAGACACGGGCAGGGCTCCATACATCTCATGCCTCACTTGGTGGCATTCAACACAACACTGGCTAAACAGCGCACACACAGTTTCTTCAGAAAGGTCAGGGTAAGAACTTTAAAACACAGTGATTTTAGCCGCTGGTCACACCTTCAAGTGCTGACCCGAATATAATCTACTAACTGCAGAGTCATCAACAGTGCATCAGTTCAGATTGCTTCAGCAGTTATTGTACATCTGTAAGCTACTGGAACGACTGGGCAACACAAATATCCCAGCTCAAGGATTGATTTCATGTCCACTGGCTATGGAGGTGGCCTAACTGTAATGAGGGGTGAGCAGCATCGGTGATCAATTAGAGGACCTGGGGTCAAATTCTTACTGTGTACTCTAAACTGGACGCATCAATTTTGCTCTAGTTAATTCAAGTACCATGCCTGTAAGATCACAATTGTGTGCTCATGTTTTGTACCACATACTCATAATGCTCAGTGAATGTATATGCATATTGTGTATTTTGTATCTTGCAAATTCTACTGTGTTTGTGTGTGTCATAATTTCATCATTGGTGCAAGTTCATATGGCTTTAATAAGTGTTGCAAACTTCTAAAAAAGGTCTTTCCTTAGGATATAGAGCAGAAAACACCAAAAACTAAGAAACCGACAGGGTTAGCTTTCATGCCCTACATACTGTTGTAACACTGCTCTGATGTACAGTACATGTGCTGTTTGTTGTCAGTGTTTTGTTTAAAGGCTTTTGATTGGGGGTTTTGTACTTTTTTTGTCACATCAGCTTTTTTAAAGATACAAAAGATTATTTCGGATATTATTTCCAGGTTGTGACTTTTAATGTTCAACGTCTAAAAGTGACTGACAGTTACATAATTAAGCTTGCAGGCCAAAGCATACTGTATTCTCTGAATAAACACTTTTGCCTTAACAGGAAGAGATATATCAGGTCCAGGACGAGGTTAATATACTTCTACCCTTTGTCTCAAACAGTATCTATCTGCTTCATAAACTGGAATTTGACTTATGTGAAATTATGACTTGATGTTAAGCGTTTCTTAAGTTAGATATGGCCAACAAAGTTATCACAAGGGCAGGGCAGGTTAACGCGTTATTATCGCATTAATGCATTAATTTATTAACACTGACAATTATTTTCTCTCATGTTAACGCAGTTTTTATTATTATTATTTTGAAAGTCCGTTGCTCACTGGCTCTGAATACACATACAGTCCGTGGGTCACCATGGGTCACAGGAGGGGTGGGTCTGCAAATCAAAAGAAGCAGCGGAGGGAGGCTTCGGCAAACTACGTTGGATACAGCGTGTGGGAGAAGTAAGACAAGCGCATTGTGAGTAAACGGCAGCCACTGTATGAATAGTAAACCATGGCGATGGCTTCTGTGCGCTCCATAGCTGTAGCCTATTTAACATAAGTTAAAATTATAGGCTACATAACTTTACCTGATAGGCCTACATCTAGTTTTGCAGGGATGCTCTGCCATACGAATTCCCTCCTGTTGATGTCCTGATAACTATTTAGTAGTGCTGGGCAATGATTAAATTTTTTTTGATTACATTAATGTTTAAGTAATGTTTAAGTTGAGAGGTTCAAGAAATATTTTATTGCTACTGTATAAAGGGAATACCGCTGGTAAAATTTTATTTATTTGTTTAAAGTGTTTGCAAACCATGTTATTGCACTTGTGTATATAGCAGTACATTAAATTAAAAGTGTGCAATACACTACTTTAGAATTCATTATTCAATTTTGAGCATAAAAATGATTAATTGTGATTAAAATTTTTAATTGTTTCCCAGCACTAGGTATCACAATAAAAATGTCATACCATTCGATATTGATAATTATCACAATAAATGCAAATCATTATTTCTTTCAAGTATAAAGGCTGAGTGAAAGTTGAAGAAACCAGATGATTATTGTGGTTTTATTCTTTACGGTCAAACAGTGGATCACTTCACAGATAAATATGCATGATTAAAATTAAGTAAAATCTTTTATCGGTCCCTTTTCCCAAACCAAATAAATATCATAATAGAAAAATTAAGTGCCAATTTATTTGTGATTCAAATTAATTAAATAAAACATTTAAAAATGTTATTGAGGAAAATTATATCACAATAATTACCATTATTGTTTTATTGTCCATCCCTACCTTACATATAAACTCATCTGTTGTTTATCACATACAGATTGTGCACATTTATGCATGTACGCTGCCCAGTGTAACCAGTCTGATCTGTTTGTTACCGAGCAGCTCCACGACAAGTTGGGGGTTAAGGGACATTTGATTCGTTTTTAATATTACACTTTGTTTTAATATTTATTTAAATTGAATAATTTAAACATGAATATTGGGGGTGGGAATCACCAGAGGCCCCACGATACGATATTATCACAATATTAATGTTGCGATTCCATTTTATTGCGATTTTAAATATATTGAGATATATTTAATGAACGATATGACCCCTAATGAATATTTAATGAATATACATTCTCACTGAAAGTCACTAAACGATAATACTGAATTATTGCCCAGCACTTTGTTCCAGGGTTTATAATATTGACCACTAGGGTTGGGCGATGTCTACAATGAAACATCGGGATTGATGATGTCATCGGGTGCATGGGCTCGCACACCCGCGCAGGGGGCAGCAGTATCCTTGTGTTCTCGCACAGACTTCACAGTATAAAAATATTGGTAGACTATTAACTTATGTTACAAGTCGCGGTGGATATTTTACGCACGGACCAGGTAAAGCAACGGTGAACACACAGGGTGCAGATGTTGGTTTCAGTTGTTTGATAGGCTGCGTCATTAATAAGCCGAACGTGCGGCTCACCTGTTGCCGTGATAACAGATAGCGGGTGGAAATATACGGAAAACAGATAAGTTTTCAGTCTTTTATAAAACATACTGCTGATTTAGAAAATGGAGCAGGGGGGAGCCTTAAAGAATCCCTCCAACTTTTCAACCTCAACCCCTTGTCTTGTCTTGAGCCAATCCAAAACTGGCAACAACCCCCTGCATACCCAAACACCACACATATATCATTACAGAAACACTCAGTGGGAAAACTGCTATTTTTACCCTTTTGGTTTGACTTTGAGTTGGCAGCACCGCTAACCCTAGCCAGCTAGAGTTGTCAGCACAACCTGCTGTACCAAAACCAAGTCACAAGGTTTGTCCTGCTGAATCCAGCTGACAGAAGAAAACAAGAGTGAAATTCTTATAGCAAGACACACAGCCCTTAAGGATAGATATCTTAGTGGAGAGAAGCTAAAAACTGTTGCTGGGAACAAACTTTAGTAACACGAAACATTCACATTTTGTCTAATCCTGTCATTCTGCTTGCAGCACTATAGACAAACATTGTAATATATATTGCTTGGCTGCTAAATGTGTCCCAACGCCACCAACACTTTGACTGTTAAAGGCTGAAAGTAAATCAAAAAGTTTATTATTCATTTAAATTCAGGAAGCTGAACATGTTAATGCAACTGTGCATAAAACGCTGAATATTCAGGTTTAGGGGTGCTACACCTGAAATGACGATGGGCGAAATGATTTTCATTTATTCATTTTCTAGCAATGCCAATGCACTTAAGTATGCACTGTGAATATGTTGGATTTATAGAAAATCAAAAGGAGAAGCAAGGAGTGCTGGTTTGCATGGCTTTCCCTCCACAGTTAGTAGGCTACAAATACACTGAACATCTTTGAGAACATTTGAAAAAAAGAAAAAGTGAAACTACACAAAAATGTACTGTGTGCAAAAATCACACATATAAACAATCAAACTGTTTGTGTTGCAGTGAACTGTGCTCCAGTGTCGGGAATACACGAGAGAAACACGACAAGCCAATTGATATTTCTCAGCAGCAACAGACTTTGATCTACACAGTACTACTACACAAATGTGCTACCTTTTCCATCCTAAACCCTGCAGATGAGATTTAAGATACAATATTAAAAGACATTTGACAGTAGTATATTAACAGACAGACCTGTGTCTATGTGTAAGAGAGAGAGGATAGTAGCCTAATTGTAAAATGAGCTGATGTTTTGTTAGATTTTTGGTGAATAGCAGAAAGGCTTAGAAGCTCTGTTGACAAAGTAAAATCACTGCTGCACTCCAAGTGATTAATTTCCTAGCATTGACAATACTGACTGCCTCTCCCCCTCTCACCCACCAAATAAGCGTGGCATACTGAAAAAAGCAGCAACAACAAAACAATGTTATTAACACTCTGCTGTCTAAGCTGTCTTGTCTTTTTTTAAGAACTAGAAACATTTTTCCCACAACATGTGATTGTACTTCCCCATGAACACTTTGCTTGATTCAGTGCACACTGATTTCACTCGTGGCCACAACAGGAGAACATAAAATCACAAGCTACATTGCAAACAGGTATCATTTTTCTACTGTAGGCAGTATTAAGACAGTCATACACAGAATCATCATAAATCAATTAAAATGTGACGCTTAAGTGCAATTACATTTAACAGATGAAAGGTGTGTAGCGATAACTGCTATCCTTCTTATGACAATGGTATAATTAATTACTCTTAATTAAGACATTCTGGTCCTCGATCCATAAGAATTTTATTTCCCAAAAACTGGACTATTTTCTATTGTTCTAATAGTAATGCTTTTCTGATGCAAAAATGTTCCGTGTATTGTTGGACATCTGTGCTTCTAAGACAGCTGTGAGGGCTTTTCCAGTGTGGAGACAGTTTAGTGATCAATAATACAGGGGGAAACTGGCAATAAAAAGGACCCACATTTAATTTCAGTGAAATAACAGTATGCTGACAGTGTGGGTTTCTTTTAAAGAATGTTTTGCATTTCCGGTTTAACTCTGCACACAAAAGTATCTTGAGATCAAGATAAGCATCATTTGGATTCAATGTGTTATCTTAACAAAAACAACCTGTTTTTCTTTGACTGTCAAAAGTCTTCCATCTTATACCGCACACACCGTTTTGTTTTCTTAATAAATCTCGCCAACCCAAATCTTGGTAGCCTCATGAGCATCAAAGTGCTCGTTTCTTTATTGTTCCCAAATAGTGTAATCTTCATAGACCTTTTTCTTGACCTGTCATAGCAAGAAATGCACAGGTGGAACGAACATAAACAATGGCTCACTTCCAGCAATTTCAACAATAAATAATAACATTATTTACACCCGTGTTTGAAAAAGATTTGTCCAACTCTACTTTGACTCTGTCCCCCCCCCCCCCCCCCGGTCATGTGTTGCCCCTGTAATGGCTCTGCACCCAGCAACCACTGCATCACAAAAAACAACAACAACAACAACAAAAAAGAACCATGGTTGATTACTTTATTTACAATGATTCGGCACTCACACCTTCATTCATTGATTATTCTTGTTTCTACCGTGTGATTTTTTAGACATTGTTGGCCAATCTTCACTGTTTTTTAAACCAATAGTAATTATGAATATTTACATTTTTTTAGGTTGGATTAAGTCACACCAGTGTAAACAATCCATTGGTGGCTTGGTGGACTGGAAAGCGTGCCCTGTGGACCTTTAGTCCTGGGTGTGTCCAGCCCAAAAAGATGGCCACACTTCCTTAGGAACAAGGAAACTGTATGTTAGAGCATCTTGGTTCCTTAAAGCTGGGGAAAGCAACACTGGAGAGCCAGGACGAGACAGCTAGATATTGATAATATTAAACCGAAGAGGAAAAACAAACAAACAAACAAACAAAAAAAACTCCCCAACCCTTCAAGCCTCCCTCCCAAAGCCACTTCCCCATAACACATTTTCCTGCATTGGGGGTGCACAGGCAGAGTGCAAGCAGGTAAGAATCTGCGGAAGGTAAATGTCATCTGACATCTCCTATCAGTTCACAACGCTGAGTAGCAAGAGGTGTCACATCTTTGTGTCCGCGCATTTCATTTATTGATTGCTGTCGGGATGTAAAGAGAATTTCAACAAATATAACTAAAAATGCTTCTGAAATAAGCATCGACTACCCCAGCTTAAATTTGATATTTCTGTTGAAACTGGATGAGTCAATGGTACACACATGGAGAGGAAGATATTATTGGAAATCCTACTATATATTTTACATTCTAACAGACTAGATAATATAGTATGAAGAAAGAAAAGCAAATACACAATCAGGAATCTGTATCTCTCTCTCACACACTCTCACACACACACACAAACTGAATCTGGAGGAGATGGACTGGACTGCAAGACATGCACACACACTGTATCACAAAGAACAGCGTGTTCAAGAAATGCACCCAAAGTTGTTTGGCTTTACCGATCGGGAAAATGGATTCTCTCTGACTGTATTATGTGAATTGATTTCCTCTGCACTGTAAAATCACCAAGACACCTAATGAAGAGGCAACCAATACTCAAAGCCGCGGAGCAAGGGGTGTCACAAAGACGGAGGGAGAGAGAGAGAGAGAGAGAGAGAAAGAAATGGAGAAGGCTAATAAATAATCAAATACATCATTGATCCCGATAGCAAAATTCTCTTAGCTGCACAGGGTCAGCTACAGAGGTGTAATCCTGCATTCTGCTAAAATGTGGAGAAAACATGGACAGGATGGGAAAGATACAAAAGAATTTCATGAAACACTGATTAAAGCCCAGCCTAAAATATCAATTAGTAGTACAGCACATTTTGTGCTGTTTAAAATCCATAACAAGTACATGTAATGTTAAACACACACTCATTTCAATTACTGTCATGTCATGAGTCCAATGTAACACTGATTGTCCCAGGTCTTATTTTGGCTAGCTACAATTACGCCGATAATGATTTCCAATACAATCATAATATTAGGTTAAACGCAATCTTGAGATATATTTGAAAGGTTATCCTCATTCATCATCATTCCTGTCAAATTACAGAGTTCTGCAGCCACCACATTTAACAGATTGTCAGATTACATTACTTAGAACCCCTAAACTTCCATGGTATACCTACATATGTGGGGGTTTTTATAGCTATTTTGACTGATTATGCCTCTCCTGTGCATACTGTGCTTGACTGACATCCCCCGCACTCTCCTAGTTTTTGTTGCACCTGTTAAGGCAGGACAATTTACACCATGTTGGGTTTTGTTTTGTTTTGTTTTGTTTGTTTTTTTAGGTACGTCAGAATCAGTGTTTGGTCTGAACGCCGCATTACACACTACATTTCTCAAAGATGGAGGGTGGGGTGTCCATGCTCCTGCTTCCCAGACTGATTACAGATTGTGGCTTTCACTGAGTGGAGGAAGTGAAAGCTCTCTAGTTACCCAATATCAACAACAACACATCCCGATTTGTGGTGCTAGAGAGATGATGGTGACAGAGGAGAGGAATGGAGTGAGCAAACACTAAGAGGATTTGACCCATCCCTTTTCACTCACAGAGCTCCATTTACACTCGTCCTGTAGGGATAAATGGGGGTGGTGATGGCGCATAGACAAGATGCTTGCCTTTGGTGTGGGAGGGTTCAATTCTCACTGTGAGATATCCACCATTGTGTCCCTGAGAAAGACACCCCTAGTTGCTCCAGAGGCGTGCCACCTCTGACGTGTATAGCAATTGTAAGTCGCCTTTGGATAAAAGCGTCAGCTAAATGAATAAATGTAAATGTCATGAACATCAACAACACACCAAGTTTCCTCTAAACAAGAGACACTCAAGGAAAAAGAAGACAATCTCCCTGTGGCGCCTTTAGCAACAAGACCAACAGGCATCCAAAAACACCCGAGTTTACAAAGTCATCTCAGTGGATGTGGTGGCTCTCAGTCTGACTCATCCACAATTGGTTTCCAACTGTTCAGCAGCAGAATAAAGTCACTGTAGCATTACAATCAATAAGCTAAATAAGGCTCATACTATGTCATTCATATGTAGATTACATATTTACAAATGACATTATGGTGGCAGTACTGCAGTGGATCATACTGTGGGACCAGTACTAGTTCTGCAGTGGCTTACTGTCAGTGACTGACTTAGATCCAGACTTTATAAAGCAGGGTAGGCTTTGTTCCAGTGTCCAATACATTTTTCCTGGGAGACACTTAAATCTATTTTGCAGTGCACCCATATTCAGAGCCCCCTGATACAAACACTGACACACAAGACAACACAACTTTGCAAAGGCTTCTCATGCCTTGAGATGTTCATTGTCAATAACAGCTGCGTACCTCTCACCAGCGGCCAGCAGCAAAGTCTTTGAAAGTAAAGAAGGGGAGCAGTACCAGCCTGTGAAAGCACTGCTGTTCTGACAAGCGTGCAGATACATCAGTGACTAAATGACAGGTGTGCAGGTCAGCACAGGTTACAGAGAACATAGGAAAGCAGGGAACAACAAGCCTAGCTGAAATCTGTGATAAAAGAGTCAGAGGACAAGTGGTACCTGCCTAGCATGGACAGCCTTAAGACACCAACAAAGATAGGTTGGCTGCTCCTACTGCAGTGCTTATTTGACAGACAAAGCCAGTAACAATAGACAGCACACAAAACATAAAGCATGCGTGGGTGTTTGGGTATTTCAGACATCAAACCCTGGACATCAGCTTTGACAGATCCAACAGAGCGCAACGTCTTGGTTAGGCGAATGGTAAACTTTCACTGTCACAACCACTGACGTTATGCGTGATTTGAGCATATTCAAAGTATTATGTCAAATCTGTGTGTCGTGCAGAGGTTAAGCGGCGAAGTCGCAGATAAGCAGAAGAGCAGCTTGCTGAGTGATCGCCAGTGTTACGCAATATCAACACAGAAAACGGAGGAATGCGACTCACGTCAGTGCACAAAAACAAGGCATCGGCGGCAGATGGATGCGAGCTCTGCTTGTCACTTACACAATGACAATCACAATGATTTGTTAGACTCCCCTGGCTCATGCTGCTTGTAAACACAATACCGGGACATGCAGTATAACTTACGTGCGAGAGACATGGAAGGAGCTTTGACCAATGTCACCTACAGTCACACACCGCTAGCGATTCAGACAGTAACGTTATGTGACTCATGATGTCCCTTACAGATGAGCAAACTTCCAAAACAGACACATTCAAAACCGAGTTTCACTTAACGGGAGTTACAGCCACAGTGGACAAAAACAAAAACGAGGGAGTGGCACTGCTTGCAACCATAGATGCATAAAGCGGATTAGCAAGCTAATGCAGCTAGCTAACGTTAATGCTTCTTAGGTAAAGCAATTCGTTACCATTATTTACAACAAACCAAACCACTCACAATTTAGCTTGCTAGCACTGATCTATGTACATTTACATTGTTTGCTGATGTGCTACATTGGGATTCAAAACAAACGCCCCTGTGCTAACAAGGGATCACTGAAGTTGCCCAGTAAAGCAGACTAAAATCTGTCGATGCGACAGACCAAGTTTGTGACAGCAACTTTTGGTTAGCTGGCGAATAGCTACCTATCTAGGTGGCTAACTCGTGAGCTAACCAATGTTTAAATCAAGCTCCACTGCAGCATGTAGCGCTGGAGAACAAATCTAGCATATATACGTTACACATTGTTAGTTAGTAGAAAGCTAAAGTTAGCGACCAACTCACCTGGTCAAAATTAATCCACAAAGGTTGAGTGGGGTAACGTTATAAACGGCTGATTAATCCAGTCACCCTGAACACGGCAGAGTGAGTGGCCAACGCCAAATCACAGACGAGGCAATGCAGTCCAGGGAAATCAAAGTGTGAATTCGCTAGCTAATAAGTTAGCCAAGCTAACTCGCTAATCTAGCCGCACAATTGCCTTACCAATATCTAACGTTACTGTCACGCTGACTTAAGTCGAGCTAAATTGTTCATAGGAATAACCGTTGTTTTTGTCAGGTACACTGGCCCCGGCTGCAGGAGTAATTTACATCAACGTGAGGCAAGCTGACCTGGCTAACGACTGTCAAGCGTTAACTGTCATAACGTACAGACAGGCAGCACTGGCCAACTAGCTAGCTGTTAGGCAGTAGCTAGCAAAGTTTCTCCTCTCATCGATAGGCAGTTCCCTAAAAATGGCGGCGAGGAGAATCACCTCCCTTCGTCATCGTGAAGGAATCAGGGAGCAAATAAATCGAAATCACAGAGTCGGAGTGGTAACTTACAGTCTGCTTTAACTGAACCTGTGTGGCGGTTTTGAAGAGTCTTGTTGATGCTGTCCAGCAGTAACGTTACCCCTACAGAGTATATGTTGCCCCCTCCCTGAGTTTGATACTGCTGTGCCATCCAGCAACTGTAAGTGTAGGTGTGTGGTCTGCGTGGAGAAAGCCATTTAACGTTACATGACTGTCAACACAACATCCTACTTCATATGAATGCAGGGGCGATAACCAAGTACTGGACATTTATTCCCCGTGTGTGTATATTTGGTCTCATGCACTTTCAGTCACTGAGCTTCTAACCTGATTAACTGTTTCAGTGTTAATGTGGCTTCTACTACAAAAAGCTTGTTGTTAATGCACAGACAATGTTAAAAAAAAAACTGTTTTATATATCCTAGAACAATAACAGATCATCTCAGGAAAGATGGCCCAACCAACATTTGGCTGTCCAAGGACCCCACTGCGCATCAGACCTTGTTTCTAAAATGATGACAGATGTTTTACATTAAAAGTCCATCATTTATTCTGGTAAACAGATATTGTGCAGACTAAACAATAGTCTAATTGTGTACTAAAATATAACTATAAAACTATGATTAAGTCATCCGACCTGTAAGGTGAAACCTATGAAAGCATGTGTCCATGACATGGAGTGATATGACTAGGTATTACATTGTTATATAATATGAATACGGTTTAACAGTAAAATGAACAACTACAGATGCCAGGTGAGCTTCCCTGTTCTTTCAATGGATCTCAAAACCTCTGAACTCTGTCCCCAAAGAGCTTGGCAAATTGACACCAGTGCATTGACGTTTCCATTTCTGACAGTGTCACTTTTTACGTCACGTTATGTTTACATCAGGGAAGCATAAAAGTGGCCATTTATGTAGCTGAAGCCTCTGTTATTTCTACATTCACAGAAATACATTTCATTAAGATGTTGTTGCTCTGGCATGAAAAAGACATCTTATCGCGTCAGTAGAAACGTGACACCAAATCTCATAGGATTAAATTATGTGGCTGTAATCTCAATCTAGAAAATAAAGCACGTATGCAATGTGCAAGGCAGCAGAGAGGTTAAAGATGGGCATTCCACAACAGGCTGCAGGCTGAGAGACCAATCAGCTTGCAGAACGAGGCTCAGAGGGCTTTGATTGGTTGTTTGGTAGCCCTGTTGTCATGATGATGGGAATCAGGTCCTGCCTGTGTGGTCTGTATCCAGGCACAGAAGTATACTGAAGCAAATGATATGGATGGATAGGCTGTTGAACTTTCCGTCCCTGTAACACACACATTTATGTGTGTATATATAATGTAGATAAATTAATCCCCTTGAGTATAACCATAGATGTGTATTCAAACTAGAATAACACATTTGTAATGGTTGTGCTTGTCTGCAGTTGTTAACATGCTGAAGGAGCATATTGTTCCACTCCTGCTTGTTATTGAAGTGTATTTCTTGTAACAATGAGTGGTAGGAAGCCTCTAAGCACGGGTCTTAAGCCGTTGGTAGGAGTGCACCGACAATGTATCAGCTCTGAGAAAAGAATTTCAGGAAGTCATTAAACCTTTAAACTAGTTTAGTTGACCTATATATTTCCGTTTGTCCATGTCATAAATTTATGAAGACATTCCCTCTATTGAAGTCCTACACCCCAAAACTCTTTACTAGCTCCTTGGTTTCATCGCTGTGCTATCTTCAGCTACCACATGAGGGCACATCATAGACTGTATATAAAGAGGGGCACACATGTGAAGGTGTTGGTATGTCAGTGACTTAGATATAACTTTCAGCAGATCATTTGCTAATTTATAGATGCATGTTGTTTCTTGTAATAATTTTGATTATCTGGGTTTAATTATTATTGTTTTAACACAATTTTTCATTTAGTGATCTAAATGTACACAAAAACTATATATCCAGTTTTTTTTGTTTTTGTTTTTTTAAGTGAAAATGGCAAGTTTTGATGGTCTGGCTCTGTTCGTTTCTACTTCAGATTCCAGATCCTGGTATTGTGCATGCTGGCTCACTGTCACAAGTTACTGTAACACCTGAATATAACAGAGGTATAGTTAATGTTATTAGTATCACCTGTGCCTTAACTGTTTGACAAGTCAAAATGTCTGCTATGAAAAAGGCCTATTCTTACAATATCATTCTTCATTTGCACATTAATAAGGTAAAGAACACTGCCTTCAAAACATTTTAATGATGGAAGATGAAATGGGAATTTGAGTTAAACTGATTATGTATTTACAACATTTGCGCCGAAATTTAAACACTTAACACAGTAGACTGCACTGAACACTACAGTAGCACCAGAACAGAGGGGCTGGAAAAAATGCATAAACCTGTCAGACGTTTCACACAAATACAGAAATATCAACTGCTGGTGGACGCTGTACGAGCCTAGCTGAAAAAGTACAAGACAAATAGGAAGCAAGCCACATCTACACACCATATTACTTTAAATCCATATACCCAAACTGTGATGAGTGAATTAATTATGTATCATGTAACATAACAGAGGACATAGGTATATATTACATCTATTTTGAGCATCCAGCTACTGGCTGAAACACACACAGAAACATACAGTCTCCAAAAAAACGTAGAGCAACAAAAACACAAATACCAACTTTTTGTTAAATGTTGACAGTCAAAAGCTCAAATTCAATGGAAATTTTATAGGCTATATTTTCATTTATGTAATTGTTATACTTCATGTATATTTTTTCAATTAAAAAAAAGGGGATATGCGACCTTGAAAAGGTCACACTGAAGAGGAAAACAGATATTAAATATTTCAAACAAACATTTTATGAAAGTGTAAACTGCTATGGTGGTATTAACTGAAAAGCACAAAAAGACTGATATGAGTGTGAATAGAAAATAAAATGAAATAGTCAGCAAAGGTACTCAATAACAAGGTATATGCAAAGTCACTGTTAAGGAACAAACCATATCCTAACATGGTGGTTGTCTGAAGCAGACCTGGGTGTAAGTTTGTTTGTCTGTTTTAGTTTCATTTTTTAAGTGACAGATTGGTAGAATTTCAAAATCAAAATCCCATAAAATTCAACATCAATTTCTGGAGGTGAAATCCATCACCACAAACCAATTAAGTAGTCTTAATATAATAAATCTCAGATTTTTTATGCTGCTCATGAACAGAAATTAGTAATTCACAAATACATTTGCCACCAGATCTGATAAATAATGGATTCAAAAGATTATTGTTGACACCGTTTTGGGGAAAACTTTAAGAGTGATCAGTCTACAAAATGGAGAAATGTTCTGTAAGAAGGAAAGGAAACTTTTTACTGGTATGAGCTCAAAAAGTTGCGTTAAAACTAGGAAAATAAATAATAAACCAATGTTGTTGTTGTTGTTGTTGTTGACGACATTTTCCTTCAATACCAAAACTTAATCTCAGCATCAAGCTGGAAGAACAACCCAAGTTACCAAACAGGCATCGATCACTTCCGCGATTCCTTGGAGGTGTTGAGGTTGGATGAGGGGTCTTAATTAACCCTTACTATAATTAGCCACTTTTTAATGTAGTCACAATGACTCTCCAGCTGTGCCTCTCTCCGCCTACCTTTCTTTCTGCTTTACTGCAGAGGCCAAAGCAGTCTATATGACTGGGCCCTCAGAGCAGTGTGGAAGTGCCAGTTATGGCCTTCATTACTGCTGTCTTTAATCAATTAAATGACCATAAACACTCTCCCTTGCTCTGCCTCATTCTACAATTAGCTTCATATTTGAATACTGCTTGCAGAGTACACACTCACTGACTAGGCGCAGAGGCTCAAGGCTGGACCAGACAACTTACAAATCAAATTGCTCCATTTGAACCTCCTTACTCCCTTCCAGTCCAGCCTTCCTGAGACTTTTCATGTCTCCCTGTCTCTTTCTGGGGAAGCTCGCTGATCTTAACACCCACACCCCCACACACACACACACACACACACACACACACACCATCACAAGGGGGAAAAAGCTCACTGAAACCACCCTGCTCTCACTACATTTGCTTGTAATTCATAAGAAGTGGTGCTTTGCTTTCTTAATCATTTCCTCGCCCCTGTTTTCTCCTCCTCTTCTTCCTCTGCTTAAGTGTGTCTCCTCTCCTGGCTGAGTGGCAAGCAGGCTTCAGCAGTTGGGTTCCTTTGATTCCAGCTTAGTCTGGTTCAGCCCACTTTGGCCCAGCTGAGGAAAGCAGGGATGTCTCGGACTGGGACGTTGCGGGTCAAAGCTTTGACGCGCAGGTTACGGTCATCTGTAAGGAGTACCACCTCCCTCTGGAGCTTCACTGTCCCATCTGTGTGTTGGGGAAGAGCCAATGAGTAGTAAATAAGACTTTATTCACATTAAATTATGCAAAGTGTTTGCACGTGTGAGGAAATATGAACACTGACAATGACAATTAATGACGGTCAATATTACATACTTCTCTGATCGGGCATGAAATCTTTTGCCTTGTCTTTGCAGTAGTGGAGACAGCAGGACAGAATCACATCATCATTGTTACCCTGACGAAGAATAGAAAACCAAGTCAATGAAAAACAGTACAAAGATTTGATATAAGTAGTCATGTTTCATCAAAAGCTGCTTCTCAGCAAAATGAAACATCCTTATTTCATTGCTGAAACCAAAGAAATATTTGGGCTATCACCTGCTGTCCAGAGGTGTCTTCACTGCGGAAGGCAATAGACTCTAGCTGATTTCCTCTGCTTGTCAGTGCTCTGAGGTACGGTTCCCTGGCTTCGAATCCTTTTTCTAGGAAAGCCACTGCCAACCGGGCCTTCTCCTGCACGGCCCGCACATGGGCCGCAGTAACATTATAGTTGCCACGACTGCCGGTGCCGCGCCCTCCTGACCCCACTCCGCCACCAAAGTTGTCCTGGCCTTTAGCCAAGCCGTCTAACTCTGTAATCACTGAGAAACAGAACACACATCACACCATGGGTATTTCCTTTTAAACGCTAAAAATCAGACACATGGGGTATTCTAATAATTTTAAACATGTCACAACACCACAATTAAATGCTCCTTCATCCCTCTTACTACAGAGCGTGGTCATCCTTTAACTTTGTTTCTTGTCTTACCGATGAGTGGCACAACTATTATGTATGTCCCACACTGAAGGAGTTTCTTCAGCCCTCCCAAGTGATCAATGAATCCATTGGTATCTGGAACCAAAAAGAGAGGCCTCACTTCCAGCTCCAACTGCCCGCCTGTCTGCAGCACCGCCTGCAACACACACATGAAATTTGATGTGAAATTCAACTCTGCCACAACATGGTATAACTGCACACACCTGCCCTTTTCAATTAAGGCCCTTTCAGACACAACACGCTTTGACCTGAGCTCACGGCTGGGCACAGTGCACTCTGCCAGTCAGTGGAAATAATGGCTTTCAGAATGCAGTGGTGCCGTTGTCCAGTTGTGCCAGAAAAGGCCTTTACTGTACTATTAGACACAGGCATGACCAGAAATAAAACCAATTATTTCCGCATCACCTGGAATGCTTTTGCCTTCACACAATGCAGGATCTGAGTGTAACTTTTTCTTAATGCAATTTTACTTTTACATTTACTCATTTAGCAGACGCTTTTATCCAAAGTGACTTTCATTTGAACAGACAATGAATGATTTTATATATATATAAAACTAGGTGTCAGATGTACAGACATATATGCCAACCTAAATGCAATTCCCAATTTCAATATATTTATTGTTATGCATGTATATGCCTGTTTTACCTGTATTTTATCCCTTCGCTTTTGCTGCTGTGCCAGTTTGTTGGTGAGGGCGTGGCGGCGCGCCTTCAGCTGTCTGATGTCATTCTCACTCTCTCCCGCCTCCTCGGGATCCTCCTCCTCTTCTGATGCGGAGAGAGAGGACTCTGCCTCGACTATGACATCATCAGCCTGCCATACATACACAGACAAGGATAAGACCAATTTTTTTAGCAATTTGGCTTCTACTTCTATTGACAGCCTCAGTTGCAATAAAAATGTAATTTTAACATTTCCATAATTTTGTGTGGCTCATAGTTTGAAAGAAAGGAATGCATTCAGAGATGAAAAGAACAGAGTGGGATAAGTGAAGACAAGAGGTTATTAGAGGGAAAGTAAGAGAAAGACATTCACCTCTTTCTCTGTTAGAGAATCCTGCCTGCTCCTTGTATCCATTGAGCAGCTAGGTGGAGGAGAAGTTGCCACAGAGATGTATTTGCCTCCCTTGAAGGCCAACAGAGGCTCTTCCTGTCCACACAAAGCCTCCAGAAAGTACTTGAGTACTGTCACTCTCTTACAATCTGCTGCTATTGCCTGAGGAAAGAGGATGAAGGTATATGTGCATGAGAGGGTGATTAGGGTTGCATGTAAAATCCAGGTGACAGAAGAATAATCAGTAGAACATTCAGTAATTCTACAGGAGTGGATGTATGTACCAGGGCTGCAATGTTAAAATACACTGCTCAAATAAAGGGAACACCTAAATAACACATTCTAGATCTGAATGAATGAAATAATCTCATTAAATATTCATTTCTTTACATAGTTGAATGTGCTGACAACAAAATCACACAAAAATCATCAATGGAAATCAAATTTATCAACCCACAGAGGTCTGGATTTGGAGTCACACTCAAAATCAAAGTGGAAAACCACACTACAGGCCGATCCAACTTTGATGTAATGTCCTTAAAACAAGTCAAAATGAGGCTCAGTAGTGTGTGTGGCCTCCATGTGCCTGTATGACCTCCCTACAACGCCTGGGCATGCTCCTGATGAGGTGGCGGATGGTCTCCTGAGGGATCTCCTCCCAGACCTGGACTAAAGCATCCGCCAACTCCCGGACAGTCTGTGGTGCAACGTGGCGTTGGTGGATGGAGCGAGACATGATGTCCCATATGTGCTCAATTGGATTCAGGTCTGGAGAACGGGCGGGCCAGTCCATAGCATCAATGCCTTCCTCTTGCAGGAACTGCTGACACACTCCAGCCACATGAGGTCTAGCATTGTCTTGCATTAGGAGGAACCCAGGGCCAACCGCACCAGCATATGGTCTCACAAGGGGTCTGAGGATCTCATCTCGGTACCTAATGGCAGTCAGGCTACCTCTGGCGAGCACATGGAGGGCTGTGCGGCCCCCCAAAGAAATGCCACCCCACACCATTACTGACCCACCGCCAAACCGGTCATGCTGGAGGATGTTGCAGGCAGCAGAATGTTCTCCACGGCGTCTCCAGACTCTGTCACGTCTGTCACATGTGCTCAGTGTGAACCTGCTTTCATCTGTGAAGAGCACAGGGCGCCAGTGGCGAATTTGCCAATCTTGGTGTTCTCTGGCAAATGCCAAACGTCCTGCATGGTGTTGGGCTGTAAGCACAACCCCCACCTGTGAACATCGGGCCCTCGTACCACCCTCATGGAGTCTATTTCTAACCGTTTGAGCAGACACATGCACATTTGTGGCCTGCTGGAGGTCATTTTGCAGGGCTCTGGCAGTGCTCCTCCTGCTCCTGCGGCCTCCTCCACGTCTCCTGATGTACTGGCCTGTCTCCTGGTAGCGCCTCAATGCTCTGGACACTATGCTGACAGAAACAGCAAACCTTCTTGCCACAGCTCGCATTGATGTGCCATCCTGGATGAGCTGCACTACCTGAGCCACTTGTGTGGGTTGTAGACTCCGTCTCATGCTACCACTAGAGTGAAAGCACCGCCAACATTCACAAGTGACCATAACATCAGCCAGGAAGCATAGGAACTGAGAAGTGGTCTGTGGTCACCACCTGCAGAACCACTCCTTTATTGGGGGTGTCTTGCTAATTGCCTATAATTTCCAGCTGTTGTATATTCCATTTGCACAACAGCATGTGAAATTGATTGTCCATCAGTGTTGCTTCCTAAATGGACAGTTTGATTTCACAGGAGTGTGATTGACTTTGAGTTATATTGTGTTGTTTAAGTGTTCCCTTTATTTTTTTGAGCAGTGTATAATGAAATACACCTTTACTTTCCACTCACCATGTCAGTGTGCCTGTCTGTGTAACAGGGCTCCTGTGGTGCAGCCAGCAGTGGTACAAAGCCAGCAAGAAGCTTGTCCTCCTTCAACTGCAGCACAGTCAACTCCTCATCTCCCTCGCTTTCTTCAGTGTCAGCTTTGTACAGCGGCACTTCCTCATGGTCCACGCGTGCCAGCATATTACACAGGTCTGCAAGGCACTGCCAGACATCAGGGCAGCAACTTGATAGAGAGGAAAAGCCACAAGTGATGGTAAGAGATGAATATAATAAAGAACTACTTTCTGAAGCTTTATAGAGTCTCAGTTCATTGTTTAGCTGCTCATTGTGTTGCTTTCAGCTGGGCTTCAACGATTATGTGGATTATAATAATTCGTCAACGTGGAATTTTAATGTTGACACATCGTTCCAGAGATGGGGAGACAGCAATCTTAGCGCTTTTCTGGTTGTTCATTTGTAACTGCAATGCACTACAGGAAGTGCTGGGAGCAGTATCGCTTCCATTTTCTGCCATGATGGCATGACTGTAAGGCTACTCATGAAGAATGAGAACTATGAATGATGGAGCCACAGAGAAAGAGACCAAAGCTTTAAGCAGTATGGGAGCATTTCACCGAAAACAAACCAGCAAATTAAGTTCAGTGCAAACATTGTAAAGCAGAGTTGACATTTCACAGCAGCACTACGGCATTGGCATCTTAAACGCAAGCACCCTGGAGCTTCTCCGGATGGGTAAGTTTTAGCAACCGTTTTGGGCTTTAGCCAACTGGCTATAATGTTAGTGTCATAATGTTTGTTAGTTTACCTGTTGGAAAACAAGGTCTCATGGATGGTGCTGGCTAAAAGAATGCTATTTCAGTTGTGTTAGCAAACACGTTAAGTGCAATAGCAAATCAGCGTATTAAAGCAGTAGCCTACCCTGTTTCATCTTCTTATTTTTTCCTCGTATTGATACAAAGGGTATAAGTACAAAAATAATTGTTGACTAATCAAAAATATAATCAACAGATTAGTCGACTACTAAAATAACCACTGCAGCCTTACTTTCAGCTAGAGCAGGCAGTTGTTTGCAGTTAAAAACCCACTGCACACTACCTGCTGAGCACCAAAGAGCAGACAGACACAGTTGGTGAACATAGTGAAGCTTTTATGTGAAGGTTCTTAGTCATCCAGGTCATAGTTATCCAAAGGAGGTTAAAGTCAAGGGCAACTGGACTTGGTTGCATATCCTAGAAGACGTTTTGTCCCTCATCCAAAACATTTCTTCAGTTCTGACTGACTAGTGGGGAAACTCAACTATTCCCTACTAGTCAGTCAGAACTGAAGAAGCATTTATCAGTTAAAAATAGCTAGATATTTCCCTCTGGAATTACAAGAGAGTGAATACTGGACTAACCGTTTCCAGGTGGTCACACACGGTTCAAAATGAATGCAATTTTGCTCCATAACTGCTCGATATGTAAATAAGCAACTGTTTGACAACAAGTTTACCATATCAACTTAAAAAGTGATGATATGCCAATGTTGTGTTCTCAACTTGTTTCCACTGCCCACAAGCGGCCAAAATTATCTGTTACTGCAGGTTTCAAGTACTCACTCTATATTGCATGGTGGTGGGTTCCACAGGTCGGGATGACCTAACATCCAGTCAGACCAGACCTTGATGCTTGGCAGTAGTTCTCTAAGGTCCAATGGGAAGGCAGAGACCCTCACCATACCCTCCAGCTCCTCCCCTTTACCCCTCTCCTCTCCATCTGCCACGGGGACTGGTTCTGAAAAAAAATGAGACATTTTTATAACACCACACTTCATACTAAACAAGCTAACAATTCTAACAAAGGATGTTTTGAGTCTGGCATAAAATTCACAGTATGTTATCACAGCTCTCTAAATAAAGAAGGATAAGTTTATAATACAAGATGTCAAGTTCAACTGAAGTTACACTTCCCTTTGCATACAGAAATTGTAATGGCTATTTTTAAAATTATTTTATTCATAACTAGGGGAGTGACAAGATCTTGTGCCATGAGATCTTGTGAAATTAAAATGTGAGGAGAATTCTCGTCAGGTCAAAAGATGTCTCGTGAAACTCACGAAATCAACATTTCCTCACGCTGTGAAAAACAAATGTATAACTGATAACGTCGACTGAATACTGAGTAAATGCAATTTATTCACTGAGTAAGTGCAATGGTAATAAAAGGCAAAATAAAAAAATGTGAAAAACCTTGTTCAGTATTTGGGAACATTTTTCATTATATTCGGTTTCGGATTCAGCCAAGACTTTTTATTTCGGTGCCAGCAGAGCAATAACATAATGCACAGCAGAGTATAGGGCAGGAAGACTTAAAAAATATTGTGAATTCTCAATAAATGATAACGTTAGTCTTGTGATATTACATCTTTTTTTCCCTCAACATGTCAGAGAACACAGATATGTGGTTTTGAATGTGCAGAAAGTTTTGAATATGAGCAGAAAATGTGCTGAAACACAGGAGCTATTAAAGCCCAGGAGTTTATAACTATAATTATTTTTACTAAAGTTAATAAATTTCTCATTGAGGTGAAAAGGTGGCACGTGCACATTTAGGTTACATGAGGTTACTTTCCCAAACAAAGACACAAAAGAGGAGGCTAAATCATGCCTGCATGTGTCCTGACTCAGCAGGACATGATATTTAATGAGAAAAGTTGAACAGGAGAAAACACATCTAAAAGTATTATATTCTATTATATCTTTATATGTTGAATTTTCACATACACTTTGTTTCTCTTTACATTAATAAAAAAAATTCCACCATAAATTGGTGCAGAAATAATTAGCATAATGCAGAAAATGGATTTCACATAATTGAAGATTTCTTAATAATAATCTAAAAATCTCTACATGTCTCGTCTCGTCACACCCCTAATCATAACAAAATATCTTAAGATTTTTCCAGAAATTTATCTTAAATAAATTCTTCAAATACTTGCTGAGTGTGTACCTGCAGGAGTGTCCCTGAGCAGCTCTGTGCAGCGCTGCACCAGCAGTGCAAACATGCCGATACCCAGGGCAGTGCTTTGCTCTTGTAAAACGTGCCGCACTTCTCCTTCTTCACCTGACAAATAGAGACAAGCATTTCTTTGTATCAATATTACCAATTGTGCGCAGCCCCAGCATGCATGTTAATTTTCTAATTGTAGTCATGTTGGGAAAAGAACTACATGCTCAATTGCATAATAAAGAACTTACATGTTAGAAGATGAGATTAAACATGTGTCAAAGAGCAATTATCAATTCTGCAATAAACTGAATCACAGTTTACACAACATCTTAAATAAAATCCATGTTAATCACCTGCCTAATAATAAAAAAAGTTTTTCAAAGGATATGGATTTTTATGGATTTTGCTGATAAACACAATGTATGTAGCTTTAAAGCAATATTTGTTGTTTGATGTTAATATGGTGTGGTGCAGTATTACCTCGGTTGTGAGCATTGTGAATGGTGAACATGTTGATGGTAATGATCTGCAGCAAGTGCGTGCTGCCCAGTAAGGAAGGGCCATGCTGGAGCAGCGTCCTGAACTCCTGCAACACACGACTAGCCACTCCTGGGAAGGATTCCATGCTGTGTAGACAAGACACACACATTGATAACATCAACACAAAAAAACAGACACAAAAGCACCCTCAAAAATAAATTTTTTAGATGATATTTTCCCCGCTTTAAACTAATGAATTTATGAGCTGGAATACATGAGACATCACTCACCCCACTTTAGTGAAGAGCTTTCCATGTGCATGCAGGAAACTCAAGATGAACCTCTTATTTAGCTGAAGAAAAAACAATAAGGTCGAAAGAACAAAAGGAAAGTATTACTAATCTCTGGAAGGGTAGGGTCATTGGTAGACTTTTGCTAAAAGATTCCTTTTAAATGAAGCATCACCAACAACAGCATGTTTGATGAATTGATCTCTGTCGATTAATTTATGTCTTTTACCATCTTAAAATGTAAAAGTGAAGGATGGGAAGGACATGAAGGAAAGAAGGATTACATCCCCATTTAATCCATTCGATTTTAGACAATGAGAAGGTGGCTATACAATGTTTTTTAAATATTTATATTTTTAAATAGATAGCAAAAAAAGCATGTATTTTTAAGTTACAGTAAGAAGGTATAGTCATAATTCACTCCTCATAATAAAGCGCACTAGACACTGGACTTGAACATTAACAAAAGCTAATAAATTAATTTACAGTGTTCTTTATAACACTACAGATAGTTTCTGACTTCTTAAAATACAGACTACATATTTCATATTTAGACACATTTCTAAAATATTGTGATTGAAGTTACAAACGGAACATTATCGGTTGATAGTGCCATAAATATATGTATATGTGCCATAGAGCTTGGCAACTTTGTCTCAAATAAATCCAGGAAAAACTCTTTGGGCACCCGTTTCACTTAGCTATTAACCCTTCAGCACACCACATGACAAGAAAACACATGTCTTCATCCAGTGATAAAGCACAAGGAGAGGATAGGAGCTGATGTCACCATTTCAATGCACCTGGGAATTTGAACAATAGCGGTGGAAGGAAATAGACTGAAAGGCTACTGTAGCCGTACAGAACAAAGAGGATACACATACAGATCCCTCTTCCAACAGGATACACTGACAAATAGTTGACAAGAGTACTTTGGAGAGAGACCAAAGTAAAGAAAGTAAAATGGAAATGGCACAAAGCTGCTTATCACATTGTAATAGGATATTTAAAGTGACTATTAGTAAAATCATTGGGACTGAGATACAGTATGTAAAAAAACTGGTACCATTTTTAAAGCACACAGCATAAGAAATAAAGTCAAACAGTAATCAGGAAGGACAGACAGCGGTGTGAAAAACTGTGATCTTTCACTAGAAAAAAAACCCTCCTGAGAGTAACACATTATTCAGTGTTCAATCATGAATCAGATCACAGCAACCACATCTTAAACTATAACTCTAGCACAGAAACCAAACCGGCTGATATGGTTGGATGCATGTTTGACCTGAGTACCTCCCATTGGTGGGGTACTAGACGCACACACCTGGGAAGACATCCCCGGAAGGACCTAGGACATCTGCCAGCTTTCTGCTCTCAGATCTCTATCTGCATCAACATCACTTAGAAGCTACTGACAGATGATTACCAGGAAAATATATATAATGCATCCTGTTCACCCAAATGTCACTGTGACAACTGACAGAATACACGGCAGACAAATGGATGGATGGATGGATGCCCAACTACTCTGTAACATACTTGAGAATACCACCGTTCCACTGATGAATCATTCAAGCAAAAATGATAACCTGAAAAACTGCCAATAACAACAGATGAATGAAGGGGTAAAGAGAGGGTTAGAAACATCTTTGAACACAGAACAGCCTTAAAAACATTAGTAAACAGAAATGAAGGCGCAGGAAATATAAAAATAAAAATGAAATGATGACAGAGGACATACTGAATGAGAGGAAAAACAAGACCAAAAAGGAAATAATAAGTTAGATTACAAAAAAGAGAGGGGAAATGAAACTCTATAAATCCGTGTGGGAGACGTCTGCAGGCACAAGTGTCTCTTAGTGTTTTGAAAAGAATAAAAAAATCTCTCTAGAACCAACATCAAAAATACCTGGTAAAAAATATGCGCACACAGACCATCATCTTTGAGTGGAGACATGTAAAGGCTTATGACGCACAGGACTCGAATGTGCGTGTGTGTATGAGAGACAGCAAAAGAATGAATAGGATCTTACATCACTAGCGCTGAGACTGCCCAGCTCTCCATCCTGTTCAGAGTCTCTGCTGGATTCACTGCCTCCTCTCTGTGAGGATGAGTTTGCTGCTTGTCCGCTGGGGCGAATCCAAATCTCCACACGTGCTCCATCTTCCCCTCTTCCTCTTCCTCTTACTGCTGGACCCCTGGAGCCTCCCTCATGCTCCTGTCTCCTCCTTCGCTCAAGCTGCTCTGCCTTCAAGAACAGAGTCTGTAAAGTCTCAGCATTATCACCAGATTATAGGAAACTTGACCAGTTATGATAATATGGTAATTACTTCTAATAAGCTAATTATTGAATTAACACACTAATATACCCAAGTCATTATAATTGTTTTATATAATACATGTTAATATCTATATGATAAAATAGGTTATTGTATCTTGTGCAGGTATGAATCAACATTGCCATAGTAATACAATCAACATCCTCTAAAATTACTGCTAACAAACCATGACGGTTCATTTCCAAAGTTCCAGAAGTCAAGGCAGTGTACTCATATTAGCCAATCGTTTATCATCATAAAAACGTCAATCATCTGACATCAGGGGAATGAGCGAAGTGTGTGTCTCACCTTACGCTTGGCTTCCTCAAACAGACTCATCAGGCTTTCCTTTGCAGTCAGGATGGGGTTGGAAGCTGCCAAGCTGCGCATGTAATAATACACAGCATCCAACTTCCGCTTCTGTAAGTGTGAGAGTCGGGAAGAGAGTAAGCGGAGGGACATATCTACAAAAGAACGCAACTATGTGTGTGCAAACGCACCATTACTCAAAATACAGTTGCATTTTTCATCTCCTTGACATGCCAGTGCCAGTGCCAAGAGAGTCAAAATCCAGTAACTTAATGCAAATTATCTATTTATACTGGCACAGACCTTTTTCAGCTGAATATCCAACTCCAACCTTCCATCCCTACCTAAACAACATATGACTTACTGTATAGACTGCCAGCAAGGCCAGCTGGTTATATGGTCGTCCATTTTTGGGGGCAATCTGTTGGGCTTTCAGGTACCAGCTAAGAAAAAGGCAGAAATATGTAGTCATGAGATACTATCAGAGAAACTTTGTGGAAGATTAAGCATTTCAAATTACAAGCTGCTCGAAACCTAGTATGATTGTTAAGCAATTCTCATAAATAATCAGGACAAAATGAAACACAGTTGTCTGTGAGAAATTAAACAGGTGTAAAAATCATCCCACGTCTAGTTGTTCTTGGAAAATCAAGTGTTTAATGCCAATACACGTGCTCTTGGAAGTATGAAAGACATTATACGATACCCAGAGAACGCTCAGCCTACCTGCGAGCCTTGCCGTAGTTGGCCGAGTCACTGGCTTGTTCCCGGTAACGTGCTATATCTCCCTGACAAATCATACAGCGCTGAGCACTGATAAGTGCATACTTTACCTAAAAAAAGACAGAAACATTTTTAACAATTCACTACATAAAAAGTTGAGTTAGGACATAATTTTAAACCCAGTTAACAAGTAGTAAGCAACTGCAGTCAGTGTTTCCCCTACCACTGGAGATATTCTGTTAGAAAAAATTAATAGCGGTCAGGCGTTAAACAAGGAGGAGCGATGCCCTGAGAGTAGTGAGAGTAGCCTCCAAACCACACCAACTGTGTTCAGCAGCATGTGGAGGCTTTCAAGTAATGTTTGATATTGGACAATTCACAATACAGGTGTTGCAGCAATGCATTCATTGTGAATTGTCCCTATTAAATAGTATAATAGTATTTTAATATCCTACTGTTGCAATACATTTAATGTGAATTGTCCCCATAAATAATTGCACATACAACTGACTATTTCCATGTTGCATGATACTTAAAATTCATTAATATTGAATCAATAAGTGATATTTCTTAAAGAATTTTTGCAAATGCAAATTACAGTGTGCAGGCATGGTGACACTCAACGCTTGGCAGATCTCTGTTTATCCTAAGAGTGAGGCCGAGCGAATGAGAGAGAGGGAGACGGTGACAGTTTGCGATGAAAAATATTAGCAGTAAGTTTCAGCCTGGCAGTAAATGTGCAGTGTAGGTCACTTTGTGTCCGTTAATAAAAGTCAGTAGTTTCCTCAACTGGTGGAAAAGTGAAGGCTGTTAGGAATAGCTAACATCTCCCCTGTACAGCAAGTTTTTGGCCGTTTATAACATTAGTTAAATTAGTAACAAAGTAATATTAATTAGCACAGTTGTATGCCATTAGTAGTAACTTACCTACTTGGGTTGAGAACATCAGGTAAAAAAAGCTTAGACTAAACTGGTTTACAGCTCTGTCCTGTGTACATACTGTACATCCTGATAATTATTTTTATAATATTTATCTGACAACTGGTTGTTAAAGAAATGAAGGTGGTGACCATGTAGCTGAGGTTAATGATGTAAATTAAGGATGCAAATTAGCCCTTTTAAACTAATTAGGAGATGTTTTTTTTATTATTATTTTAATGCGCAAATTAAATGCTTAGTAATTATCCAGAGATCCTGCATAGAAAAAAATTAATCGATAATTGTTCAATAATTACATCGCAGCCCTCTGAATCGAAATCGAATCGTGAGGTGCCCGGAGAGTTCCACCCCTAGTACCTGTAACACGCCCGCTACGCGACATTAGTAGTGTCTACCACCCACCCCTGAAAGAAATCCTTGGTTAAACATTGATAGTATATTGCTAGTAACATGGTAATCTGATAATTGACAGGCTCCTTAAATTTAAGTAGGGATGAAACGATTACCGGTTTAATGGTAAACCATGGTAAAATTCCCGATGGTTATTATTACCGTTTTAATTTTAATTACCATGATAACTGGGTACAGTTAACCGTGCTGTTATAATCTCACGGCAAACACTGTCCAGTGTCTCCCAGAAGCAGGCGCACATGCGCAGAATGCAACATCGGTTTGTTTGGTCAATGACAACAGGGCGGAAGACAACACTGCAGAGATTTTTCAGTCACTCTGAAGTCCGGTTGTATTTTTGTTTTTTTGAGAGTGCTGAGGGAAACTTGATTGAAGAAAATAACCTTATAGTGAACACAGGGTGAGTTAACTTTTAGCTTTAGTTTGTCTCTCTGACTTGCTAACAGCGTGTAAACTGAAGTTCTCAGTGTTAGCTGCTCTTGTAAAAACACTACACGTTGTTCTGTTGCTGTGTGGGTCGTGTGTCGGCAGAGTCTATTCGTCCACTGCACATGATAACACATTATGCTGTTTAGTCAACCAACCAGCATATCTAGAAACACTACAGACTCCTCTGTATTTATGTCAGTTTTTGTTCTCATTGCAGTTACTATCACTGTCTTCTAAAGAGTTATTTGTTTTCATGTAATTGTCCACAGGGTCATCTTATTACCTATAAAAAATATAAAATCTTGATAATGCACGCATAATTTTCATTTGTTTACAAAAGGTATTTGCTGTTATTTTATTTTTTATGCAAACAAAATGGCAATTGTATTTGTAGTTTTCAGTATAAAACTTGTTGAAATGGTTTCAGTGTGTGCATCAGTACATTTTAATATTTTTTGGGACATTTTTACAGTACCGTGATAATACTGATAACCGTGATAATTTTGGTCACTATAATCGTGATATGAAATTTTCATACGGTTTCATCTCTAAACAGAAGTGGTCTGCCACTATATCAAAGCTACAAGTTGCATTTTTATTGCTTAATGCAAGGATATATATCGTATATATATTTCCAATTATCTGTAAGATTTATTATTTGATGAATATTTGAACACATTAAAATTGCACACACAAACAGACTAAAGTGAGTATTGCTGTACCGTTTTTCGTAATGGCCGAGCCCTGATAGCCATGCCATCCATGTAATCCTCTAACTTGAACTGGTACACTGCCTGCAGCTTCTGAAGCAGCGCATCAAAGAATAGTGTTCCCTGTAAAACACAATGACCACAACAGACAAGTGAAGTTACGGTGAAAAAAAGACAGATTTTTTTCTCAGTAGTCATCTTTAATGTATGCCTGCACACATACAAACTTTACAGGCTTTACTATTAATTAAGTGAGTGAGTAATAAGAATTCAGAATTTATTATGTTACCACTACAAGAAATAAAAGTTTTAAAATGGTTTTAGACACAAATATTTCCAAGATTTATAGGCAACATATAAATGCTTTGGGTTTATTTATCCCAGTGCTTACCCAAATACTAAGCAAGGTCACAACTGCATATCCAACAGACTGCCTAAAGACACTGTTACTAGGTATATGTCTTGATATATCCACAAGCAATATGAGTCGGGCACACAGATCTCCGATGCTTGACACGCATCGCCAATGCAATAACCTATTTTTGGTGGAGCTGTGCCCTGTTCCCACACATTCCTTACCTCGTCAAGTAGCGTGAGCAGCATGTTTCTGATATGAGGTGCGTTGTCGTAGGTGGGGTCTTTGAGTAACTGCCGGAAGCGCTCAATGACCTGGTAAAAGACGTTCTTCCACAAAGCCTGATCTGCGCTCTGAGAGTCTGAGAACTCGATGTCTGTCAGGATGACCTGCTCATATAGCCCCAAAAGGTCAGCTCTAGAAAACACAAGAGCATAAACAGGATAGTACTTTTTCAATATGCCACATGGCTCACTTCTGTTATTATTAATAAGTAAATATAGTCCCAAGGGAAACCAACAGCCCAACAAGTAGTTTGAGAAAAAAAAAGAAAAAAAAAAAAAAAAAAGTGTAAGACACTTCCATCTTTCCCTCCCCAAATCCTCACCTGAGCTGGGCCATGCGATCCAGTCCATCAGCACTCACTCTATCCCTCGACAGCAGGTTACTGAGCTGGAGCTCCTGTGCATCTGCAGCCCTCAGCAACCTCCCCAGCTCCCCTCTAGCTTGTTGCTCCACCTCTTCATATGTCAAACCACCGCCTGCACCTGGCTGGGAATAACCTGCTCCCCGGTAATTCCCACAGAACTGACCCACACCAGGGCTGGGGTATATTCCATTAGGAGGACCCATTTGGTAGGGCCCCATATGATAGGGATATGGATAGCGCTGGCTTGTGGTGGTGCCAGGATTATGAGGGTTGCTGGTGGACATGGGGTAACTGTAGGGGTTGTCAGAGTTTTGGAATTTGTAGTAGGCCATGGCAGCAGCCTGCTTGGATCGAAAGTGCTCACCCTGCGGGACTGGAGGACTGCCTGCTACCTCATCATCTGTGTCCAGAAAGTGAAGTTGTCCATATCCAGTCCCCGTCTGAAGATATATAGGCTGTTGAAGAGATGAATGCTGTGAGGATTGGGTGCTGGTAAGAGCAGGTTTCTGGTCTGGGTTATTTGGATCCCAGAGTCGTCTCATTCCTCCTCCTCTGCCCCCTCTACTCCTGCAAGCTGCTCCTCCCCTAATTCCACCAAAAAGAAGCCTTTGCCCAACCTCAGGTGAATTGGAGATCTCTGTACGGGCGGGAAGCACCAAAATACCTCCACCTCTGCCACGAGGAACCATGCCTTGCTTGTGATATTGTGCAACCCCACTAGGTGACAAGATACCTGACTGTTCTAGAGAAACCTTTAGGATTCCCCGACCTCCACCCTTGTTTCCCTTTGATCTGTTCCTTTCTTCCCTCTGCCTCTCTGTACTGAGCTCTTCCTCCCCACCTCTTCTTCTCCTACCTCTATCTTCTGCTATGTCACTCATCTCACTCCCTTCCAGTGATTCTGTTGATGATTCCCCATTGGTTGTCCAGCTTTGTAAATGACTCCTTCGTCCTTCTCCACTATTAGCAATCCCCCCTTTGTTATTGTGCCTAGGCTCCAAGCGGGACCACTTGGTACTCTCCATATCCATTCTTAGTCCAGGACCATCCAGGCTGGTCACACTGCTGGCTGAGCTACTGCTGTAAGTCCGATTCCTTGAGCGCCGAATATCTGATTTGGAATAGCGTTTTGAGGTCGGTGTTGTGACGTTTGCATTGTATTTGTTTCTATCGCTTCTTTCAATAGCCCTCTCTCCATTTCTTTGTGTGTTGGCATCTTTCTCAGTATCTCTGGACCGGTTGTTGTTGTTGTCACCTTTTCTGCTTTCTGCACGATTCTCTCTTCCTTTGCTTTGGTGTGTCTCTCCTGTCTTAACTGGTTTGTTATCCCTATCTGATTCTGCAGCTCTCCTATCTCTACCCTTCTCAGCTTTCCCCCGGTCGCTCTTTCCTCCACCACCGACTTCATCACCTCCTCTTCTGGAATCTGGATTCCTCTCTTTTTCCTTCTCCCCACCTCTTCTTCTGCGATTTCCCTTTTCCCTCTTCTTCTGTACCTTTTCTTCCTCCTCTTTTGTTCCTCCCCCTTGGCCTCTCCTTTCAGTCGTTTCCCCTCTCTTGCAACTTAACTCTTCAACATCTTGGCCTTCACATCCCAATTTACTCTTTTCTTTCACACTGAGCTTTTCTACTTTGCAAGTAATTTTCTCCACCGAAGCATCAGAGAGTAATGGAGGATTTTCCACCTCGCGGTTTTGTTGCTTTCTGTCTGGCTCACTAGATTTAGACAGTTTTAAATTTTCCTGTATACCTTTTACTTCTTTATCTTTCCCACCTTGCTTCTGTGTATATGCTTTTTTGTTCCCCTCTTTTCCCCCTGTACTTAACTGGGATTCAGATTCAGTTTTCTGTTCATGCTTCTTAGGGGGAGGCTTATCCAGCTCTCTTCCAACTCCACAGTCCTTTCCCTGAATGTTCCTCCGGCTCCCAGGTTGATAAAATTCTCTGTCTGGTTTGCGGGCTTTCCTTGTCGGCTTAGCAGCTCCAGACGGTTCCTGGTGTTCTCTGTCATTTTCAACAAAGCCTTTTGCTTGACTTGCTTCCGTTTTAGCATGTAAGTGGCTGCTCTTTCTACAGTTCGGAGTGTTACTGCAGTCACCTTTCATCACGTCTAAGTCCCTTTTGTCGGTAATCGTCCCACCGTCTGTGCACCCATGTCTCTCTAAAACTTTTTCAGAGACACCCTTTGTCTCACTCTGTGATGGCTGATCATGCTTATGTGAATCAGCGGCCAGGGGATCACCTTGACCACTTTCTCCTTCCTCACTGTCATGGGGACGGCGTACATGTCCAGCTACCGTCTGGAAGCGCTGCTGATCCGGACGCTTTCCTTCCCGCCTCCTTTGCTGCTTGTGTACGTGATGCTCATGTTCTTCTGCAGAAATAAAAACACACAGACAGAAGAAATTAAGATGCTGAAAGACAAAGTCAGTCATCAATTATCACAGCAGATGGACTACAGGTATAAAAGAACGTGATTAGTATATTCTGTTTTGTGCTTAGCTCCAAGCCCATTCATTCCCACTAAAGACCTAAATATTTAGAATAGGTTTCAAATGCATAGTTTAATTTCTAAAAAGGGCTCAGTAATTTACTTAATCAGATGTGAACTGTAGTTTTTAGCAAACGATACTTGAATAGGAGTAAAAACTGCTGGGGACCATTTACTCTAGTAAGTACTGATGGCAGCCAAATGGTGTATGTTGGATTGACTAAAAATAAATTACAGTCCTCCTGTTCATCATAGTAAAGAAACATGTCACCCAGTCAATGTAGTGTCTCATTGATGTGCCAGGTTTTGGACAACTGGAGGGATAAGCTACATCACGCTCTTTTTATGGGATTTGTTGATAAGAACACAAATAGTGTCTCACACCAGCCATATCCTCTAAAGACACAACAGCTGAAGTTCTGCCTGCTCGGAACCAAGTCACTGGAGATTCAACATTTTACACGTGTGCATTTTCACCAACTAATGCTACCCACTAAACACTAAAGTAATTACGAATGGGAAAGTTACATATTCACAGCGTGCTAACTTAATTTGCAACACGTCCCACAATATGAGAAACACACGTTACTGACTAATTATTATATTCAGTAATGACATAAACCTTTCGGTCTCTTCTACAGAAAATGTAACTGTTGGAGGATAGTTTAGTAGACGTTAGCTAACTCTCTAACGTTAACTAACGTTTAATAAGGTCAAACGTTAACCTTAACGTTACATTCAAATACTGAGGACACATTTCTTCTACAAATGTGACATTAACGTTACTTAAATATAGGGAGTAAATATAAGAAACGGTACAAAGACAATTACTATGGGGTTCATTTGTGCCATAAATTATCTGGTGTAACTGTGGTTGAAAGGGGCGTTCAAGACTGACCGCGCGGGACCAAATAATGGTCAGGCAGAACAGCTAGCTAACACTAGCTAACAACATTAGCTTGTTACAAACTTAGCAACTCCGTAGACTAACTTTCAGCTTTTGTTTCAACTTTCTTCGCTTGAATGTATCGACTTTTTCACGAATGCATACCTTCCATGTATCCAGTTCGATTCCTCTCGCCTTTCTGACAGTCAGAAATATTGATTGAATTCGAAGTTTGAGCTCGGAGTTCCGCAGCTGAGATTCTCACTCGGTCCAGCTCGTTCGCCATCTTTGGTTGATATACTTGAAAACAAACACAACAAGTATGGTGGCCAAGCGGGATCAAACATGTTCACCAGCTGACGTTTAAGCGAAAGCAGCCTTCGCATACCTGCAAACCGACTTCCTATGGTCCCCTCACATTTTAGTCTCTGCTCACGGTTTATCAGATCTTTTTATTACTATATTACTACTACTAAATTCACTTTTTAAGCCAAATGAAGAACCACGAATGTATTAATATTATTAATTTTTCATTTATTATTTCTGCCTTGATACACATAAAATTCTCATGTTAACCCTTAATATATCTAGGCTAATATTTCCATAGGCAGTTTTATTTTATTTATATTTATACATGTATGTATACTTATTGTGCCTTTTAATGTGTATTTTCTTTTACGTCATTCAACTATATGGTCTTTTGTAGTAATTCCTGGTTTTGTGTTATGTGAAGATCTAGTTATTCGTATCCTATGTATCAGCCTAGTGCATTCAATATAATTTAACGTTTTTAAATCAAAATCCCTTCATTATTATAGATCTCTGATTAACAAATAGGCACAACAGCTTTTCCCTACTTCTGCTTATGCAGACATATTACTTGATAAAAGGGTGTTTGATAATTATATAATTGTATTTTTTCATTTTCTGTTACAATTTTACAAAATGTGTCTCATTCTAAAATGTGTAGTGATGTAATTCTTATGTAGGCCTTGACCTACATGGGGGGAAGGGGGCTGAAAAGGTCTGCACATTATATAAAGAAATAGACAGATATCCTACATATAAACACACCCTCAATTCCAGACAATTTCCACTAGATGTCAGGATTGATTACTTATTCTCATTTTTAGCCTATCTGCCCATTGTCCAACCCTTTGGGTTGGCCCCATCAACAAACCCCCCCCCCCCCCCCCCCCCCCCCCCATCTACTTTTGTTTCCCATCTAATTTATATTAATATACTGCAACATCTACTCTTTGACACATAATTTCTCTCCTGTCTTGCACTTATGACTTTAATGTGCACTGACAAAGTGTGGAGGGGAATTGTGGGACTGCAGAAAAAAATGGCACACAGAAAGACTGGGTAGTGCGTGTATGCACATATGAGTTGGTGTATGTGGAGAGTTCCTGCAGACATCATCGGTGTGGCTGATACTAGAGTAAACAGCTTCATTTCCCTAGCAACACCAAATTAAAGGGCCAGAGTCTCCTGTCCTTCCTATTAATCTCCCACACACTCTTTTTTTGTTCACTTTCCTTGATTATGTCACTAAATTATTTATCCAAGGTGCTTGGCTCACTCCTTTGGCATATAATCAGGAATGTCCACACAAACTTATGTGTGTGAAGAAATAAGGCTACTTCTTATTGTTATAGAAGTTACTTTTGTCTAACTTAGTTGCTACAGTACATGCCCAAATCACAAATCAGGCAGACAGAAAAAGAGAAAATACAAGCAGCAAGAATAAAGCTAATATACACAAATACACATTTTCATAGACCATTTATTAATTTGTTACAGTTTTACTTTCATGGGACTGTCTTATTTCATTATTGTTGTCTTTTAGCATGTTTGTAAAAATTTCTTTTAAAGTTAAATTAATATGACATGCTGATGATGATTATTATCCTCTTATTCCAGTCATTAACTCACTCTCTGTTTTTCATTTTGTTATTGCAGTTATTTTTCGTTGTATAAACAATAAGCCACATTGTGTGTGAATGCAGAATACTGTTTTGATGTAGTGCTGGCAGTGTCTCTTGATGAAACACTGGCACACCAGAGGTTGTAGAATGTTTTGTGTCTGCAGTGGAGAAGTGTGAGAGAGGGAGGGGGGCTGCCGGAAGTGGTGGGCGTGTGTCTCCCTGTGTGTGTGTGTGGGTGTGTGTGAGTCTGTAAGCGTGTGTGCTTGTGTGCCTCCGTGCGCGTGTGTATGTGTGCAGAGTTCTGATTGTCAGTGCTGCACCACAGTGCAGGTGGAGCAATGCAGGATGATAAGAGACACCGAAGGACAGAGGGAGGTAGGCAGGGAAGGAGGGAGACGGAGAGAAAGAGGAGGCGAGGGAGAGAGGTGAGGAGACATGATGCAGGAGGAGTGGAGAGAACACGAGGAGAGAGTATGAATACAGATGAGAAAAGCGGGGGAAGCAGGGAGCTTTTGCAGGTGAATTTTTGACACCAGGGGGTTTCTCCAGCCCAATCAAATCCTGATCTCTCCTGCCCCCATCTTATTTTCCCTCTCTCTTTCTGTCTATCTCTCTCTGTCTCCCCCCACTGGGACACCGGGAGGTGGGAGGAGATGACTTTTAGAGATAACTGGAGTGGAGGAGGAGGACAGATGGGAGAATACAGTCAGCAGAGAAAGAGATGAGACAAGAGTGGGACACTGTGGTTGAGGATGGAGCCGAATGAAAATACTGCTGGGGTTGAAACCAAAAATTGGTAACAAATGAAAGAAAACGAAAATGGCAGGGAGATAAAAGTGAGATTACTGAAATGGGATCCACACCGCAAGTATGACAGAGGCAGAAATGAACAAACGTGTGTGTGTGTAGGAGAGACAGACAGAAAGACACAGAGAAAGAGAGACTGAGGCCAGAGGCTTGTGTGACGCATATTTGCTGGCACTCAATGTTTGGAATTTATCCATTGCAACTGGCTTTAATGTATAATTCACAAAAAGAGATGGAGGGAGTGACAAGGGAGGAGTGAGCGAAAAGACAATATGAGATGGAGTACATGGAGTGATGTGTCAATGCAGAGGAGCCAAACAGAAGATAGAGAATTTTAAACAAAGAAGTCCAAGGCAGAATGTAACACAGATTGTAGCAGTGGAAGCTATTGACTGCATTTCAAGACCTCATCCGATTAAAGTTTCATTAAAGACATGAATCAAAGACCAAAACTATATCGACATTACTACTGAATATGCAGTGCGCAAACAATGTCACTTCTTAAACTTATACAGTTTCCCCTTAAGTAGCATCAGGATTGTTAATATCATTTTATTCCACACTGTCTGACAGTATCCAGTACAGTATCCTTTGTATTAGCTTCCAACTCTTCAGTGAAGCTGAAGAGTTGCACTTTTCCCTCAAACAGATACATCATGTATTTCTTGTGCTAGAATTCAACCTGACACATTTAGTGCCTTTAGGAAACTTTGAACAATGTTTGGCTAAGCTAAGAATGCTGCATTCAGGATCATGGTGCCACTATCTGGAACCAGTTGGCCTGTATGGGAACAATCTAGTCTACAAGAATGTAATTGTTGTGTTTTAACTGACAATACTTTAATATATATATATCCAAAGACTCCCTGGAAAGCAGTGTTAACACCAAAATATACTAAATTGAAATTGATTGCACAGCATGAGTTCATAATGACTGGAACACTGGCATGTCAGTGAGTTTAAATGAGTTAACTCTTTACAGCTGATTTTGAGACATACTTGGAAACGCCTGCTTCATGTCCACCAGATGGATGTGCAGTATACATGATATTAAATTAATATATTAATATTAAAATATTCCTGGTGAGCCGCACTGGAAATTCCAACATTCCCCATGCTGAACTCGTACAAACAGATGCACTCACTCACTCCGACACTGACACCCCCCTATCCAACACATGCGCACATGCACAAACGATTGCCCACGCTTGTATAAACACAAACACACACACACATACAGCTGGCATTGCACGTTAATTACATTCAGCATATGACTTTGGCATAATGTTGTGAAGTTTTGGGTGACTCACTGTTGGAGTTACAGCAGAGACGGCATATGACTTTGCAAAAGGACAGCCCGTCTAGGCATCCTCTGCCACAGATGCTCTTTAAATGTAATGACATCACAGGAATAATCTTGTCATGCCATCTCAGGTGAGTCCATTTTTGCTGGAGCCATTTAATTGGCCGAGAAACACATGTCACAGAGAAAGTACATGCTCCATTACACACGTTTCTTCTTCTTCCTCCTCCTCCTCCTCCTCCTCCCCCCCTCACCACACAACATTAAAAACACACATATTCAAAGTTTCTGAAGAGATGGGTTCACAATAACTGTCTCTGCTTAGGTATGTGCGTGTGTGTGTGGGGGTGGATGTGGAGTCGCTACTGTGTGTGAGTGTGGGTTTGCGACATCACAAATCTTGTAGGCAAGAAGAGCACAGAGTCAGTGGAGGGAACGACGTGGGGGCAAGAGGGTTTTCACTAATATACACCCACTCTTTCCATCTCATTCCGACACACACACACACACACACACACACACACACACTTCTCTCTCCTCCTCGGCTCTCCTTTGACAGAATCCTCATTATGGGCACGTTTGGCAGCACTGAGTCTTCATCCTCCTCCTCCTCCTCCTCCTCCTCTCCCTCCTGGTCTCCATCCCTCTGCTCCTCTCTCCCTTTCTGTCTTTTTCATTTGCACATTCTCTCTTGCCCTGCTCGTTGTGTTCGAGCCAGCTTGGCAATCAAAGGGAGAGAAAAAACACAAATGAGCGTGAAGGGGTGGGGGTAGGGTGGGGGCTCACTGGGATTTCAGTATGAGTCAGAATGGGAGAAGGGGAGGTGGGAAGGCAAGGTAGGCGGTTGTGAGGAGAGAGGAGAGTGTATGGGAGGGATGTGTTTCTTTTTTTCCCTCTCTTTCTTTCTCTCTGACTGTCTGACTGCATTCTCTGTTTGGAATACAGATGAGGAGATAAAAAGAGAGCCAACAACTGGGCATGACAGACAGATAAGAGATATGAACAGGAAATAAATCTGCATCCTGATTCACAATCAAACCTCGATGTATATACTGTATGCAAGGTGAATGTTGAATGTAAGTCGAAGGCGGACTGCCTGCAGGCTGATGACTTGGTGTCAAAGCAAGACGCAAAAGGTTTACAAACTGAATATATCATCCAGAATCATCAAATTAAAAAAAAGAAAATGTTAAAAAAAGAACATTACACTGTAGCAGTGTGTGTGTGTGTGTGTGTGTGTGTGTGCACGTGTGTGTGCACGTGTGTGATTTCATGTGTGTGTTTATGGCCCAGTAATGAGAGGGAGTGTAAGATTAAGAAGATTAAGGAGGGAGTAAGTGGAACAACCTCATTCACATTATTCAAACTAAAAGAAGAAGAAAAAGCACAGGCCCTGACCAAAACAGAGTGAACAAAATCAAAAGTTGTACTTGCCTTGGTGGGCGTACTGTTGTACTGATTTCTTATCATGCTGCCTGTTAGCTGATAAGCATACGTCCCAGTGGGCTGCTTCTAGTGGGGATATGAATGTGGATTTTAAAGTCATTGTTGGCATGAGCAACAGTCGACACATCTATTCATATTGTGACATCCTTCAAACATCAATACAAGCAAAGGGATCATAGATCTACTCGGTTAGAGGCACACTTCATATGCTTTATAACAAACAAGCCTATTATATGTCATTACTTTGGACAAACCGCTGTATTCTTGACCTCATCCGTGTGATACTTTGCATTACAAAGTGAACCAGGTGTCAGTTATGTGACATTTCCAACCAATTCTCAAACGTTTGAAACATCTAAACCAAGCCATTAAAGAAAATAACCCTCAAAAAGGTTGGACCTATCCACAGATGGCTGTGTGTCTGGTGTTTTCTTTCTCAACATACAGCGAGGAAACAATCGAAGAAAGAGGGGTAAGACATACAACAAAGGTCACTGGTAGAAATGAAATGGGGGACGTTACGATTATATGTCTTCATGCTGCAACACTTTGTCCTTGAACCACAATGACAAACACAGACCACTGTCTCCTGTCATTAGGTGCACCTTTTTGGGGTAAGTTCACTGATATTTAATTTACAGACTTACCTTGTGGGCTTATAGATTTTGATTAAGATATTACTTCTCTTTTATTTGATTGCAAGGTTCCCCGCATGAATCAAAAAATTTCAGGAAAATCAGCAGCAGAGCCGATTGAAATCAGAAACTCTGTGGTGAAATACATTCTCAAAGTTTAGCTTTTGACCATAGACCATGATCATCTTAAGTGAAAGAAACCTGCTCAACTGTCACCACGTGACTTAAATACAGAACATAATAACAGGTGCATGGGAGGAGATTGTAACGCTGGTCTGGTGGAGGATGATCTCTGGTGTTGAGATGGCCTCCTTGACCTTTTTTTCCAGCCTTTCATTGACACCTGGTTGATGACTTTGACACCTGTATTCATCTGCGTACATTCACTAAAGAAATGCTGTGTGATACGCTTGAAATTCTGGTAAAACTAGAACTAAATGGACCTTGAGTTTTTAATATTTTAATACATATGTTTGTTCTCAATGTTAAAAATCAATCTCCATGCACAGGGAATTCTTTGGATTTGGAGTACTGGCAAGTACAGTTGAGACCTTGAGAAACAGAGAGAGGGAGAGGACAAAGTAGCGGTGGTGATCAAAGGAGGATGATCTCAAACAGCACATCACCACTACAGGCTGTCCCCCTGCTGTTCAGCTCAATTGGGAGTTCATTCAAATTCACAAACTGACACAATTTGATTTTAGGGTGTATCTTCCCTTTATGAGTGCTGCAATGGGTTTGTGTTATTCAATGGAAAGTTCAGAAATATTAAAGAATTACACTATGAATGTAATAACAGGGGTATTCATTTGAAAATGTTTAAAATTACACCTTTATTATTCTACATTTGTTGCTGTAGGTCTGTACCTTCACCTGTAGCATCTGGCTACATTTGAATCATAAAGCATGAAAAGAGGCACAGCAGAAAGTTTCCCTCCAGATTGCAGTGGCTACATTTAAAATATATATTGATTTGTTTTGGACTTTACTTTAAATTGTGAGTAGAATTATCATTGAAGAGAATTTTCTTTTGTAATCCACAGTTGGTCAGCCGGGAATCATCTCCAGTGTATTCAGTCGCTGCTGAAAAATGGAGGTGGGTTGTGGAAGCGACAGATCATAATCCACACCTGGCCTATCCTCCAGTGTTCGGGAGAGTGCAGGGGCATACACGTTTCTCTCTTCCACTGTTGTGTGGCGTGAATCAGTGCTTTCTCAACTTAAGAGAACATAAAAAAAAACTTTACAAAAAAACAGACAAACGGGCATTGTCTGGTGTCCACAGTGCGTCTAATATACAGGAGTCTCTCACCGCGCACGCCCACGTATGTCTGACACACTTCTTTACGCACGAGGGTCTCCCCCCAAATCTCCCCGAATGAGTTCAACAGTGTCGAGATGGATCTACGCACGACTCCTGTCACATCTCTCCTGAGGTTTCTACAGATATGTTGTTCAATATTTGGATCATTTTATATAGCCTTTATATTTTTAAATTACATCAATATAAGCCACAAAAAGCAGTGCACTGCAGCAAACATTCTCAGTCACTCCATGCAGGCAGCTGCAGTGATTCATCACCTAATCTATACATCGCGATTTGCTCATCGCTATGATCACTTGGTAAAACACTTTTTGAACATATGCGACTACAGGTGTCAGATTTGGATGCTTGCGTTCAGCTATTTTTTTCTCTCTCGAAACAATAAGTCGCTTTTAATATTCTCCAATAAATATACTGCATCGAGAGAGCTGAAACTGTAGACTCGTTTTAGGATGATCAGATTGATTTTTGAACATACTTTCGTACATACATACTTACATATTTATTGATGCCTCAAAGTGTCCACTTGAACTAAACACAATATTATCACTGAAGCAACAATAGGCTAAATCCTCTGACATCATGTTTTCTTGCCAAAAAAATGCATACTTTGCGAAATTTAACAACAGATAATTAGGCCTATGTATAGTAAATGGGCTATTATAGGAATATGTTGAGATGGAAATATGATACAACTCACTAATGAGTACCTCGGAGAATCTAAATGTCTTTATATTACAGGAATTGTCCCGCTAGAGCTTTTAATATTTGACGTCTCGGTGTAAAGAGCGCACAAACAACAAGCATGCTATTTTCATCCTCGTGCACAGTGATTCAGGCTATACTTTTCCTCCCCTTTATAAATAGCTGCACTCCGTTCAATGACGTGGGATACGCACGTACATGTGTAGGTGAATCTTTGAATGAGCTCTCCCTTTTCCTCCCTCACCCCCTCCCCTCTACTAGTTACTACGGGATCTCTATAAAAAGCCTACGGTTGATGGGAGAGCCCGGTCTGTATGGGAAGCGACTTTGGAGAAGAGGGACGACAGCGTCTGTGATCGAAGACAGCATGGCACAGATTTGCCCTGACAGTTTCATGTTGACGAAGACAGCGAGTTTAGAGATATGAAAGACATATTTCTACCGCAAGGAGCCGCAGCCATGGTCGCACAGGGGGACTTTGACTGAGGTAAGTTAAACTGCTATCTCTACATACCAGATTTTGTGTTATTTTATCTGAATCGCGAGAGAAAAGAAATCCAACCTGGTGTGTATTGGGCGGGCCACCCCCCTTAAGAAGCCCCGTAGTCTGCTTTAACTGACACTATTCTCATCTTGACTCTCCGGTTGGAAGTTGCTGCAGTGTGACTCATTTTCTATCCCATGTGGGCAGCATTCAGCCTGCAACCTGAAGCTCTGATATGTCACAGATAAATACAAACTGCAGACACAAATCGCCTTCGAAATGTGTCTTTTCTTTCAGAGTCTGGGTCACTCTATTCCAATTATCAATTTAAACACATAGGCTACAAATCACCATGTTAGTTATTTATGTTCACCTGTCAGGCAGGTCGCAACTGCTTCAGAAGGAAACAGGTAGACGCTGTTTTGGTTGCCACTCAGGCAGCACCGGATTCTGTGTTGTCCATCTAAAATGTGCAAATGCCACCGTGCAATGTACACTGACAGGTGCACAGACACGTCTCCTGTGTGTGTGTATGTGTGTGTGTGTGTGTGTGTGTGTGCGTGTGTGTGTGTGTGTGTGTGTGTACGCAGATTTTTGTATGAGTGTGTGTGCGTGTCGAGGGGGAGACAGGGAGTGTGGAGGTGTGGGTGTGTTCCTCACGAACCCCTCTACATTCTCGGGAGCGCGTGGCACCGGGAGGTTTCCGGTGATAGTGATGACATTATAGGCATCACTTTCTTCCGGTGTGGCGATACACTCCTCGCCTCCGCCTCTCCCCCTCCTCCTCCTCCCTCTATGCACTTCCGGCCGGCGTTTCCTTTAACTTTTTTCTCCCCCCCTTTCTCAGTTTTGTGACGTCGTCAGCCAGTGAAGTCAGACATGCGTCATTCTTGCGCACATTGCAGATGATACGCATTCACCTACTATAACCCTTTTAAAGGCATCGCGAGCACACGCGCGCGCACACTGCAGTGTGATCCTCTGGCGTGCGGGGGCGTGAATGCGCAATGTGAGAGGCTCGTGCACGGGCAACACGAGGGAGGAGTGGGTGTATGGAGTCAATGAAACCCCTTGTTCATTCACAACTTGTCATGATCAGACAATGTTAATGAGTTAGTAAAGCAAAGCCACCTGAAATATTATTACACTACCTTGTAATATTATCATAGATATGTAGATATAGCCTATGTAGGCTACAACTTAATTGTGTATGATAAAGCAATCAATCTAGTTAACCATTGTACTGAATGCTGTGGTGCAGCAGTCTAATGCTTAAATGCCTTGCTTAAAAGTCATACAAAGTCAAGAGTGAAGTCCAAGCTCAGGTTCACGGCTCACTTTTTATGATTCCGTGCATATGTCACTGGAGGGACCCGCGTGCACGTCAAGTCAACCTACACGGTCGAAGCAGTTTCTCCCCGGTGCCATGGAAACCGAGCCAGACCAAGCCACTGCCCACGCGCTCTGATAAGCCAGGCGGCAGAATGAAGCGAGAGCCTATTGGTTGGCTCGCGACGTGACGTCACATGGCCGTACCCTCGGGCATGTGACTTGTAGAGCACTGAGAGGCGTGACGGTGCTCGTCACCTGACCAACATCTATTCGCTAATGAGAGCGGAGACTGCAGAGACTGTGGTCCACGTCAGACATGGTTACGTTGAAACTAGGGTGCTATAGTAAAGTAGGCATAAAGGAAGCTAGATAGACGTTTAGAGTTAGATTTTTAAAGTATCCTTATGATGTCTCAGTAGACTAAGATTCTGGACGTTTGACTCTTTACAATGTGTCCTCTCTGCTGTCGCCGTCGTCCAGTTCAGCACCGCGGACAGCGCCGAGCCACAGCGCTGCTGTGTCGCTGTCCCAGCGCCTTAGTGCTGAAACCGGGATGAAACGGAACCTGTTGCAGAGACAAACTCACTAACAAGAGCGGCTTTGCTTATGCAAAGAAATACACTATATATATCACCTTGCTACACAGGCTTTGCAGTTGTTGTATCATTTTCATAGTTCTTAAAGTTTGACTGGTTTTAGTCGCCTATAGCATACTAACATGGTTGCATAGCTGTTAAATTTCCCCTGAATTTGTCCAACTTAAATGTCCAAGTTAAAGGGCCAAAAGCACAACAGCTTAAGGTTTTTGAGGGTAAGAAGGGGAGAGAAAGTTTATTTTTCTAGTTTTGAAGTTGTTTAAAGTTCTAGCAAATTAGGTGCTAAATGGTCAATATCCTGAAAAATGAAATATTCAACAATGCCTTGTTTGGGACTGCATAAAGATATGGCAGCCAAAGCAATAATCATTCAGATATTCAATAAACCAACAACCTGATGGAAGAGTTGTTGGTTTACAGTATTGGAGGATATCCCCCCAAAAGATTCTTATTCTCCTCTGGGAGATGTGACAGTTTCATTACATCAAAATAGTCAAACACAGCTTACTAGATCTGTCTCTCCTTCTCTCTAGTTGTCCCTCTGCCTCACTTGCTCTATGCTCTCTCTCACTATCTCGCACACACTTGCATGCATATAAACACTAACTAGGTCAGGGGCAGGAAAAACAGTGGGTGGATGATGCCTTGTGCCAATCTTGCCAAGATTATTTTTTTTGTAAAAAGTTTTCTAAGCTCTCAGATAAAAATATGAGCTGGATGACTGAGAATATCTGTAGACATTTCATTAATTTTACCTTACAGTTTTTAAAATTCGCTTGACTGATTGACTGGCTGATCAGTCAAATGCATAGATGATTAATTGATCACCTGGATACATTGTTTCTTTTTTATAAAAAAAAGTCAGTTTGTAGTCAAACATTTCTGGACAAGTCAGCAACACGATGTTGTCACAGATAATGGTGCAGAGATGGTGCTAGAACTACACCTAAAGCCCTAACTGAAGAAAACATTACCATGATGGTTAAAGTAGTAGCAGCATCTTATCGTTGCAGCAAAGTTTTCCCATGAGAACTTTTTAAGTCACTGGGATGCCCCTAGTCAACAAGCACTGCACTAATCAGCATCCTCCTCCTGGAAATTGTGTTTCCAGTAATTTAATATCTATATCCCCTCTTTTTTTTTTTTTTTTTTGCTGATGCAGGTCTCCAAAAGAGGTGTTGGTTGTCCTTCTTACCATCTCTTCCCTATCCTCCTAACCTGGCCAGAGCATCAGCACCTTGGCTTTAGACTGCTTACTGCTTATACAGTGTCACAGTACAGTAACAGTCTACAGTCATGGCTACTGAAGCCTGGCAATGCACCAAACACACTACAGTGAAGGCAACATGGACATGAAGAGACCATGCCGTGTCGATGTCAAGGAAACAAAAACACCATGGAAATACTGTTCGGTGCTTTTGAAATAGTTGATGTGATGATGTATGTTAGAGATGTCTCTTTTTCTCTCTCTCTGTCTCTTTTCTCCTACTCAGAAAGGACCTGTGTGGGCTTGCATTGGGGGAGTCCCACACCTTGTATGTGCGTAACATCCACACTAACACCAATGAGACCTCGCCAATTCCTGTTCCCATGCCAACTCCAGCTCCTCCTCATCCCCCCTGCTGTCTCCATGGCGACCGTGGCTTTAGATTGTTACTCTAGCAGCAGCACCATGGTAACAGTCTACAGCCATGGTCGTTAGGGGCAGGTGTCACTAGGAAAAGAAAAAAAGAAAGGGAAAAGTTGAGTTGTAGCTCATAATTAAGTGTGCATTAGATGTATCTGTTGAAATTCTCTTGGAAAGTAGGTCAGAGGTTGTACACTCTACCTGTATACTGGCAGAGTTGTCAGTTTGACTTTTTCATGGCTGCAAATATCTGTGTGAGTTCCTTTATAAGATACTAAAATGTATTTTATATAGTGTTGTATTTCTTTGTAATATTACAATAACACACATAACGTAATTTATCTGATGAGCCACCCAAAGTTTAGCAATCAAGAATGCAATGACACATTCAGACACATGTTGCTTTTCACTTTCTTTCATTTTATTAGGTGTAATGTGTTTCTTTATGGTTTGAGCACTGACTACGGTAATGAATGCAAATAGCACATGCTGAACGGATGAGTCAGCCAGCTCCAACACCTGTTCCGCTCTCTGTTTATCAGACAAGAGCGGCCTCACTTCAAAGCAGCACAGCCAGGAATTCCCAGTAGGTAGCGCTATAACCTGCAGGCACAAACACAAACCACACACTGGGACCTACAGAGGTGAGCTAATCCACATGTATGCATGCACAGATATACACGTACAGTATGCTCACAACACACACACACACACACACACACACACAACACACACACACACACACACACACACACACACACACACACACACACACACACACACACACACACACACACACACACACACACACACACACACACACGGAATGGACTAGTCCTTGTGCCATGCGTCCTCTAGCACTCAATCATAACCATAGTTATTCTGCCCTCTACAGGTGAGAATTGCTTATAACAGAGGTAGTAAACTTTTTCAAAGCTGAAACATTTTGGAGCAAAACCTGCCTGATTTAATCAAATAAATTAAATAAATGAAAACATGTGCCATAGTGTTTTGTGGATCCTTGCTAAGATAGCTGCCTTTTGTTTGTAGTTACAGTTTGTAACTGACACAACAGATAGGGGTGTTATTTGAGGTCTGAGTAGAAAACATGTTTTAAAACAAGACAAATACCTATTGGAGCAACTCGAGATTCCAGCATGACAAAAAAGGTAGACTTCTCATGCGTGGCAGCTGTTCAAACTCTCAGATATCATAGATGATTGGAGTTTTTCAAAGTTAGTAAAAAGAAGTAGAGTAAAAAGTATAGTGATGCAGGCAAAAAGAGTGCACAGCACATAGAGTGTGGCTGCACCATGGAGAAATTAGTTTAATTTTTAACTTAAAAAAATCTATGTAAACTGCTTTACCATGTGGACTGCATGCATTTTTTTTAATCCCTAAGATGACAATCCTTTGAGGCACATAACTTTGTCACCTTACTTTTTACAAAGCATGCTAACTGAGGATTTACAGAAGTTTATGGAGAGAAAAGTATTTTACTCTAAGATCAGCTGGATGAACAGTTGTTTATCCTCTTCCTCCCTGCACCGTAAAAGCTCATGTGCTGACAGAAAAACAGCAGCACATAAACTCTTACTGTTCAGGGCTGAGAAGTAAAGCACAAGTATCACAACAGGTCCAGTACAATTTAAGAGACCATTCCACTGATTAGCCACTGTAGAGCTCTACTATTTATCAAAATTAACTTAAATAAACCTTCCCATAGTGCTGTAGTCTAGATCACCCAAACTCAGACCAAGACCGATGGAGGGCGAGACCGAGTCAAGACCAAAACCAGTTCCCCACATTACATGACACAAAATAAAATGTGGAACGAGATCATAGGTACTTCTCAAACTGATCTGAAAGATCCACATTCCCATTAAAACACCCACATACAATCCACGTAAGCTTTGTGGGGAGGGGTGTCAGTTGTTAACGGGAATAACACATTTTAAAATAGCGTTATTGGTTGCATTTAAACCAATAAGTTTTACATCCAATCAAAGTAAAGCTGTTAACACCGGTCTCGAGTCCTACCACACCACCTTCCCACATTAGGTCCCAGTGGGGTTACTGAACACCCATCAAAGCTGCTTGACTTTTATTATGGTCATTACTTTCAGTAGTTATTTTGCTATTGTTAATAAAATTTTGAATGATCATTGAGCTACAGATACACGGCAAAGGCTCTTGATGGAATTACTGCAAAGCCTGTTTTTCACCCTCCAAACCTCTTAATAACTGTCTGAAACCAAACAAGATTGTGCAACAGTGTTCACATTTTTTTAGATATGTTAGCCAAGACATGCCTCTCTCTCTCTCTCTCTCGGCCTGTTTCATCCACACTCTACCACAGTCCTCCTCCAAAGTCACGATGACTAATATTTACCCCAGTAGTGTCAGTAAGGCACCTATAAGGACAGCCAAACCACAGCTCTGCTTGCCAGGGCCCAGGCACGGCCTCTAAAACAGTCCAGTAAAGCACAGACCAGCGACTGCAGATGACATCAACTTCAGACTGCTTCAGCTCTGTCCTCAGTTCACCTTTGTACCTCCTCAGTCAACAATCCACACAACCTTTGGACATATTTACATTTGGTATTAAAGGGACAGTTTTAAGCAGGCACTCCTACACTGAACAGGTTGAGTGGCCAAACACAGACAAGATGACCAAATCTGTTACAGTTTGTTTACGGCATCTAGCCATTAAACAAATAAATGACAATATGTCGCATATCTGAAAACAGTGAGAGGGATAGATTGAAAGAATGCTACATTTGATGGCTGGGCGGGGGAAAAAAACAGACCAGGTTTTGGCCCCAGCCAAAGTACACTTAGTCCACACAAACAAGAAAACCACAAAGTAGGGTAGAAGAAAATCAGAAGTGTGTTAGTCCGCAAGCATGGAATAAGAAATGACCAAATCACACCCATATGGAGGAAAAAATATGCAGACACATACCCACGCACAGCACACACATGCACACCCACAGCCCGATGTTTGGGCCTGGATGCCACGCTTAAACTGCAGAATAGAGCTCTTCACTGTGTGGTTTCATGTCATTATCTGACATCAACTCACTTTCCCTGCCTTTTCCGTTTCTTTAAATAGCAATTTGACTGACAACTCTAAATATACTCCCTCTGTTCCCTCGCTGACATGTCAACACACATCACACACGCGTCAAACACACTGTGTAGATTACCAGCTCTTGCAACATGAGGTTGCTGTCTTTTTCTATGCAAAGTATGCAAGCGCACGTTCACACCTAGTCACAGACACAAACCAACCCACAAACACGCACACAAACAAACACAGGAAGCAGAGAGGCATGGCTAAATCCCATGATACACTGGACACAGGCCATACCTCTGGAAAACATCCACTGTGAAGTTACATCACATCCACCCGCACCAGCACACCAGTTTAACAGTGCAAGTACACATGAACACATACAGACATGCGCAGGCTTAAATTAATTGATAATATCAGGTCAGTAGCCATCTTTTCACAGAATTGTGAAAGATCAGGTTAAAAATCCAAACTACGCAACAGCCCCTCTGTCTTCAGCATCGCCTCTTTGTTGGGATCAGAACATTGCAGGTTACAATGATGGCAAACATCGAAATAATGGTGAATAGTTGCAACAACAAAAGAAGTATGTTAATCCAAAAGTTGAAGGCCAGGTAATCTCAAGTCTTCCAAGTATTCCAGTGAGAGCTCTCAGCAGTGGAAGCTGGAGTAACAAGGCAGGGTTGGTCAAGTTTGTCAGTGTCTGGACGAGCCCGGGCCATGGGATGACCAGGCTCTTTGGAGTTTAAGTGCAAGTCTTATATAGACACAGCACCACGTGGCCCCTCCCCTCCTTCTGTCTCCCATAACAACAAACGCTCCATAATCAAAATAGAGTCCATCTGTGCTCCGACACACCCTTCTGCCCCCTGCTCCATTCCCCACACTCCACCGGGGGGGGAGGGGGAGGGAAAAAGTGATCATTCAAACGCGGCAAAAACTTCAATGTGCCCTCACTCTCCCTCTTTAACTGCAGCAGCCAGAGAGAGGCAGGGTGGGAGAGAGGCAGCGAGTGAGGGAGGGTGGGAAGATAACTCCACCCTCATCTGTCCCTGTCTCTGATTCCATTATTTCCCGGTTGTTGTGCAACAGGGGGAACGGATTCCTGAGAAGAGAGTCACGGCTCTGTTGTAAAACTTACTGGCAAGAGTGACCCTCTGTGTTTTTCTTTCACTGTTTCCCTCGCTCACTCACTTGCTCCGTTTGTCTCTAGTCGTTATCAAAACCATGTGTTGTGTGTGTCTGCTGTGAGGTCTTGGAGGGACACAAGGGCCACGGGGGAGCACAGGAGAGAATGAATTTGAGAGCCCATCATGGCGAAACGAGGCCACATAGCCATGATATGTGAGCGGCAGCTGCAGCTCACTTAGACGTCGAAACAGGTGACATGTTATAAACATTATGACAGGATTGTTTAGGTAAGCGAGACTGTGCGTTTACAAGACAGGAAATTGATATAAGCTGAATAGAAGCTGTTTCACTGTGGAATTTCATCTCAGCAGGGCAAATAACCACCCACAACAGCACACAGTATGTATGCATGTATGTAGTTTGGATTTTGAGATGTGCAGATAAACAAAACTACTCTTGTCCATGTCATTAATGTAGCAGACATTTGATAGGGTATGTTGCACCCAAAAGCTGATGACACACAGGATGTGGAAGGGAGGAGGATGGTAGAGGCCAGTGGGAGATGAAAGCAAAAAGGGAGAGAGAGAGGTAGAGAGGAGAGAGCCCACATCTGGAAACAATCGAAAGAGTGCAGTCCGAGGTGCACATGCTTTCAACTATAAAAGAACAACATGTCCTTGAACCCTGTGCATTTGAGCGTGTGTAAACCTGTCTATGCAAACCGCATATGAGGGAACACATTAAACCGGTCACTGAGATACACCACCTCAGAAGGGCAGAGCAACCCTTCATTACTCCTCACAGCTGATGCTGCCATAATTTCAAACGCAAATATAATGGCGAAAAATAACTCAGCAACCACATAATGATGGTAAAGATGACTCAACTATTGTTTATTATCATTATTATTATCATGTTTAAGTTTGTTTCCCCCCCTCCTCATGTACCTTCATTTGTATACACTTTGGGGCAGACAATTTGAGTAACTCTTTGTTACTAAAAAACTTATTAGATCAAGGTTTCCACTGTGGCTCTGATATAAAATTTTTGTCATAACATTCCACAATCATGGCGGAATGTTCCCAGAACCTAAAAATGTCAGTCTGCGCCTGGCATAGTGTTGTTTTTATAAAAGGGACAACACTTACTAGCTTTGACTACTGAGATTACTGCAGGGATAGAACTGTAAATACATTTGCATCCTGTAAAATGGCGATTTATGATCATTCTTAATGTTCATCTACTTTCCAAACAAATGAAACAAATATCCTGATTGTTCCCATCTGCCAGTCTGTCTTAAGGCCTCAGTACACTTCAAACAAAGCGCTGGTTGGATCGTATTACAGTGTCTGAAATGCCCTTTCTGACAGGAGGATAACTTTAGGCAGCTCTCCTTTTCCGTATCTTCACACAGGGCAGAACAATTGTGTGAAACACCATGAATGCCTTCGAGGAGATTTGTACGATTTCTTGTGCGAGGGCAGAGAGGAACGCAAAAGAAAGAGAGAGCGAGTTACAGAGGGATGCAGCCGGGAGGAGGCTATGACAGCAGGCTTTCAGTCCTGCCTTCCAGCGGGAGCGTTCAGACACAGGTAGAGACACTTTGTTGGAAGCATACTGAGGCCTTTATCTCATTATCTCGATCGATTCTCTGTTCAGAAAAAAATTCCATATATATTTTTCATATACCAGCTGGAGCTGAAACCTTCATGACACTATCGGTTATTTAGTTATTAATCCCCAAGCCCATGTGGGAGAAGATGCAAGGGTTAAAAGGTTTGGTTTAAATTTGTCATTTTCACAACAGATGTGTGGGAAAAGCACAGATGTAAATAACACTTTACTGACCACCAGTCAGTGAGATCTACAACATAACCCAGTGTATTTTTCCTTTTCATTAATTAATAAAATTATATCTAAAGCAACACATTACTGTTAATGTATATTAGATTGTACTCTGCATCGAATAATGGAATTATACTTGACTTCTTTGTTTTAACATCAGCATTATCCAACAAAGGTTAAAATCAAGGGCAACTGGACTTGGTTGAAGATACTGGAAGACGTTTCGTCCGTCATCCAAAGGACTTCTTCAGTTCTGACTGACTGGCAGGGAAACTCAGCTATTTAACCTCAGTGGGGTCGTTATCCCGGGTCATCGATACCGCTGGTTCGTTAGTGTTCCTTGTTGCTGTGACGACAGTCGTTACAGTCGTTAAGACTACCTGTGGCCAAGACTGAACGACCATCGTTGGTATCTTCACCTGAGGCCAATAGGTTACGTTTGTTGAGTTTCCTGGGAAGTGATGAAAGGACAGCATTGTGATAAGTGGTGGCGTAGACCCCCTCCTCTGTTCAATGACGGCTTCTCGACCCTGGTGTAGATGGCTTCCTTGACACCTCTTTCAAACCATCCATCTTCTCTGTCTATAATGTGCACCTGGTGGTCCTCAAACGAGTGTCCTCTGTCCTTCAAATGTAAGTAGACAGCAGAGTCTTGACCTGAGGAGTTGGCCCTTCTGTGTTGAGCCATGCGTTTGTGTAGTGGTTGTTTAGTCTCCCCAATATACTGGTCTGTGCATTCCTCACTGCATTGGACCGCATACACTAGATTGCTTTTCTTGTGTTTGGGTGTGCGGTCTTTGGGGCGGACCAGCATCTGTCTTAGTGTGTTCTTGGGTTTAAAAAACACAGGGATGTTGTGTTTGTTGAAAATCCTCCTTTGTTTCTCTGATACTCCAGACACGTATGGAATCACAATGTTGTTGCGTTTGACCTTCTTTTCCTCCTGCCCTGTAGTTTTGTTCTTCTTGGATCTTGTAGCTGTTTTCACAAAGGTCCATTTAGGGTCTCCACAGGCTGTAAGTGCCCCCTTCAGGTGGTTCTGTTCCTTCTCTCTGGCTTGGGCGCTTGTTGGTATGTTTTCTGCTCTGTGGTGCAGTGTTCTGATGACCCCTAGCTTGTGCTCCAGTGGGTGGTGTGAATCGAAGAGTAGGTATTGGTCTGTGTGTGTGTGTTTTCTGTAAACACCAATCTGCAGGCTCCTGTCCTCTTCAATGTGTACAGCGCAGTCCAGGAAGGCCAAACTGTTGTTGTGAACATCTTCTCGTGTGAACTTGATGTTACTGTCCACAGAGTTGATGTGTTCTGTGAAGGCTTGCACTTCCTGGCTTTTAATTTTGACCCAGGTGTCGTCCACGATGACCTGGGATAACGACCCCACTGAGGTTAAATAGCTGAGTTTCCCTGCCAGTCAGTCAGAACTGAAGAAGTCCTTTGGATGAGGGACGAAACGTCTTCCAGTATCTTCAACCAAGACCAGTTGCCCTTGATTTTAACCTTCGTTGGATAACTATGACCTGGATGACTGAGAATCTTCATAGACAATATCAGCATTATTTATTGAACATCGGCCGCCCTGCTCTTTAAATATTGGCATTGGCCTCGAACATTGAAAAACCCATCTTGTTCTGCCACTAAAGAATGTTATTAATTACACATTATAGTAGCGTTAAAGCTATTACACAGCTCAAAAAAGAAAAGAAACAGAGACCAGAACACATTAAATAAACAACTGTCACTTGATTTATTGTCTTTTACAAGACATCTTCCCTGAGAAGGACAGCAGTCACTGTACTGTTTTGGATGGGAAAAAAAACATCTTCCAGAGCACAAAGGCCATGACTCTGGAATCAATGATGTTACCACAATATTTTTTTGAACATTAAATAAACATAATTCCCAGGCCATATTTCAGCACGTGAGCCTTATTCACGGATTGTATCTCTTCACTTATCCAGTACCTGACATTCGTTCTCACTGGAACCTCTTGAGAAAGTCCTGGTAGGTTTGTCTGTGAGCAGACGCGGCAGGAACAAAATGGCCACCAGGATGCATCAGGACCTGAGGGTCTTGGAAGGAGGGCAGGAGCTCCCGGCTCATGTTGTCAGGGATGACTCTGTCCTCCAGTCCAAACACATGCAGAGAGGGGATCTGGAGGGGAGCACTGTAGAATTTTTCATGTTCTTTACACGCGCTGCGGAAACCAGCAACAAGGATGGCAAAGCGGAAGCTGAACTCTGGCTCCAGTTTTTGCTCCTGAAGCCAGCACAGCATGGCCACAAAAGCTGCTCCCTGACTAAAGCCCAGAATCCCGTCAAACGGACCTTGAACCTTCACTGCTTCTCTCACAACTGTCACGCTCTCGCTGAGCCCCAGGCTTTCCTCACACTGCTGGTGAGCGCTGAAACTCCGAGCTTGGACGTCAGAAAACCACCAACCCTTGGGCTCCTCGTCGCCTCCAGGTCCAGGACCTGAACCATTCTCCTTCTCTAGAGCTTCTGAACAGACAGAAAAAGAAAGTGGTAATTCTACTGTGCTAAATTCAAAAGGGAGGACTCTGAAAATTAATATTTACATTAGGACATAAATACAAATATTTACTGTATATATTACAATCTGGATTTTTTTAATAGTGCATGAAAGCAGGTCAATTTTTTTCCCATAATGTTTTTGTAGTTTTAATATTCAGTATTCTTAATATTTCGTAGAATGTAAATCTGTGCAAGTGCAGTTTCCTGTTTCAACCTAATGACTTTTCAGACCACAGACAATTTAAGGTAAGGAAATTGATATTCAGTTAATAAATTATCTTGCTGTTCCCATAAACTTTTAAGGTTAAAAAAGTTTAGCTGCTATGGAAACAAAATTATATCAAACTATAATATGTTACATTAGTATCTTTAAGTTGACAGGTTGAGCCCAAATAGTAATTTTCACCTTTTGTGCCTCCCATGTTATAATGCAGCCTACTCATGTAAGGACACATTACAGTAATTGTGGTAGTCATAATTTTATATATATCTGCATCATTATTTTTCATGTCATGTACTTAATGTATGACAGGTGATCAAGTTGAAGAATACAATACTGTTGTGTCATATAAGTTTAATTAAAAGACACTAAAGAATTAGAAAAATATCATATTTGAGTTTTCTTTTACCAACTTTACTAAATTTGTTTTTATCCATTCAAGTAGTCAATTAGCTAGCCTATTTACTTTCTTTACTTCATCTAGTTTTATTGTGCATGTGTAACAACATCCATATTCCTTATTGAGAAGTCATTGTAGAATAAAGCCAAAGCCATCTACAAAGTGAAAGCAAGCTTCTCATTTCCGCCTCATACTTTCAATAACATGAAACTTGTTGATCTCCCCGTCGGTGTGTTGTGTTCGGAGGCAGGCGTGGACGGTGACCCACCTTCACTGCTGGCTTGCTGCACACTGAGCGGTGCACTGAGGTAAACAAGCTCCACTTGTTTCTTCAACAGTTTCCGCAGAGCTCCCGTCTTGTCACGGAACGAGTTGCCGTTTTGACGGTAACCATGAATGCACAGGACCCGGAGAGGTGCCATGCAGAAGTTAGCCTAGCAAAATTAGCCAGAGAAGTTAACGTTAGTTTCACTTACAGATCGGAGGATATTAACGTTAACGTTAATATGTAAGAATAACAGGTCGTTGTCAAATAGAACACCACTTTAATGGGTCAGATTAAATACACAGCCGGATATCTGGACGACGAGAAAGAGTTACTTTGCTATTAATATAACGAAAATTCAGCAAATGTAGGAGACAGACGAATTATACTCTTGAGGTCAGCCGGAATGAATGAAAACTACTTCCGTTCCGTTTATTCTTTTCAAAGTAAAATCCTTGAAGACTGTAATATTTCTCTTTATGTACCAATGTAACAATAAAGAATACATTTAAAGGAGAATATACAGTAAATAAACACTTGCAGAACGCATTTTTAACGTTTTATTTTTGGACGTTTTGATACTTCATTTGAAGACATCAGAAAGCTTTTTGCAACATGCATTTCCTAGAAAAAATGAGCTAAACGTACAGAAAGCCCAGAGCTAGACAGAACTCACCTGCATTTATCAGCACTCATAGTAATACCCAGTTTAATGGTTCCCTGTTGATTAATAGAGCCAAAACTTAGTTGGCTCTAGTGATCTCTAACATATGTTTCTGCGAAATGGGAAAATAATGAGCAAACAACAACAAATTCCCTTCCATTTATAGCAGATTAATTTCACTGTCTGATGCTGTACTAATGGTTACAGTGTGAGCTTGCATTTCTGGGCCACAACAATGGAATCATTGCTAGCTGGTGGGAGGCTGACTCCTAAAGACACTGATGAGAATGTCTCTTGCTGTGACACCTCAGACAAGCCAGGTGATCATGAAATCATTGAGTACCCAAATCTTTCATCTCTGTGCACAACACACACACACACACACACACACGCGCGCACACACACACACACACAAACCCAACAAAGAACTTTATTTTCACTACAGATAAAAGTTAAATGCTAATTCTAGGCCACAGGAACTCACTTATCAGACTCTCTTTCAACTTCAGTAGAAGCACAGTTCTCCCAAAAGACTCTGTCAAAAATATAGACATTATCTTTGATCGAGATTCTCTTTTGACGAACATATGAAGGCAATATCCCAAACACCATATTCTCACTTCAGAGTGATGTGCAGGAGTTGGCATTTAACCAGTGCTCCTAAGGGTGTGGGGATGGCCCAAAGGAGTGACAGCCATAAAAGCCTAGTGCTCAAAAAAGGGAAAATTAAGGATGGGGACAAAAGGTAAAAAGTTTAACCAGGTTTGCGTTCTATGAACACATTATTACACTGGCCATCCTTTTCTATAATCCCTGTGCATCCAATATGCACACGTAGTGTGTTTAGTATTAGCATGTCATTTTTCTGTTCTCATCTTGAACATATTTAATTTTCACTGATTAAAAAAAATACTTCATGTGGCTTACCTACTTAGATTTTTACTGAGATGTCTTATGAGCATTTATGTGTTATATATGAGCTCTGTGTCAGGGTTTACCCAGATGAGACTTTGTAATTCAGCAAGGAGGACACTGACTGTTTCACAGGTGTGGCCTCAAGGCAAGGTTTCTACTACTTCTGTCTCCCCTCAGGGTCTCTGTCAATTATGTGATGATGTTACTCTAGTTTTTAGATTGGTCTCATACAGGCTCTGTCAACTGGATTTAGTTCAGGTCTTTTGTTGCTGAGAAAGCGCATGTGTTGCCTTGCCATGACGCACATGCTAATTAGGGAGACTGAAAGAAAAAAAAACACCCATGGGACAAGGCTGCTGTTGATGCTCTCCAGCACTGGTGAGGAGCCATGTGTCGATCCTAATGGAGGCAGAGAGAGAGAGAGAGAGAGAGAGAGAGAGAGAGACAGAGACAGAGACAGAGAGAGACACCTTTGCTGGTGTAGGCAAACTGATCCCGTTTCATTTTTCCTTCCAGAACTTCCTTCTAGAATTGGCTACTGCAGTTTATTATCCCTTGCACTCCCAGCTCCACACTTAGACATTTCCTGTTATCCAATGCTCCAATAAATAGTATCCTGAGCACTCATGTGGATCATAAAACATATCATAATTTGCAGCTTCAAATCATAATATATATAAAAATAACTAACATATCAAAATGAGCATCTAATCATGAACCATCCATGATGTTAATTATCTTATTGTAGCATGATATAATAAACAACCATTAATGGTAACATAATAAACATATTATCATAACGTCATAGTCATAGTAATATAACATGAGGCCATAATGTATGTCAAGATACTGAAACCAGAAGACAACTTGTAAAATGAATGAATGTTGAGTCTTGCACAATTGTAATAGCTGTTTAAATAACTGTAAAGTATTCTATTTTGATATCAGTTTTGTTAGGAATATTTTCATCAAGTTCTGAGTTAAAAAAAATACATCACTTGTCAAACACATAAATCAAATCAATGTGGTTGCTTTGATTATTCTAAATCTTTACAAACATTTGCTTAGTTTTATATATATATATATAGTATATAATATAGTATAGTAGGTAGGTAGTATATGGCTGTAGGATGAAAGTTTTACTGCAGTCCACAAGGGGGCAGTGGTGCACCATAAGCTCAAGATTTGTTGTTGTAAAAGAGCAGGCAGCAAAATACTACTAGCAAGCTGAACATACCTGAGTTTACGAGAAAGCAAATCCACAGCAAGTAATTGCACAGAATAATGATCAAGAGTGGAGTCATGCATAATATTGTAATTATGAAATTCAGAAAACACTGCGATTCAAAATGAAACCATACAAATTAAAAACAGCAAATCCAACCTACAGATTGAGATTTACAAGATCTATTACAAAACAATCTTATAGTTATTCTCACTATAAAGCCAGCTGCTGACTGTGATGGCACAGCAGGATCTGCACTGGTTATGAGGACACACAGGTTAAGCTTCACAGCCAGAGCCAAGAACCAAAATAGTGGGAGCGGTCATGTTTAGAGAGGTCATGTTTAGAGAGGTCAGAATGGCCTGCAGGTTGCATCCTCAGGTGCAAGATCTGTGCTGCAGTCCTCTGCAGCAACATTATTAGAGACCCTGTCATTCTGCCATACAATCTGTGAAGTCTGTGTGCACTTAAAGGAGGACAGAGAAGAGTATGACGAATGTCTTGTCTGCTCTGGATCCTCGCTGGGGTTGGCAATGTAGGCCATACACAATGTGAGTGCCCTCGAAGAAAAGCAGATAGACAAGGGGAAAATGCATCTTTATTCTTATTGAGAGTGTGTCTCTTGAAGTGTTACGTTTTATTCAGGGAGACACCACTATGATTCTTATCAAGAAGATCGTAGTGCAAAAACATTTGATAAAAGGCTGTTGCTGTTATTATATTTTTGACAGCTGACAGATGTTATCACGGGGTGGGACACTGATGACAGGTGAGGCAGCAGAAGTTGGAGACTTGTAACCAAAAATGTCAGTGTTACACAATGTGTGAAAGCATTATTTTAATTTGTGCGTCCATTGTACAGCAATCTTTCCATCCCTCCTGAAAAGTTTAATTTGTTATTATGTGTTTCTGAGGCAGAATCCTGTTTGTGGAAACCTTATTTCCCTTCCTTTGTCAAAATCAAACACATTTTGATCCATGTACTTTGACCACACGTTCCCATTCATGAATTCACCTTTTGTTGAATTGCTGGTGTCTGGGATATCCGGCATGACACATGTGAGCAACAAAACGACACTGGGCTTTCCAGCTGGGCTCATCGGCATGAGACTATAGTTTTGGCAAAATGCAAGTAAACGGTTATTGTAGTGCTCCACTTAGGCTAATTGGGTGCAATTTTCAAAGGAAATTGCAAGTCAAAAATGCAGAGAGGACGCATCATTTCCTTAGGTTTCATTAAATCTGCCCAGGTCAATGCGAGATAATGGATGGACTAGAGCTGATCTGTAGTGCCTTCCAGTATCTCTGGAATATTTGATGTTGCTCTCAGCTCCATTGAGTCACAGTACGGTCTGTTACAGAGCCTCTTATCCTTTCCAGTAGATGATGTGTTCAGTGCTCTGAATGAGCAAGCTCACACCTTGCTGATACAAGATGATACTTGAGTTTACCCACTGACTATTTCGTCTTAGCAGCCTTGAAATCTAAGAGCTACTAGTGTTTATTTTAAGCATTGAGTATGATTCTGATTGACTCATACAGGAGGGACTTCTTGTGAGCTCAGATGGTAATATCTCGGAACAAATTGGACTATATGACTCAACTAGTAGGAATCACAGGCACATATTTCACTCAGTAAGAGCGAAAGAGCTGGTCAAGTTAAAGGATAGGTTTTGCTCATTATACATTTGATAGCTATAGTTCCAACCTTCAGAATAAACATGTTTCTATAAATTAGCTTAGCCTATTAAAAATTTGCTTAGCTTCTAAAAGATGATGCATTGTTATATATTAAGCTTACCAGTTACCAACAGTGCATGCAAAGTTTAATTTAGCTTAATTTTAAACAAATAATAATAAATAAACAGTAAAATACTGCTCCGTATTAAGAATCCCAAAATAATGTAATATAATACTTAAAGGGGCAATTTTCTGCATTATAAGTATTTTTGTGATACTTTTAGTATGTTTTACTAATAATACTTATGTGCATTTGAACGTGCTGGACTCCAGGCACTGTGAAGAAGTAGAGATGGACGAGAAACAAAGAGGAAAAGGTCTGAAGATTATAAATATAGACAAAAGTTATATGACCAGGCAAGTGTGAAGACGTTTCAATCCAAAATTTGGAGTCTGGGGGGCAGAGATTCTGAGGGAGCACTGAAGGTAGGGGTGTATTTGTTTGTCAGTTAATTAAAAAAACTTAAGAATCCTGTACAATCACTTACTCTTGTCAGAATTGGGGGGATGAAAGGTTGAGGACCCAAATGCAGGACACAGGAGATGAGCAGGAACAGTTCCAGATATTTATTAACAACAAAAAGCATACACACTTACTGAGATTGGCAGAGTTCAAACAAGTCCAACAAAACTGGAACAGCAAGAAAAACCGTGAAACTAAAATGGAACAGGTCAGACTAATGAATATACCAAAATAATCATAAACACAAGCAGACACAGACCATAACCAAAAATACAATAAGGCAGGCAGAAGTAACGAACAATCAGCAGGCATGACTAAAATACGCTAGAGAGAAACAGAGAACAACAAACAGGCAGACTGAACACAAGACAAGAAACAAACAGGATATAAACCCAAAACACAGACACACAGACAAGCAAAACTAATTACAAGCAGACCAATACGAAACAAGACAGGAATCCCACTGAAACAACATTCAATGCACAGAACAACTCAGGCCAGGATCATGAAGACTCTCCCTTAAAGTAAAGGATCTAAGCAGTTTTACCACCACACTATACTTTAGAAAACATTTTTATAGCGAATGACAACATTGGATTTTGCGTTACTTTAACATAGGAATCATGCATGTAAAGGAATTGTTCTCGACTGACAATTTTCATGTACATTTGGGCATATGTACATTCGGGCATACGAGTATTGAATTAAGAAAGACTTGAGAACATGTTAACTTATGCTTTAAGAGAGTCAGAAAAAAGAAAAACTTGAGCCTCACATTATTCTTCCTCACATGTGGGAGCTAGAAAATCTCTAGCTTTTTTCTTCTCTATTTTTTTTTCCCTTGTACAAAGTTGTCTGGCAATATTCTCTGGTGTGCGTTTCAAAATGATGCACTGATGCATCACTGTTCAAATTTACAGTCCATTGCCTGCTTCAGAGCTAGCAGAACTTCAGTGCATTGCAAATGGTCCCGATGCTTTTGGCTGCAGGCTTTCATTAAGAAATAGATCAAAGAGATCAAATTGATAAAAGTCTAGAAGTAGGGAATAAACCATGTCGCCACCAGAAATTAAATTTTATGATCAGACGCGTGGGAATCAAACACTGAACATAGGAAATCCCACTCTTTACCCTCACACCATCATCTGCTTCACATGCGGCTTAATTATTTAATTTTATGTTACACATTTCAAGATCAAGTAATTGAAATCCAACCACTGCATATATTATAAAACATTAACCCAGTACCACTCCTCTGTCAGCAAAAAAGGAATGATTTGAGCACAGTGTTGCTGATCTTCTCGAAAAAAAAAAATGTATCTGTTGTTTTTGGACAAAGGCCCCAACATTCAGAGAGACAAATGACAGAATTGTATTTTAGATCATTTGGGTTGTGCAGAGAATTTTCCCTATTTTGTAACAGAGCCTGCAGCAGGGTAAGTGTCCTGTGGGAGGAAGACGGGTAGACACGGTGGACACTGAAGATGAAGATTGAAAAGATGAACACAGAGGTACTGTATCAGTGCTCTCAGCGAGACAATGGAGAAAGACATCCCCGTCTAACTTCTGGTGGAAGGTCTTCTGGTATTTCAATTGCCTCGAGTAAATGGGAAACTTAATGGAGGCTCACAGAAGAGGCACTGTTAAAATGTTACATACTTTCTCACATTGTCTTGGAACCTTATCAGAGCTCCTTAACAACCCACAGAGTTTTTTACCTTCGGCAGCTCTGAGTTAGAAAGAAAAGGCAAATGTCAACTTGAATCCCACTTGTAGATTCACAGAACTGAAGGACCTGTGATTTTACAGTCATAGCCCATTAACTACAAACCACATATATTTTAAACAACTGTAGACCACCATTTTCCAGAGCAAAACATTAATTTCTAAAATGATTTCTACCGTCTTCACAGAAATAGAATCAGAACTCAAACAATATTATAACTTAGCACCTGATATGTACTTATTTAGGCCTACTTAGAGAATGTGTTTTGTAAATACAGCATATAGAGGGGAAAAGTCTGTAACACTACTGTTGCAATGATTTTCAACGCTGTTGCAATGATTTTCAACGCTGTTTGTATTACATACTATACTGAACAAAATTATAAACATAACACTTTTGTTTTGTGTTCTTCATCATGAGCTGAACTCAAAGATCTAAGATTTTCTCTATGTACACAAAAGGCATATACAGTATCTCTCAAATATTGCTCCCAAATCTGTCAAAATCTGTGTTAGTGAGCATTTCTCCTTTGCCGAGATAATCCATCCTCACAGGTGTGGCATATCAAGTTGCTGATCAGACAGCATGGGTATTGCACAGGTGTGCCTTAGGCTGGTCACAATAAAAGGCCACTCGAAAATCTGCAGTTCCATCACACAGCACAATGCCACAGAGCTGTTGCCTGTGAAGTGAATGTTCATTCCTCTACCATAAGGCGTCTTCAAAGGCGTTTCAAAGAATTTGGCAGTACATCCAACCAGCCTCACAACTGCAGACCACGTGTAACCACACCAGCCCAGGACCTCCACATCGAGCAGCTTCACCTCCAAGATCGTCTGAGACCAGCCACCCAGACAGCTGCTGCAACAATGGAGGAACCATCTCAGGGAAGCTCATCTACATGCTTGTCGTCCTCATCGGGGTCTCGACCTGACTGTAACTTCGCACAGCCATTGAAGAGGAGTGGACCAACATTCCACAGGCCACAATCGACAACCTGATCAACTCTATGCAAAGGAGATGTGTTGCACTGTGTGAGGCAAATGTTGGTCACACCAGATACTGACTGGTATCCGGACCCCCCCGGAACCCCTCAATACAGTGAAACTTCACGTTTTCGAGTGGCCTTTAATTGTGACCAGCCTAAGGCACACCTGTGCAATACCCATGCTGTCTGATCAGCATCTTGATATGCCACACTTGTGAGGTGGATGGATTATCTCAGCAAAGGAGAAGTGCTCACTAACACAGATTTTGACAGATTTGTGAACAATATTTGAGAACATAGAGAAAGTCTAAGATCTTTGAGTTCAGCTCATGATGAATGGGGGAAAAAACAAAAGTGTTGCGTTTATAATTTTGTTCAGTGTATGTCTCTATATTATTCAAATGTATATATGTTTATATGTATTGTCAACAGGCTTCAAATGGTAAGAATGATTAATTAATGCTTGTATGTTGTAAGAGATACATCACTGACCAGCCAGGTGCATCTTTCAGGTACCCAGAGGCTTGTTAGCATCTACAGGTTATCAAAGAGCCCCACTGGGACCTGGTAGCTATGGACCTGCTTCAAGAGGAGGCAGCTCTAAATGAGAGTTTTTTCCCCACTTCCTCTGTCTCCTCTCAGTTTCTCTAAGTGTTTTTTCTATTTCAATTTTTTTTTTTTATCTTTAAGGATATGACACTAGTTTTGGATAGGTGTCACATATAGGCTGTGCTAGTTAGGCTTACTAAAGTTCTTTTGTTGCTGTGAAAGCGCACACAGGTCTACTACTGTTGCGTCGTGATGCACATGCCAATTAGGAAGAGTTAAAAAACACACCCAGGGGACAAGGCTTGTGTTGACACTCTCCTGCGTTGATGAGGAGCCATGTGCTGATCCCCAATGGAGGCAGAGAGAAGAAGCAAGTGCAAATAAGAGGGGGTATGATAAAAAGGTAGGGAAGAAGTAAGAAAGTGGGGAGTTCCTATACTCATGTGTAATGTGGCCCTTCCCTGTCAGAGTGATTTATGAGGAACAAAGGTATTATAATATTCCTGCCGCGAATCAGAGAAATGGCAGCAAGAAGGGAGGAAGGTAGGGAGGTTTAAAGTGTGTCTATGTGTGTGTCTAAGAAAAACAAGTCAGGCAAAGGGTCAAAACTGATACAAGCCAACACCAGAAAGGAAACTATATCAAAACAAGAAGTGGACACATGCTGCTCCTGATCTACAATATGCACCTACACACCACTTCTGTATGCATTTGCAATTAGTGTGTGTCCTTGTGCATATACGCACCCATGCGTAAGGAAATGAAGTAACAACACGTCAGGATGTTTAAATGCATGGGATTTCTTTGCTTTACTTCTGTGCTGTAAATAGTCTTCTTTATGGATTTTTGCATTGATGACTAAACTCTGTGTCTTGCATTTGAGAACGAGTCACTTTATAATTCTGAATAAAGGTCCAGAATAAAAATGGAAACTTTATTTGAGCATCTCACTTTGACATACTTTTTTTTATTTGAGATTGAGAGCTGCAGCTCTTCTTTGTGGTATTTCCTGTCTGACAAGTTCAGCTAGTACAGTAGGTGCAGGTTAAGTCTGCGCTTTACATGCATCAGTACAGTTGTGTGCACATGTATCCGTTGCTCATTTCTTGGCTTTAATTAACCTTATCACAGCGCAACATGCACTGAGAGAAAGGGAAGAAGGCGTGGAAAGAGTGATAACCTTGAGGGAAGGTTTCTTAATGTGACTCTCCGTGCTTTTCCTATTTGAAGTATTTCTCTGCATCCCCTCTCTCATACCCTTATCACATTCATTCACACACCAACATGTGTCTCATTTAACTCCCCCAACAAACACACACATACATACATACTAATGTATTTATGTACAGTATACCCACTGGTTTGCTATGGGGTAGATTGATATATATTCAAGCTTCAAGTATGTTGCACCATGAGAGCTTATGGCATTTCCAAGATTTTAATTAACACAAAATAATATAGACTATATTTCAAAAAGAAATATTGGTATCAGTGTACACAGATGGGACTCTCCTACTGATCTCAATTAATGAGAATACCAAGAACCATGAGATCAATCGATCTTCCACTGTGACAGAACATTTACATTTTTAGTGTACATAACTCTATAGCAACTCATTTACACGGGCTGCTCTGGGGACCTCTTGTCAGCACCACCTTTTCACCTTCATTTTGAAAACCTCATCGAAAACTTGTAGCAAGGAATGTAGGCAATGTGATTTCAACTCTGTGTCCTAGACCCATTTTGCTTGTTTGCAGTTAAGAGAGAGGATGTAAATGCCAGCCATGAAAAGGAAGACAGACTTCTCCTCAAGTTTGACAAAAAAGGTGAAATAGTTCCCACAGAGTGAGACTACACTTTCAGTGCTGCGGTGGCAGGACAAATTGTCATTTACAGGTTGGCCATTCGGACTCCCACTCAGGTGTGGTTCATGTGTACTACTCCCATTTACAGAACAGGATGACATTAACGCGCTTCCTGTTGCCCCCCCACCCCCAAACACACACACACACACACACACACACACACACACACACCAACTAATTCAACTTCAAGTAGAACATTTACAACATTACCTCCTGTCATTAGTGATGAATAATAGGTGATGATGAGGAGGGGGGAAATTCTGGGGCCACACATCTAATAATGTTGGCATGCAAAGTTAGAAAGCTGAGAGATGTGTGGAGTGATGCAGGAGGAGCAGAGTGAGATGAAATGAAAGGGGGCAGAGGGGGGATTAGCCACAGCTATTAGCAGCTTCTAAAGTAATCACACTCATTAGTTGCTATCAGATTGGGTTAGATGGTTATAAAACAAGAGAGAGAGAGAGAGAGAGAGAGAGAGACTGAGAGAAATGCATAGAGCATATTCCTACCTACTTTTTCTTTCACCGCTCATACCAGAGACACACAGACACAGTACACAATGACAAGTGTGTCTGTTAAATCAAGTGTTGGAAGAGGTACTCAGATGCTTTTATGTCTAAAAGTAGAGTTAACAGGCTGTAAAAATAATCATTACAGGGAGGGCTCCTTGAATAAAAATACATAGTACAACCGTAAATTAACTTCTTTTTAGCAATGTCGCTGGGTTCTCAGATTTCAGTAAGTAAGTTGATGAGCTGTTCTTGCAGGTAATGGTGGATAAAACACTGAAAATAAGATCAGATAAACCTTAAATATCCGTTAAGTAGTAAGCACTCTGGTTGAACCAATAAGCCACAACTGTCGCAGTTACCACAAAACTATTAATAACTGTAGTTAATTATACATTATCATAAAATGTTATTATTCGAGTACAACCTCAGTAACCAGACAGGCTCCCTAACCATCATACTGCTCATTTTACTATTACACATCATTTTATATTTTTAATTTTCTTAAAATTTTTGCCAGACCACCAAATAGCCGGGCCATGAAGAATAGATGTCCCTGCTGACTGACTGACTACCAAATGTTGAACATGCATGTGCAAGATGAAGCTAGTAGCTTCTAATATTCCATCAAATGTTTTGCTGATTCCCTGTGGTAATGTGTAAGACGCATTGACATATTTGATTCCCTTGAAGAGGTAGTGTGAGGTTTCAGTTCAATGGATCCAAAAGCAGACAAGAAAGAAAATGAACGGTGATTCAGGTTTTATTTGATTTTTTGGCGAGAGAAGTGTTTTCTAAAGTTGGTTGACTCTAGAAAACAGGAGGGCTCACATGTTCATATTTCCTGTATTGTGTTGTCCAGCGCTGCTGTTGCAGCAAAGTTTGGAGTGGCCATTCATTATATGACTACATACAATGGAGATGTTGCTGACTTGGTGTTCATGACTAATTTTCACTTTATCCAGGGCAGAAAACATATTTAGACAGGGTGAGACAAATAGTGAATGGTAAATGGACTGCACTTTTATAGCGCCTTTCAAGTCCTCCGACATGTCACATTCATAAAAATAAAAATGGTTATTCTTGGCTTGTGACTTAATTTGGACTTGTGTCAAATTACTTGACCCTTGAAATGAAGACTTAAAACCATCTCTTGTATATTTTTGAACCTAAAGACAGTCCAATGGCATTTTTGGGCAGAAAGCCATGAGTCAAAACATTTGCAGTGCTCCCCACAGGCTCTTCCCCTGGTCTGAGTGAACTTTATTCTTTCACGAGGGCCAATGCAGTTCACTTTAAAACATAAATAAGTAAAAGTATGGGATGACAATGAGGAGATGAAACACAAAGGACTCGCTCCTCAGCCAGGAGGGACTTGTATAGTTTCGCTGCTGGAAGTTTTAGCTCTACTCCACCACCATCTCTGGGTTCCACCAGAGTGATTTTGGTGTCTATCTGTATTCAAAATGCACTGTACAGAAAACACGGTGTTGATTACATTGAATTTGATACAGATCTGGTGCCGGTGCCACTGGGTCAATACAACTGCGTTTTTAGCTTACCCAGCACTTTTCTCTCTTCCTTGGGGTCTCCATACACCTTATTACACCTGATGTAGTCCCCACACTTCTCTTACCACTGTACTTCTCACTGCGACTCTTTTAATATGTGCCCTTTTCCATATTGTCCTTTCACCTATTGATTAATTGCCAGAAATGTGACTTTTGCATTTTCACCGCTTTACAGGGTCATCTTGATATTGATGTCCTTAATGACAATCAGAGTGACAGACAAACGTAGTATGTCCTCAGCAGTCAAGAATATGATGGATCAAGTTAAATTAAATGGCTGAGACATTTTAGGAAATATGATTCTTTGATTTCTGGCCAACAGTTAGATGAGAAAGTCAATACCACTCTGTCTGTACAGCCAGGAGATTGTTAGCTTAGTTTTACATTAAGACTGGATGCAGGGGGAGGCTGCTAGCTCTGTCCACAGATAAGAAAATCTCAAAACATTTCCAGTCTTTATGCTCAGCTAATTGACACAAAACTGTCAAACTATTGTTTTGACGGCTGAATGGAACATTACATTTATGTTAACATTTCAGATCTCTCTCATGAATAGCTCCATGTTCGCTTGTCTATCACTATCAGATCTCTAATGATTTTCCTAACAACCACCCTCTCCAGCGCTTACCCCTTAAACAAATAACATGGATCAAAGCTGGAACAAAGCACTGCTTAATACACCAAAAAAGAGCATGGGATATTTTAACAGCTTATCCACAAGGAAATATGCAAATTTGATTAGCTAATGCTTGTACCAAACATATTTGGTGCACCACCAAAACATGTACTGACATTTTGGGAATACATTTTGGTATAATTATTCTGTTTTAAAAAGGCCATGTCTGTATATGACTGTTTATCAAAAGTATCAGTTCATTGGTTTTACAAAATTATGACAAAAGAACAAAAGAATGTGCAATGAAAACATAGAAATTATCAAGGAGATTATTATGTGTTTTGTTTGGTATTGTTGGTTTGTAATTCTCCCCATGAGATTCAATTAAACATTATTTATATATCTCTCTGCTTTTCAATTATTCATGAAGCTTATTATTACTAAAATGTTTGAGTGAAGACTATTATCTTATTATTTAGGAATCGTGAAAATGACATTTAAAAGCTCAAAATGTTGAGGATGAGATGCACTATTTAAAACAATTTGTGAGACAGCCTTGCATTCTCGAAATATTGAGTACTTGCAGAGGAGGGAATGGTGAGGATGGCTAATTACTGGAGGGAGATGGGAGTTATGTGAATTATAGCTGTTTGCTCTGGTCTGTGATATTTTTCTGTTTATGAGTAGAATAAATGTGTGGCGCAGTGAGGAGCAGAATGTTCGCTTGGCAAGGAAAGCCCTGCGCTCTGTGACAGGTGATGTACTCAGCTCACAAATGTTTTCTTGCAGTTTTAATACCAGTTAGATAACTGCATCCAGCACTCTGGTTTCAGCTTCCTCTTTAATGGTGACACTGTTGGCCTTCAAGCAGTGTTTTTACCAGGTGCTCCAGAAAGGATAGAACAAAAGTAGACAGAATGTACACATAAAAGAGGAAGGGTGGTGAAATTACAAATATAAAGTCAAAATGAATCTGCATGAGCTTCATCTTTGCCTCCAAAGTTGCTCCAAGACACATGAAAATACAATGGATAAGATATAATCAATTTAATAAAAGGAAGCTTTAAAAAAATCCTAAAAAATATTCAAATGGTACGTCTGGTGAACAACTCCCATTAAAAAAAACAAGGGCAACAAAGAACGTATTCCATTATGTATACATGGGACTACATTATGTCTAGCAAGCCCTAACAAAGTTATAGTCCAAAAACTATTAAAAACATATCAGTAAGTCACACCTTGGCAGTACATATATTCATGTTGCAGGTGAAAAAATTGTCCCCAACAAATTCAGCATTTACTCCTGTTTGAGTCACATTTGCAAAAACACTAGAGTGCCCGGTTGTTTTAGGAAACTTTTTTTTTAAATTAAACTTAGTGACCCCTTTTTTCAAAACCAACATTTTTAGTAGGAACAAATGGACTTGTATAATTTGGTGACACAACAAAATTACAGTATATGCCAGCCTTACCCTTTAAATGATTGTAACATTCAAATGGAATAAGCTAAATTTAGCTTAAACTAGAATGGCACTCTGAAGCCAATAGTGCATTCTTCTATGATATGCAAATCTATAAGCGCAGCCACTTTGTAGGATTGGATGTATTTCCAAAACTATTAGAATGACAGTATGTCTCATCTCTGCGGTGCAATTATTATGTATTTTGTCAGAATTCCGATTTCAAAAATCACATCCCTTATAGGTTATTTCTTACATACCGGCTGCATTTGTTTCTACAGTGTTGTTTGAGGAGAGAGATGTTGTATGTCTGGTCGCTTCACAACCTTCACTCTAATTAGGATGGGTTTGCGCATACATGACAAATTCAGTTACTTTTGTCATAGACTGGGGTGTTACAGTTGACCTATCTCACAACGTTAACGAATGTGAAAAATAATTTGTGTATCCACCCTGTGATTCTACTCCAAAAGTTAAAGGGTTCTGGATTGGCCCATGCTACAGCCTTCCACCAAGTTTCATGAAAATCAAGCAATAGTTTTTTCTGTAATCCTGCTGACAGACAGCAAACAAACAAACAGCACTGAAAACATACCCTCCTTTTGTAGGTAATAAAGGTTTTATATGGGAAATTTTTGGATTGCATCATCAATCCTTTTAAAATGTTAACTCATAACTCTCAGGTGACTTTGTAAAAGTAGACACATAGTTAAAGTGGTGATGCTTAAGATTTTCGGTCCTCAATTTGATTTGGCGACACCTAGTTACTGGTGGTAACAGCAAATGTCAGGGATAACTTTTTCTCTAAAAAAAGTTGTCTGCTTAGTGTCATAAGTGACATGGAGTGCGGTGAGAGCGAACCATAAGAGTACAGGTGTGGGCCGGACAGCTAAACAATGAGCTGAAACTTAGCAATAAAGGTCCATAAAGACGAGGTGAGCTGCAGATTCAGGTGATAATTCTCAGTAGGTTCATCACTACAGAGGACCCTGTTCAGATTGTAACATTGTTTTCACATTGTCATTATATAAATATTGATTACACCCGCTTTAAGTAACAATAGCCCTTCTAGATTGAAGTGTACAATGTGTATGACTGAATTTAAATCAGTCATGCACATACACATGTATTTCACTTACTGTGTAAGCACCAGCATGTTTGTCTGTATGTGCACACCTCAAGGTGGAGGCTATATGCGAAGCTCCACAGTAAACACACCACTTTGTCTTCCTCTCTCCCTCTAACACTCTCTCTCTCTGTATCTCATTTCCCCTAACCCTGTAAAACAAGATAGACAGAGATAAAATACAACAGGGAGAGAAAGATAAACGATAGGACAAGTGAAAGATATGGATTGGGGAGATAAAATAACTCCTTCATTTGGGGTGAGTCTCAGAGGAATAAATGCAGTGTGTGGGCAGGCACTGCTGACGGTTTACAATCTAGCCTATAGTAACAGCTTTATATAATCTATTGAACATTTCTGTCTGCTGCTGCGGCATTGTTCCCACCTGAAATTAAGTCCAACTGAGCTGTCGATTGACCACAGAGGACTAAGCTGCATTGTGAGCTCCCTTGGTGGTCTTTTAATATTGTCTGACCACCCTTTCTAATCATCATTGTTTGATAAAAATCATCAGACTCTATTTCCCCCCTTTAGCAGTGAGTCATTTAGTGAGCAAAAGTGACTCACTGCCTCTTTGCGGTCTCTGGAATTAGTGACGGTTTTATGATGGAATTGTGGTTTTTAAACAAAGAAAGACATGACGGTGTTTGTATGAAGTGACAGCAGCAACGGGAACTGAAAATTAATTGCAGGACATGCTCAGGATGGAGTCCACAGTGAGGACACAGTGAAATGTAGGAGAACGCAGCTACAAATTTGCTGTGGTTAACAACTTGGTGGTCGATAAGTCTCATCATGTTACCCTTCAAAAGCAAAAAGGGGAGATGGGAGATGGGCTGCTTGAGGTGGAGTGTGTGTTTGTGTGTGTGTGTGTCGGGGGGGGGACTGCTGCAAATGAAGGTAGTGGAAAAGGACTACGAGTGTAGAGGGAAAGCAGAATAGGGAGTGGACCTTTCAGCTGAAAAGGTCGTCCAAATAGCTCCAATTTTCAGGCTAATCAGAGAGGGACGGGGTGGACACTAATCGGCTGGTCAGAAGGTCGTGAAAGGTCACTAAAAGGTTATAGAGGTCACAGCAGCCCTGCACAGATCACCTGTCCATCATCTCTGCGAATGACCTATCCTTGCAAGGTGAGTAAGAGAGAGAGACAGAGAGGAGTTATTAATGTCTCTGTGTTGCATACATTTCGCTTAGGAGAGACTTACACTCCACTTACCAAAAATAGGCACAGCTCATCTGGTCAAGAAAGAAATTAGCCTCACAAGAGCAGATAACAAGAAGGGAATCAAGTCATTTATAGCAGCAATGCAGGGATGCTGGAAAGACGCATGGGAGGGCAAAAGGAAAATATGTTTGCAATTAAACAAATCAAGAAGACAGTCTGAACTCAGATAACATGCTGGGAAAAAATGACTGCCCTGTTCAGTCCTTTTTTGTCCAGCATGTTATCTGAGTTCAGACAGACACATTATCTAATATTAACTTTTTCAGGAAAGATGAACAGGAGCATAACAAACTGCCTGTTAGTAGAACTGGATTGAAGATGAAGCTGTGTATGAGACTGACAAACTGAGAGGCTTGTGGACTTTGATTGTAATCTGAAACAGGATCCAAGATGAGCCTTTTCACCTCTATAATACAGCGCTACAAGCAACTGCTATAGTTCATGAGCAAAAGGCCACATTTCTCTGACAGAGAATATATAAAAAGCCTTGTATGATCAGGATATGATATTTCCTGGTATTTACTTAAGATTTTGATTGTTCTATCCACCAACCCGTTTTAATCATGGATACAATCCCCAAACAATGGTTGGTTACCTGCCAGAGTTACCACTAAGTAGATAAACTAAACAACATTTGGCAGATGAGTTGAACTGGATGGACAGATGGTGGGTGACCGGTGTTGACATCAAACCCAGGAAAAAGACCACATTTGGCCAGAAGATTTCACACACAGGAGTGAGACCTGGTTCAGAGATAATTTATTCACTTTATAATGTTGCATAACTGCAGATTTGATTTTGATAGAAAATAGCTGTCGACAGGAGGTGTGGATGTTGATGATCTGTTTGTTTTTATATGAGAAGTACTTTATCGACAGACTGATGCTTAACTGTCAGGTACCAAGAAGTGGATGTTTAAAGATCCCCTCCAGATATGTTTTAAGAAATTTAAAAACACTATGCTTTGAATTACAATTAGTGTGTAATATGGTGAAACTTCTTAATATTACATCTACTCCTTTCTCCATCATTAAAAATCCAGAATCTATTAATAACACTAATACTGTTCTTTTCAAATTTTGTCTCCTACTTCACTGAAACGTCTATTCTGAGTCTTTGTGCAGTGGAGGTTTCAAGTTTCCACCACTGTAAGTTGCATATTGGACAAGGATAGCCTTCAAAACTAATTACAAATACATGCTCATATGTGTTAAACTGAGATTTAACCTGAGCACAGAGAAACCTTCAATCAGCTAAACTAGGGATATAGTATTTTTTATTCCATGCATTCTTCTTCCTTGTGAACACCTGGCGTATATATTACCCACAATGCAATTCGACCGCTGACAGTTTGAGAGTTTCGGGTCTGTTATGCTAGTAGCAGTTAATGTAGCCTTTCACAGACGAGGATCAGGCTACAGAGGTCTGGTAAACCTCACATCTTTCTAACTAAACTGCATTTTCAAACTTGTAGTCTGCAGCCCCAACCAATGCTGACTTGAGACAATATCTCAGATTTCATGCGTCTCCCTCTGGAGCCGAATACTGTTTTTATGCAACTTTTTTCATATGTTTAGTGTATGTTCAGTGCGCAGTATTTTACACTTAAAGTCCCCTTTAAGTGTAAAATTCTGTGCTTCATAGGTATTTACATAACAAATAATTCTTTCTACTATATTCATAGTTCATTTCAAATTCAGTCATTTGTTTTATAAATTTACTATGCAACTCTAACCCAGACTACATTTCTGATATTTCAGTCCTCCAATGTATCCTATCCCGATCTCAAACGTGCATGGACAACTTTTCACACAATTAAAAACATTGTTGAACAATTATTACACTTTTTAATAGTATATTACAGTTCATTACAGTTTTTCTGAATTACTTAAACACTATAACCTGACTTTTGAACTAAAATATCGAAACTATCAAAACTTCATTTTTCCAATTGCACAGCTATTTCCATAAACTCTACACACAAATCCCTTCATTTCTCATTGCCTGCACCATGTGGTCATTGAGAATAATATTGTTCACTCAAGTCAGTAATCTTGAGCTCAGTTAGCACAGAGCTACCCAGGTAGGAACACAAATAGTCAAAATTGATAACACACCAATCTGAACGTTCAATAGATAGATAAAAGGGCCAGAGTCAGTTCATTCCGTTTTGAAACAATGGATCCAGAGAAATCTGAAGGAAGAGCAGAGAATACCAGAGAGGAGAAGGAGGAAGAAGTGCAGTATGGAGAGGAGTAAGAGGTGAAGGAAGATGAACAGTAGGAGTTGGAGGAGGAGATGGGATAGGAGGAAGATGAGCAGTAGGTGGAGAACAAGAATCTCTGGCCTGTCCCAGACCAAAGAATAATTTGTTGTTTAGTGTGTTGTACTGTACAGAACACTAAGGAATAAAAATAATACAAATGTATGCATTTGCATATTTATTTTGTGTTCATCATGTGAAAAGGTTTTTGAGGGGGAGAATCACAAGCAACATTACTAATAACCAGTTTTTGTACTATTGTTTTGAATTTATCTCACCAGTGTGTAAGACTGTGTTGTAGTGTGTGTTTTTGAGGGCTAGTGTGTACTTTGTCTGAGGGAAAGGTTTGTTTTTTCTGCAAGATTGAATGGTTTTGAGTGGAGAGCTTCATTTTGACCTGTGAATAGGATGTTTGGGGAATTGGGTGAAAAGTTGTGGATTTGTGTTTAGAGCTTCGAGAAAAAGAGGCATAATTTCAAGAAATGTGTTTAAGCAATATCAGTATCAGTATCAATGTACTGGACTATATGAATAAAGTATTGAAAACTATATATCAGACATTAGATATTACATTACTCAAGTAAATATTCAATTCTGTCATCATCTTAATTTCATTAAAATATGCATATTTATTCTAATAGGACCCAAAAGCACATTACTTTCAAGTATAAAATTGATGTATTAAGCCAAGTATTCAGTACCCATACAAATCACTTTCACTTCCCCATTGGCTCATGATGAGCTGCCGAACTTGTATAACATTATAACCTGGACACATGGAATTTAGATTTTACACACAGTCAGTCTTTTTATGGCTGTATAATGCTGAAAATGATTTTTTAATTAGGGGAACACAGAACATATTTTATTAGGTCACTTATACAATCAATATACATGTTTATTTCACTATAGCAAAATCAAAATAAATGTATCACATGGATCTTAGCTTTACATGTTTGACCCATGTTTATTCGAGAGTGCTTATAATACTCTTGCATGCTTTAACTTGCCATTTACAATAGTGTTACATTTAAAATGTCCAAAGAAACAACAAATCATGAGAGCTATAAAATAAACAGAGCCCCGACTTAATGAGGTTTGAGAATTGACTGGAGCACTGGAGAATTGGCTGCAGCACTACACAAAAATTACATGAAGTATATTCCTCTTCTTACACTAATAAATACTTGATATTTTAATCTTAAAATATGAAAAGCTGAGGGTCTCTTGACCTAAACTCAAGATTAATTTCCCCTAAAATTTTAAGGTTGTTTTAATAAACACAATCAATTAACTCTGCGGTGAGCTCAAACGAGAATAAAACAAAACGCTGTTATGCTCCAAAACAGTAAATTTGCTAGTATAATTTCTTCCTGTAACAATATTTTTTTTGTTGATTGCAGAGTTGTTTGTCCATTTAGAGATGATTTGACTCTAGGGCAAAGTTAAATTAAATCTGATGGCATTGACTGATACAAGCACAGCATAAGTGTTTATTTTTATATCTCAGAGTTGAATTAACATTCATGATTTCCATTTAGGAGCAGACTGTTTTCATATGCTAGTTCACACTGAGTTTATAAAGATGTATGTTTAAAATTGGCTATAGTATCATGCTGCCATATTGAGAAACTTTATGTTCATTTAGGCCAAATCACTCTGAATGAAGTATTTGGGACACAAACATCCAACTGCTGTTACCAATGAAGCTCAACTCTTCCCACACATAGAAAAATGATTTCCAGTCTCAGAATGAGCGGGGTGGGAAACAGGTGAGATACAGAGGAATGAAATGAATGATGAAAGGATAATTTCTGCATTTTTTAACCTGCATACTACAAAAAGTTTTGGAATCCCTGCAGAAGATGGCTCGAAGGAGTTTGTTGTGTACATAGAGGAGATGCTAGCAAGACTTTAAAACGTTACTCTGACACAACAAAATCCTCTTTTCAACTCTGCCTCATGTCTCCACCAGTGTCTTCCTGGCACAACTCACCTGATTTCAGTTTCTTGTTAAAAACAAAGGGTGTCACTGAGAGTCGTAGGGATCCTTTCCGTGACGTTTTACATCTCGTATAACAGTCTGAGCCTTTCAGTGGCAAAAAGTCCTTTTTGTGGACGTAATTTTGATGGGCACTATTGCCCTGAAGGAATTTGTTGCAGCCAGTTCAGCTGGTTTGCAGATGCTACTGCTACTATCTACTGCACGAATTCCAGAACATTTTGTACCTACTAGCCATTTTGACACCAAAATATGTGAAAATAGTGCATAGGTTTAAAAATACCAAAATCATTCTTTAAAGAAAGAAGGGAAAGAGGGGATGGGAGGGGTAGAATAGAGAGTATGGGGCTCTGACACACACCCACACGCCCACCCACACAGTCACACTCTTCATGTTGCCTGATTAGCTCTCTTCACAAGACTGTGTGTGAGTGTGGTTGATTGACATCTCCCTCACTTTCCAATTGGTTTTGTTGCACCTAGGGAGTGGTTGTTAAGGCAGACCAGCCTACGCTGTTATCATTCTTATTGGGACACAAAGTTGACAGACATCACGTAATTCCCATCTGAGATATAATTATCGTTATTTGATCTTTAAGCTCCATCCAACCTCCACCTGACTAGAGGTCTAATCATTCAGGGTAACTGAAAACACCTGGGTCGATGGATGTGTGCATAGCCTTTAAGAAATCAACCACTCACATTTACAAGGGAACAATTGTACTGATTTTAATAATAACATGTTTGTATTCTGAACAATTATTTGTATGGTTAGCTACAGTTTAATAGTACTGGTCAGTGTAAAGGTTCATTCAAGTTCTCTCTTGTCCTGGTGAACGAAAGCAGATGCTTTATCTATAGTTTTTGATCCAGTACATTGTTGTTATTAGTGTTTTTACATGGGGACCATGCCCTTTTTGTTGTTTTTAAATACATTTACAGCTATCACCAGACCAAGAGTTTTTTTGCTTAGCAAGGTTCCTAACTGAGTGAAGTGACTCGGAAGCATTTAAGTGGCAGCCATGATAAGAGCTGGTCGAATTCTCTAAAAGCTAAGGAAAGGTTCTCCAATGTGTCTTTCTTACTTAGCATAGGGTACACTAGACCATCCTTTACCATAGACAGTATATTAGTAACAATGGTTATTAACCATGGTTATTAACCATGGTTAGCCGTGCAGCGACCAGGACTATGTTTTTTTTGCCTGTGCTCTACATCATTAAATGATGATGCATCATTAAATGATGTAGAGCACAGGCAAAAAAAACATAGTCCTGGTCGCTGCACGGCTGCACAAACAAAAGTCTTCTGGCTCAGTGTGTTTATCTGACACGGATCATCACTGTTTAATCAGCCCACCTACAAGGCTCACCTGCAAAACACCAACGCTCTGTCACTGATGGCCGAATAGTTTTTTTTAGATTCATAGAGAGCTATAATCTAAGCAATACGGTTACATCTCTCATGTACGACAGGGTGTCGCAGGGTTTTTTTTGGCTTTGGTTGGCTTCACTGTTCAATATCTGGCTTACCCCCTTGTCCTTTATCAAAGAAAAGGAGGTAAGGCCATCCCACAGTTCCTTGCAGCAGCAACATTTAAAGCAACGCACCATTGCAGTTTCACCACAGCAGATCCACTTAAATGTAGAAATAACAGAGCACTTATTTTATACATGTGACACTATCCAATAAAGTATGGAAATCCTTGTATGATTAGCTGAGCTCCAAAACCACAAATAGAGATTTCTTCTCTGTCAAATCCATCCAGTTAGGAGGAATCATGAAAAAAAAAGAATATTGAATTTCTAGTTAACAATATCAGCATCATAACAAACTACTATATAGGGCTACATAAATGTTGTTTCACTGAACCCCCAACGTTTTGGAATGAAATTTTTTTTTTTCTCTACTTCACAAATGTATAAAAAAGGTCAAAGCAACCATACCAGGAAACTCCTTGCTCAATTCCTTATTTTTATTTAATTATTATTTAAATGGCTCAACTTCTTCTTCCTGTATATTGATTTTTTTCATTATTCTTTTTAACATTTCAACCCTATTTGTTTTGTTTTCATTTTTAACAACCATCTATTTTGTTGTTTATTCCTATACAGTAATTGATGGTTAAATGAACCCTATGTGCCCTATATGTGAAGTTTTTCTTCGAGGTCAAGGAAAAGTGGTTAGGAAAGGAAGTTTTTTTTTACTTTTTGACCACAGCCAAAGACTGAGGAACCATTTGGCATGGGCAGTGATATTCTGCAACAAAGTAAGGAGGACCCAAATGCAGACAACCGGGCAGACTGGCCCCGTTCAGTGATTTATTGCCACAATGAAGTATATATATGTACATGCAGGTATGGTGAAGGCAACATGAGAAACATGGAAACTTGTGTGACTGGGAACAACCTGGCAGGGAATTGGTGAAAACCAGACCAGTTGCTGTATGTACTGCAGGGCTGACAGGGGAAAGTGAAAACAGGTTAGCAGGAGGATGAGGGAGTCAGGTGACTGGGGCGGGTGGAAAAGTCTGAGGGCATCTGGGGGACAGGTAAAGAACTGCCATGAATAGAAGTGGGAGTCTGGCTGGAGAGAGAGACAGAGAGACAGAATGTGACACTAAAGCACCTTACATCACAGATTTGACTATCCAGTACACTTTAGTCACAATGGTAACTTGCTAACTTCGCATTATATCATTATTATTATTATTATTATTATTATGTTAGCTCTCTGCTGTAACATGAGTTTACAAGGCATGCTCTCTCTGCTTGTTTGCATGATGAGGAGCCAGATAGTTTATAGGTACTAGGGTTCAAGGCTCAGTCTGATAGATGAATATATGTTATCAGCCTGCTTCATTAAATTTAAGTTGCGGTTGATTTGACATTAGCCAGTAACACTATGAGCTATAATGAATCTTTGAAAACATTTGATTTCAGTTCAATTATTCGCTCCATAAAAACAGATACAATGTGTAGAGGGGACAGTTTCATCATATTTTGTGAGATTTTCTCTCATCTCTTACAGTTCACTTCAGATCTGATGCTGAACACACGGTATGATTCAAAGAGAATCATATAGGTAACTGTAGGTGTCTTTTACTCCTAAACCCCTTGTCTGGGCAGTACATAAAAGGTACACATGTCCTAGACCAATAGTCTCAGTGTGTTTTTCATTATTGTTCTTGCTTTTCTGCTTTCATGTTTCATGTCTGCATACATTCTGTGAAAAGACATATATAAATATTAAGTGGTCAAGAAGACTTGATGGATGGTCCAAAGAAGGCATGAACGTCAGGATTACAGCCAGGTAAAAGTGTCAATTTATGAGGAAATGGACATTAACTGATGAACTCCAGCAACGGCACATCAGTTAAAACATCAGTATTAATATGTGAACACTTTTGAAGAAACAGAGAAAAGGGAAAACAGAGTGGGACAATAGAAGTAAAGAGAGGGAGAGAACAGAATAGATGCTGGACTCTAAAACCTTTATTGTCCCAACTTAAACACAATAAAACCACTCATCAAGAGACAAAACAAAAAGTGAGAGAGAGCAAGCAGACAGGGGGCATAAAGACTGGACGACACAAAGACAAAGCTGGCAGCTGAGAGGAGGCAGGATGTGTCAGTTCTGCCCTCAAAATGAGATGACAAACATTTTCTGCTCCAGTGTAGCAAATATGATACAGAAAGGGACCAAATTCTTCACAAAAATAAAATTGAAATTTAAAGAGAATGATCCCTCTTCCAACCAACTCAAAATGCCATGCCTCCTTGGAGAAAAAAGCCTCCCCAGAGACAGCTAAATTTATCAGTGCGTGCCACAACCAAAGGGGAAACCATTTGAGAAACACATAAAAACTCTAATTACTCTGATCAACATCAACCTGTTTGTTTTCGTTTTCATGACTCCTCACATGATTGCAACAATTTTGTTATACTGTTCTGTTACACATTCAAATGCACACAAACACACAATCAGGAGCACTCCCTGATAAAAGGTGTCAACATCACTGAAATATGAGTTGACAGCGGGTAATTGCTGTGGCAGTTTCATAGTAAAGTTCATTAAATTTTAAACTTAGGATGAAAACTGGAGAACAGATGGAAGCGTTGGATATGATAGAATGAGAAAACACAAGCCTCGCACAATCTGAACCAACCAAATTATAGCCAAAGATAAAAGAAAAGTATATCAGCCAGTCCTGCTGAAATTCAAAATAAACTTCAGTGTTATTTAGCACTAAATAGACAATACAGAATGGCAGTGACAATACCATCTGCCCACGGTGAGCGACCGGAAACTGAGAAAGACATGAAGTAAATTCAGAATGAGTGACCACAACCTGGCCATTGAGACTGGTGGCCACAGACAAACCTGGCAACCAAGAGACAACAGCCGGCATCAGTGCTGTCAACAATAAGAAGTAGAGACCAAGCAACTTTTCTTGCTTTACTACACCCAATAAAGACATAACTTTACTGAGTTTACCAAACTAAAACCCCAAAAAGTGAAATTAAGAATGTGCCCTTTCAGAGAGCTATATAACATTTTAGCTTAACATCAACTACGGTAACATTTTAATGTTGCATCTGGCAGAGGTGGGGCTCATTTTAACTATTTTATATTGTGCCTTGTAGTTCAATCCATAACAATACAAAGTATTTTTTTAAGATGATCATAAAGGTTTTGTATGTAAAATCTTAATCTGCAAGCTATAGCTGTAAATGTAGTTAATGTCGCACAATACTATACTGATCTTCTTCAAAATTCCTCGTTTTGATTTTTATATCTCGTTTATTCTGAGATGGCACCATTATATTTTCAAATACTTCAATCTCCTTTTTTGGTATGATTTCTTTGCAGCAATTTCTTTTCTTTCATTATGGTGAAAGCTACCATCTTGCTCTCTAATTCTTAACTATTATACTTACATTGTAAACCTTGTACACATGCTTTGGAAATACTGTACTTAATCTAATTATGGCCATGCCAAATAAAGCAATTTACAATTTGAGAGCCAGTGAGGGAGAGAGTAAAGGTAAATGAGTGAAAGCAAGAGGGAGCAGAAGAGGGATCAGAATGGAAGGGGAGTAATTGAATTGTAACTGAGGCTTTGGTAATATTGTTTATGCAACACTCACGCTCCTAAGGCATGCTGAATTGTTGAAGTTAAATTGAATGAGGGAGATAAAAGAGCGGTAGAGACTTGGACATGAGTGGAAGAGCGAGAGGGTGCCAGAAATGAAACAAGGAGGATTTTAATGGGAACCTTTAACTGCTTCATCAACATATAGGCGAATTGCCTGTTATACCAATACAGCATAGCCTATTTGATTTTGAAAAGAGAGAGAGAGAGAGAGAGAGAGAGAAAGCGAGAGAGAGAGAGAGATGCTCTGGCTTTGCTTTCATCAGTCACATCTCGCTGTGGGAGGGGGATTGAAGCGACTGCCTCGGAGCTCTCCGGTAACAGAGACAGTAGACGGCACTGACTCATACTGACGGTCCACACACAGCACATTTTAGACTCTCCCTGACCTGCAACCTGACAGGAGGATGATGATGAAGACATAAAGGAACTTTCAACTGGTTTATTGGTTGTTTTGAATCCTCTCTTGGCAGCATATTTCTCTTAATATTTGGGCATCAGATAAAGTCAGAATGCATGTTATTTATTCACCAACGCCAGATGGCGGTGAGTTGAAATATCACTGAAACACATCTGAGTGTGTTGGGACGGGACAAGGTGTTTTTTCCTCACCTTTTTCTTAACAACTGCGGACGAGAAAACTTCGTTTCTACCGGTGGCGGACCTTCTATTTTCATCCTCATATCCGACCCCCTTCTCCTTCTCCTCCGCCTCCTCCTCTTCCTCCTCCACCACCTCCTTTTCCTCCTCCAGCCGTCTTCACTTGATAAAACAACAGCCGACGAAGAGACAAGACGACAGCTTGCCTGCCAGCGGTCAAAGGGAATCAAAATAACAATTTAGTCAACAGCAGCACAGGATTGGATCCTCACAAGGATGCTACTTCAGCACAGACACTACTAGACGGTCCAAACAGCCGCTGCCAATATGTTTAGGCGAGGTAAGAGAAAGAGGGATTCACTTGTTTTTGTTGCTGATGGCATGGAGCGCGTGTGACTGGGCTGTTTATTGGTGTCGACGTGTGTGTGTATGTGAGTTGGTAAAAAATCTTGGAGTGTTTTTTTTTTTTTTTTGCTAAATGGAGTCGCTGAGTAGACTGTTGGTCCCGCTTTAACAACTTACCATCCGTCGTTTATTCGCTCTGGGGGCCGGGAAAGGAACGGGAATTAAATATTTATCCACTTCATGTAAAAATGATTCTTAAAATAGCGAACCGCTGCCGCACTGCAGTTTGTGGGACTTACCTGCGCGAGGGTGGTGTTGTTGCTGAGCGCGTGCCAGTTTGCGTGTGAGAGAGGGAAATAGAAAGAGAGCGTGTGAGAATGTGATTGTTAGGGGAAAAGTTGACAATTGTGCTTTTTTGGTACAAAACTTTCACCCCATTGGGCACATATAGCTTGAGCGCGCGCGCTTGTGTGCGTGGTCACATTGGCGTGATAGAATGAGACGCCTGCCAATGGCAGGATATTTCGACTGCACTAAGGGAGAGGGTGGCTCTCCCGGTGGAGGAGTAGACAAGATAATAACAAACACCTTGCTGTTAACTATCACACTGACACTGTTTTGTGGTGAGAAACGGTATTAAGTTTTACTACAATGACCTTGCCTGTTTGTGTTCACAGGGGAGCGCCAATCTCACTGGCAGCTTCTTCTTTCTGTGCATAAATGCGCACATGTGCGTGCACGTGCGTGGCAGAGAGGAGGCCCAATTAACATCACTTTAAAGAAATCCTGAAAAGCAATTTCACAAGTTAAATATACCACTCATTCGGTCATAATTGAGAATATAATGTTTAATATGAAAGTACACACACACGCACACACACACACACACACACACACACACACACACACACACACACACACACACACACACACAGACATTTTAAAGAGAAGTGTTTGTGGAGTGGTGACTCATCTGCCAATCCCCCCCAAAAAGATACAGTGGGGCTCCAGTGAATAGCAGATTGTCAGGGAAGCCCACTGCTTTCTGATGAGTGTAGAGCACAGCTGACTGAACCCTGAGAACATAATAGAAACATTTTTTAAGTAGAGACATTGGGAAGTCTGACATTTGTCATTTCAATGCAGCACAACGCAGAGGAGGGAAACTACACACAAACATCCATGCACACCATTAGCTCACTTGGTTGGCCCGACTCAGGGCACAAGCTGGGCAATCTCCCCATTAAGGGTGGGACCTAATGGGCTTGACAGAGGGCTGATTAGTGCTGTCATTGTGTGTGTGTGTGTGTGTGTGTGTGTGCGCGTATGACAGAGCATAAAAGAGACACAGAGAGCTTGCTGGCTAGAGGGAGACAAGCTTTAATTTTAATCTTCCTGTAATTTCAGATGGATAGCACCCACCCACCTACATGCACACACACACACACACACACACACACACACACACACACACACATACACACACACACGACACACAGTGGTGATAGCTGATGCGTTTGCTTTGTATCTCCTCCTACAAATATGTGGCTGTCAGTAGCAATAATACAATTCAGAGTAATTGTGCAGTCTGCCTGAGATACAGTTATCTATGTCTGTCACCTTTACCCACAGTATCGCTCTGTGGTGGGATAAAACAAGAGAGGGAGGAGAAGTGTTTTTGTGTAACGAAAACTCCATCTCTCTTTCTCTCTTTGTCTGTCTCTCATTCTTTCTCTATCTCTCTGCTTGGCCAGTTCCTGCTGCCAGCCTCAGACTGAGAGGAGAGAGGCCTGGCAGGCTGATTGGCTACTAGATGCCTGGTTTGGGCAGCTGCCGAAGCTTTGTTTCCCAGCTTGTTTGAAGCTGGATTTGTTTCCCTTACTTGACTTTGCCTCTGTCTCCAACTCTTTTGTCTCTTGTTTTATCTAGTTTTTCACAGTCACGTACACACTTGACGCTTTGTGAACAAAAAACATGCCAAACCTTAAAATGAGCTATGAAAAGAAAAGCTCTTTTGTTAACAAAGGCACAAACGAAAGGCTTTATTATGCTCTGTCACAGTCTGTAGAAGTGCACACACTCAGAGTTGCACTTGCATTTTAAGGTTTTCAGCTAGGATTATTTTTATTCGCGATTAATCTGGCAGATATTTTCTCTATTAATCAGTTGGTCAATAAAATGTCCATTATAATTTCCTAAATCCCATGCTGAAATCTTTAAAATAATATTTTATCCTACTTACAGCCCCAAACCCAAAGAATATAAAGTTTATAGGGCTTTGAAAGCAGTTTGATAGACAGTGTTTTAATGGCACTGACTGCACCATCATACTGTGTTGCAGCCCCATCATTCTACTTTCAAGGTGGCTACATAATCTCATATAATATACATTTTGAGGCTTTCTGGGGAGACTCCTGAGAGGATTTGTTCATCAGCAAGCTGATATCATCTGGAATTTCGTGTGTTAGGGTTTTTAGAAAGATTCATAAGATACCTAAGATAAGACTATGCAAACATTTAAAAAATGGGCTGTGGAGATACCTTTTTGCTGGTGGTTGAACTGGAGCAAGATAGATAGATAGAAGATAGAATAGATACAGTTATTTTGTTGGTCAAATGCATTTTGAGTTTAAGCAATGACAATATAATCTATTGTTTGGTCTACACAGAGCTTTGCTGTGTCAACAATTTTATAAAAGGGAACACAAATTGAACAGTGGTTGTGAGCAATTATCAATTATTTGTACTTGATTAATTAAACTTATTATCACTTCACACTACATTCAGATTTGTTAATTAAATAAATTTTAACATAATATAATGTGTTGTTCTATCTACACCAAGTGTTTTCAAACTAAGACAAATATTTTAATTTAAATTAATGTATTTAAATGCATTATGTACACATATGTTAAGTATTGCAATCTTCATACTTTATACAGTACTACGAACTGGGTGTCGATGGAGACATTCCTGGAAAAAATGCTGTACCAAGTTACCGCTAATGCAAACCAAACATTTCCTACTGCTGCAGCTTAACATTAAAAGCATTTAACTGGCAAAACAGGCGTTGACCTTTCTTATGAAGTATTCAGAGGAAATGTAACGTGTTTGTTAGTGACCTTAGAACTGACAAACACAATGCATTTTGTTGTTAAAAAATGCATGTAGTAATCAAGACAACGGTCAACATTTTTTGACAGCGGACCAGTTTCCAGGGAGTAATGGAACAAAAAGGTGCAGCAACAGTGAACTGTTACGCCAGGAATTACGGCTGCGCCACGGATTTGATGCGTCCATACCCCGGCGTCAAAGTCCACTGGAGGTGTCTAAGAAGCGTTTTAGCAGTGGACCGTGTAGCCTGCCCCACATAATTTGCTTGTTATTAATTTGACATTTTTGTGCTTCTACTACCTTCTTCACAGCTCTCTGTGACCCTGTTTCGTTCTGTCAACTTCAGGCTGCATTTCAGAATCAGAGCATTATGCCTGCCTGATTTTGCTGACATGTTTAGATTTTGCTGATTTGGTAATCAGTATTTGCATTTTGTGCTTCTGTGATTAAGTAGGCTACGTAGTAAAAGGATTTCCTTTTGTGTGTGTTTTAACCATGTTTATTGTTGTTTTACGATCGGGAGTCTCCACAAGGTGTTTATACACCCTACAGGGTAATTATTTTGAAAATTTATTCTCCATGCCATTCTGTGTCAGACTTCCTGCCTGGTTTGATCTGCTCTGTGCTGCTTGACGTGGCTAGCGGTAAAAGTAGTCCTGCTACCTATTCTCTGTGGAGCGAAGTGGAGAGCCACTTCTGGGACATTTCTGGGACGCGCTACGGCTGCATCTGGCTTACTCAAAAGCATTGACTATAATGGCCACAATTAGCTCCGGCAAGGGCCGTAGCCGGAGTCAGGGGATTTTAGGGGTTAGATGAAGAGCTACAGGTGATGGACTATACACCTTCAACTTCTCAGTGAGGTAACCAACTGTTTCGCAGACTCATGTCGTGTGCAGCATAAAATCAGATAATGGTTGCTTACAGAATGATGGAAAAAAGCCAATTATTGCCTGACTCCTTTATGACAGTAGTTCTTTTGCTGGCCCAAGAATTCTGTAACCTGTAGTATGAAACCGTACTTGCTGTTAGACCTACCAGCAGTAACCACAGGAGTTGCTAAATCAACCAGGACTAAAATCTTAAGGATCACAACTTTAAAAGTATGCCAAGCTATTAGGAGTTCCTGTTTGCAATATACCCATGGTTGTGTAGAAAACTATCACTGGATTACTTTGATCCTAAAGAAAACGTAGAAACGTGATAATTCACAGGCAAGTTCTAGCAAATTATGAGTTGAAATTCTCTGATTTCTAAGAGGCTTTATCGACCTTTATTCACATAGACTTAGAATTATCAGTCTGAAAAGGAGTACAATTTTTGACGCACCTGTCCCTTTCACCTCCCCCAATATCTTTACCTCATGTCCCTCCCTCGATGCTCCTCCTTCAAAATCTGATTTACACAATTCATAAAGATTACAGTCACTGCTTAACAGTATGTCGTGTATGTGGAAATGCTGGTGTTTGTTTGTCAAGACACTTAAATTTGTATGGAAAACAGCATGATTTTAAGTTGAATATGGTATAAGCAGTGCAAGTTTGACCATGTAGATTGATATTTTTTGGGGATTAATGACATGAAATGTGTCTAAATATTCATCAACTCAGTCCAACTCTTACTGTTTAAATTGTGAACTTGGACTTTTGAAGGTACAAGGTAGTTTCTTCTTCTCTTCTTATCATTACTTCTTAATATGATTTCATCCTCTCACTTTTGCTCTTCGTCCCCGCCAAAGAATATACTGTAATCCAATTTGCAATATCTGAAATAGTGAGATGTTCTCTTATATTTCCTTGAGCCATGATAATATATAACTAATGTCAGTGCTGAAATTCATTGATCAATATCAATATATGATGGTAAAATTGCAAGTCACTGTTCATTCAGACTATAGCCTCAACCTCGCTCGAGGGCCAATGGCTTTCTCTGGGACCAAATATGAATAAAGTCTGGCCTGATTATGAAACTTTCCAGTGATATTATGGAGTTCCTGCTCAATTTGAGCCCAAACGAATGAAACCTATGTCCTGATTTCAGTACATACTGCATGTTCATGCAGACATGTTGACCTGTATAGAAGTCATTCATGCTATTGAGGTTGAAATACTTTGTCATCCTCAAACGTGCTTTCTCATAGGATGAATTTCATTTGATCAACACAGTTATAAACATCATACAGTGTATCTGATGGCATCGTGACAGAGACTACTGTCACATCCTTACTTTCTCTCTCTGAGCTGACAGTTGGCACACATGCGTACATTTTGCCTGCAGGCCATTGTCAAGTCTACAGTCGAACAATTAGAAGCTGCTGTTGCTGTTTTGTGTTGCTGTGTGTGTATGTGTGTGTTTACTTGCGTCTATGATAGCCTTGGTAGATGATAATAACATATGGATTGGTGACAAAATGTTTATTCGGGTCGTGAAGCACCAAATGGTGGGATAATTGAGTCCTGAGATTGATCCAAATTTGCTCTTGCGGTGCTGCTATCTTGAGGCAGTCAGATTTTACAGATTAGACAGAGGGACACAAGATGGGGAATGTGGTACTTTGTGAGGATTTTGTGGATATATAATATTAGAGAACTAAATCATCTTGGGATTTGATGACTGGAATGGAATTCATATGATAATCAATTACATCTCTAATGCAAGTCACAGCGGAGAACAGGATGAAACGCATCACCACACACACCACCACACACAGTGAGCGTCCGTGCGATGGCTGTGCATATCAATGACCTCTGCAACCGCTCCTCCTGCCTGACTCCAAGGTCACTCACAGACTCCGTCTTTCTTCCGCTGTATCCTGAGCTCAGTGTGGTCTGCCTGCTGAATTCTATTTTATCATTAAGTTGCACAACAATTTTCTGGAACGTGTGTAGCATTTAATTCACTGTGTTGAAATGTGTTAACATAATTACAGGGACTGATGTTTTACAGCTCTGAGCTTCTAAACTGGTGAACTTTCACAAACACAATGCTAAAGAAAAAATGAAACGCTTAATGAGTAGGAATTGTTTTGATGTTAAGTAAACAAATACCAAGTGCTACAAATTATGCAATACAGAGCATAAAATGACATTTCACAATGGCCCTGTGGTGTTTTATTCCTACTTTTAGCCAAAAAAAACTCTATCACACATTTATCTTTATGTATAAACATAATGTTTTGCACTTTCAATATTTGTCACTAGGTGCACAGTGCAAGTTAAAGAAAACCTATTATGCTTTGACTTATCTACAATGTTACAATGTTGGATGTTCATGTTAAACATGACCAAAGATTCAAATAATGAGGTAAAAGTATTTAAAATAAACCCCTGTGAGCCAAAACCTCAGATTTCCTCCTGTTCTGAATGGTCTGTTTTCAACAGCTTTTTCTACCAACATCTCCGTTTGACGAAACAGGGAGCTAGATGGAGCCTATTCCATATATGGTCATTTGCTCTCCACAGCTATGCTCAGTTTGTCTTACCGCTCAGCGACAACAACAGCCTGGTAATATGTTTCAGGTCTTGGCCAATCAGAAGACAGTGGGCTTTGAGGCTTTGGGGGGGGAACAGGATTATCTACATCCATTTCCTCTAATTATACTCTAATTAGACATACTACTTGTTTAATTGCCACTGCAGTAAAGTTACTGCTGATTTGTTGGTAAATAGGGTGCAATAATTTGCTTATGAATCTCTGCGGTTAACCTTGAGAGCCGGCTGGACACACAGCATGAAGGTCCTGTGTGAATAGAGTGCCCAATCAAATGAGACATTACTCTCTAACAGGAGCCCTGCAGAGGCCTCTGATTGCAGGTTTACATAGCAACAGTTAGGGTTAGTTGTGCATGTACTGTACGTGTGTGTGTGTGTGTGTGTGTGTGTGTGTGACAGTGAGATGCACGGGTGTGTCTGCATACATGAGTGTGAGGAGGTTTTTTGATGAAAGGGATACAAATGCATGTGATCACATAGCAAGAACATGCTGATCATAAGGATTTTGTGTGTGTGTGTGTGTGTGTCTAGTGTTAATGTCAGAGTTGGAGGACCAGAGTAGTTCTTCTGTATACCGAGCAGATGCTGATGCAGACATGTAGAAAGAGAGTAAAGGCTGGATGGACACAGGAAATTAGCAATTATTTGGAAATAGACTTCACCTGCAGGAGAAAGGAATGCACAGAGAAAGAATGAGATAAAGAAAACTGATCTGACTCAAGCTGATTGTGTGTGTTTCGGGCTGATTTTCATTTTCTCCCTCTCTGGCCCAAGAACTTTGGTATTTTACTGTTTTCAGAGGGAGAGACAGTTGGTCATATCAGTGGTTTGCAGCAGCATCGTTGTTTGCTGACTTATATGAATGAGCCACTATCATTCATGTAAATGCTGGCATGTCTTATCTCATAAGCCATAAACTTAAAATGTAAGGAATAGACATTTTTGATAATAGGTGTATTTGCTATCTCTCTGAGAGTGAGTTGAGAAGACAGACATAAATCTCAAGTCTGTGCAGTAAGTGCAGAGCTATAGTGTAGCTTAGTTTACCATTAAAGCTGGAGGCCGGCAAGCCGGCTCTGTCCACAGTTAAAAAATGTGCCTCAGCTGTTGGGAGCCCATGTCATGTCAAGTCCACACCAGATGATGGCTCAGCTGATTTCCGTCTTAGCATTCACTCAAAAAGCCATACAAGGCGCCTCATTTAAGTCGCTTTAGCTTGCCTACTCTTACTACTTTCTCTGTGAGCCACTTGTAACCCACTACCACCCCAGCTCCTCCTTTCAGGCTATTCCTGACCAATCAGTGTATTTCTGTATTTATTGGTGCTGCTCTGTTCTGTACCCTTGGGGGGGGTCTTTGCTTCTGCTCTCTCTTCCTCAGGCTGTCCACGTAGGCACGTGGAGAGACAGGGGGGTCCCATCACACCAAACGTAACTACTGCCAGCAAATAAAGAATATGATGAAGCTTTCCTGAAATCCGTTTTACAAACTGCATATATACTTCCCGTCAGCTCTACAGTAATGTTACCATTCACTTTTAAGTTAGATTTTTATGTATTGTTGATTGCATTTACCATTTGTTTTTGTATTTAATGTTTAGTTTAGCTAGTCACTCAGTGAAGTATCATTACATACATTCATTACCGACGCTTTCAGACAGCGTCCGTATGAAATGCCACCGTTTGCTGCGTCACAGCAACAAAAAGGAGCCTCACGGCCGAAGTGCTAGGAGGTAGGGTTAGCCGGTCGACATGCATAAAGTCAGTGACTTAGGTTTAGACACTAACATTTCTGATGGTTATAGTAAGGGTAGGGGGCTTCAGGTGGCTGTCAACACCTTTAACAAAACTGTAGCTAGCACTTCTGTCTATACGAGACTCCCCAGAGCGCTGAAGGGTACCTTTAGCGTCTAATAACTACGCTAAGCATCTGTATTGGAAGCCCTGAGATGAGAACGCTCTGATGATTACCAGCATTTGCCTGATTTTCACAGCTTAGCTAACGTGTCCTTATGGCTCTTTTTTACACTCTGCTTGGAAGAGCTGCCAAAAATGAAAGTGACTGATAATCGTCTTGTGAAAGTGAGTAGCTCTTCCAAGCACATAGTGTAAAAAAAGAGCAATAGCAACCTAACATTAGCTAAGCTGTGAAAATCTAACGTAGGCTAAAGTAGGTGGTAAACGGATATACGTCACACTACAGACACTAAAGAATATGTGACTGTATGGGGAGTTACGTGATCTATTTCTTAATGAACAATCCAACATGTAACTACCATGTTACTACCTTAAACCACAGATTGATATTTTCACTTCAATCTCAGAAAGAGATTTGAATTTCCCCCCAAATTTTGAACTATTCCTTTAAACTAAAGCCATCATTATCAACCTGCACATGGCTGTCAGTTAACTGGCACTGGGCTTAAAGTCACATATTTGTTCATTGTTGCTAATGCATTTGTCAAAAAGTGATGGCTGCATTATCGATGAACACAAACCACATAGCACTGAACACATTGCCAAATAAAACCAAAAACAATAATTCAAATCCTTTGTGTCTAACTCCTCTGCGGGATATAGCTCCTCTATCCCCCCTCTTCCCTCAAATCTCCTCTCCTCCCATGTCTTCTCCTCTGTTGCTGGTTCGCTCTGTACCTGCTGAATAATTGATAGCTGTTTTGGTTTCCGATAAGGCGTTTGGGGTCCACAGCTCTTAGCAATATGGGCTTGCTGCTTTCCTCACGGCAGATCACACGGCTGAGTCCATCCTTTCACTCCCTCTCTCTTCCCCTTCTTCACTCTGCTGCTCTCCTTTTTTTTAATCTTGTCTTTTTTATTATTTTTTATTCCACATGCAGTGATTCTGAAATGCGGCACTTTATCTGAAGTGCACACACATTATCTGTAACATGTTACATGCGTGTACTTAACAGTACAAATCCTATTCCAGGTTTTATTCTAGATAAGCTCTTGATGTCCATCTTCTTCTCCTGATTACAAACAACCCTGCAAACAAAAATAAATGGATTATTCATGGATATTACCATGGAAACAGAACTTGTAGAGGGAAAAAGTAAATACGATAAGGTATTTAACATGTCTCCCGAAACTTCATACTGCAGCAACCCTGCTATCACATGCAGGTTGCTGCATGGGATCTGAGTCGGGATCTGAGCTTCAACCCTGGTGTTTGCAGGGGGCAGACAATATAACAGAAACCCTCCATGCGAAAGAATTTGAACTTCAGAAAGCTAGTTTGGATGACACTTAGCATTTACAAACACACTACACTCTCCATCATATCCCTGTTGGTTAGTTTCAACCTGACACTGTCGTTCCCCTGAGATAAGACAGTTTCTTGAGACTGTCTTCACAAAAAAAACAACAGTATTAGTTGTCTGTTCAAATGCATTGGTCTGTGTTCCTCATTTTCTCCCTCATTCATTTGAGTGGGATCCCTCTGTGGGAATGCCAAGCACTGCATTGGCCAGTCAAACAGATCAAGCACACATTGCTTAAGATTACATTGGATGGCTAGGTTATGAATGTGTGTGACTTTATTTTGAGATAATCTAGATATAATCTCGAGATAATCTCCAATAGATAATCTTAAAATTCTTTTAATCATGGCTGCAATCCTTGCTGAGGAATGTGGTTCTTCTTTGACCATGAAAACAGTCAGAACCAAACCCTAACTGAATTATTTTTTGTGTATACCCATACATTATCATTGCCTTCCACAAAGATCCATATGTCTTCTGATCTGACACCTGATTTATATGACATTTTGTTGATCCGCCAAAACTTTAGTAAATGCATTTTGACATTCAGTTTGGAGGACTTGTTAGTCTCTGTGTTTACCATGGTGATTTGATTTTTGACAGTTTTACTGACATATTAAATATTAATATTAAATAATCTGGCAGTGTTATTTTTGTTATTTTATGAAAAAAATTGCCTCCATGGAGCCCTTTTGTCCTGCTTTTGCATTTAAAATGCTCAGATCATAGCTCTTTAATTTTGTCAAATGGTTTACATTGACATTCAACCTCATGGTGCACTCACACTGAAGAAGTGTTTGTGATTGAGTTACTTCATTGTTAAAAGTAATTGTTCATTAATTATTTACACTGTTGTGTCTACCCTTGAAACAAATCTCAAATGCATGTACAAAAACTGCCTTACAACCTTTCTTCTTCATTTGTTCCCATGGCTTCTGGGGCTCTCTGGACTTCTTTCTCGGTCTCCTTTCCTGCTACCTTTGTGCAGAAAGTGTTTAGAATCGGTATTGGCTGTTACCCAGCATGTGGGGAATTGAAGGAGAAGGGTTAAAGAGGGAGAAGAGTTCATCAAACCCAGGACAACAAGTCAATTCCTCCTGATTTACCACATCACTCCCATCTGTCCCCACAGTGTTCCTATACACACACCTAAACGTGTGTGTGTCTCCACATACATAATTGTTCATACAGACACATGCAGACACACACACACACACACACTGACTTACTCACAAGCACTCTTTTACATTTTCTTTCCCTCTCTCTGTACTGCAGTACAGACAGACAGGAGCAGCAGTAGCAGGTCTTACATAACTACATCACTGCATTAACGAGCCCATCTGCCTCTGACTGGTGCTTACACTTGGAGTTAGAGCGCTGTTAAAATGATACACCCTTGATACAAGTGCACAAAACACACATGACCAGCTGAACTGTTTACAGGCAGACTGACCAGGTGAAAATAGAGTAAAGCTTCCCCATCGTTTGTCTCAAGTGAGCACATTTTCATTGTTTAGAGGAGATATACTCCATAAAAATGAAACTTGAATGCAGCTGCTTTGTAGTTTTATGCCCACTTTTAACTTAGTTACTATCAAGACAAAAAGCTATTTGCATATACACTCAATTGCCCATTTATTAGGCACACCCATACACAATTGCAGTCTAATACAACACTCCTGCAATAAAACCTATTTTCACGAAGGTTATAATTTTCATTGTTTGAAACACCTGTCCGTATAACGTAACACAGATCATTTACTGCAGGACTGTTGCATTGGACTCCATTACTTTTAGCCGAGTCTTAGTAGTAGCAGTCTTTCATCTTGTCTTTTGTTTGCATTATTTCTGTCCTGCGTCTCTGTCTAGTGCTGAAACAATCAGTCGATTAATCAATCTGTTACTCCACTGACAGGTAATAAGTCAACAAGTTTCATATTTAAATAATTGTTTTCATTCACCATTTTCTTCATTCACTTCATTCTCTACTAAAATAATGCAAATATTTTCTTGTTCAGTTGCTCTAATGATGATTTGCTTTGTTTTTTGCAGTTTAAAGACATCACTTTGGGCTCTGTGAACTTGTATTTTTGACAGTTTCTGATTTTCATCAACTAAATTATTTATCAATAAACAATTTCCAGGTTAATAACAAAAATAATTATTACTTGCAGCCCTACCTTTGTCCATTGTATACATTCATCTGTGCTTTTTTGGGAAATCTGGGTTGCACAGCAGACTCCCAACACACACACAGAACCACAGACATTTCCAGGACCCACTGGTGGGTTTAATGAAGTCCATCCGGATCCATTTTTACTGATGCTAAATCCAAGCCTTGACTATGTTCCTAAATTAGCCCTAGAACAAATAGGGAAAAGCCAAAAATGACTTCACATCGCAAGAAGCCTACGCATAGGTGCACCAGCTCACCACACAAAGACACTGACGCATAAAATGGCTGAAATTAGAAGAAGCTTCTATTTTGTGGGAGTTCGTGTCTGATGCGTCCTTCAGAGTGTCGAGAGGAAGTAAAGAAGGAGTGATGTGAGAGAACAGGAGATGAGGGACGTGTGAAAAAGTGTTGTTTGTCTGCTGCCACAGCTTGTTTGTGTCTTCTGTCTGAGTCTCATTATAACACGGTGGCACTTGTGTGTGCATATGAGCATGGTTTGTGTGTGCCTGTGTATTCACGTGTGTGTATGTGTCACACTTAGTCTTACATAACCATCAGATGCTCAGCTGGGGACACTGTACAGATGAATCCCAGGATGCCCTTTTATTGGATCTAGTATGGAGGTTTTCTGCAACACAACTAAAAAAGTAATCAGATATGAACTTTTAGAGTAAACCAGAATCATTGTTATACATCGCTGCACAAAACGACAGTCATTTTCATGGCATTACATTTACATTTCAGGCATCGCTGATGCTCTTTTCCAGAATAAGTGAGTCAGAATACTTCAAATGGGCTTTTGCATATTTGGTTTTTAGCTGTTTTCCCCTTTGCCTGGAAATGCTTTTTTTGTAACTGGATTATACAATAAATTAACTGTACTATATACAGTATACTGTTTATTGTTGCATTATAGCATGAATAAAATGGGAGAAATATGTTAGATAACTTTAACATATCAAGGGGATAAATTCCAAACACTAACCCAATACCGTCTGCTCCATGTTCAGCAAATTGGAAATGATTTGTACATGATGGGCTCCACGTAGTGGCTGTATTAATCCATAGTTAGGGCCCGAGCACGACCGTGCGAGGTCCCTATTGAATCTGCTCGGATTATTAGGGCCCGAGCACGACCGTGCGAGGTCCCTATTGAATCTGCTCGGATTATTTTTTTTTTTTAGGGCCCGAGCACGACCGTGTGAGGTCCCTATTGAATTTGCTCGGATTATTTTTTTTTTTTTTTTTTTTTTTTTTTTTTTTCTTTTTTCTGCAAAGTAGGCCCAAATGACATGGCCTAAACATACTCGAAAACTCACCAAAATTTGCAAACATGTCAGAACCGGTGAAAAATTTCGTATTCTACAAGTTTCGCACATGGGCGTTGCAAAATGACTCGCTAGCGCCACCTAGAAAATTGGAAAAAATTAGCCCCTCGTTCACGTTCAACCTACATGTACGAAATTTTCTGGGGACATGTATCATGTCAAGACGCACAAAAAAGCCTCAAGAACCCATAGCCTAAACTCAACAGGAAGTCGGCCATTTTGAATTTTATGGCCATTTTTGGATGATTTACACACTTCGTACTTTAACTAACTCCTCCTAGGGATTTAGTCGGATCGACGTCAAATTTCTGCTGTGCCTTCTAAAGGCATTGACGATGAAAAGTTGTGCTATTTGCGCGTTTTCGTCAATGGGCGTGTCCGTGGCGTCGATGATTCGCAATGAAACAGGAAGTTGTTGTAACTTCAGTGTACATGCTCACATCTGGACCAAACTGTACATCTAGGATGAGAGTCCCGCCCTGAACACATGTACATGCCGACATTCACCCACAGTCATAGCGCCACCTGCTGGCAACAGAAAGTGACCTTTAACGAAGCAGCCCCCACCGCACGTTTCACCTACGTGCACGAATTTTCTGTGGTACGTGTATCTTGTCCAGACGCACAAAAAGTCTTTTGGAGCCATAGCCTAAACCCAACAGGAAGTCGGCCATTTTGAATTTTACGTCAAATTTTGGATGATTTACACACTTCGTACTTTAACGAACTCCTCCTAGGGATTTAGTCCGACCGACCTCAAATTTTGGCTGTGCCTTCTAAAGGCATTGAAGATGAAAAGTTGTGCTATTTGCAAGTTTTCGTCAATGGGCGTGTCCGTGGCGTGGCGTCAAAGATCAGCTCTTCGCCATGACACGGAAGTTGTCGTAACTTCAGTGTACATGCTCACATCTGGACCAAACTGTACATCTAGGATGAGAGTCCCGCCCTGAACACATGTACATGCTGACATTCACAGACAGTCATAGCGCCACCTGCTGGCAACAGGAAGTGACTTTTAACGAAGCAGCCCCCGCCGCACGTTTCACCTACGTGCACGAATTTTCTGTGGTACGTGTATCTTGTCCAGACGCACAAAAAAGTCTCTTGGAGCCATAGGCTAAACCCAACAGGAAGTCGGCCATTTTGAATTTTACGTCAAATTTTGGATGATTTACACACTTCGTACTTTAACGAACTCCTCCTAGGGATTTAGTCCGACCGACCTCAAATTTGTGCTGTGCCTTCTAAAGGCATTGAAGATGAAAAGTTGTGCTATTTGCGAGTTTTCGTCAATGGGTGTGTCCGTGGCGTGGCGTCAGAGATCAAGTCTTCGCCATGACACAGGAAGTTGTTGTAACTTCAGTGTACATGCTCACATCTGAACCAAACTTTACGTGCTTGATAACTCTCCCACCCCGCTATGGAGGACCGATCCTGACACAGTCAGAAATAAATACAGAAATAAATAAATGCTCAATAAATAAATAAGCATCCAATTAAATACACAAAAAAATTAAGTAAATAAATAAATGTAGGTAGTAATTAAATTATACAAGGAGACATAAATGTATATATTTTAATTAGTGCCTTTACTTATTCACCTTTGTTATAATTACCTTATTTGTTTATTCAACTTTATTTATTACTAATTTTTTTAATGTATTTATTTATGTGTGTGTTTTAATATTTTTGTCTGTTTTATTCTTCCTTTGTATTTATTTACCTTATTTATTTTCACCCATGGTATTTATTTCTGCCTGTCTTAAATTTTTGTATGCATTTCTGCCTCACTATGCAAATGAGGAGGGGCTGTGTCTCAAGGGGTCATCTTCTCTGCTATTGGTGGACCAGTCAGACAGGAGAGCTCCTACTCTGCCTGCAGACATCAACGATCTTGCCCCTCACACAGTCAGATGGCTTCCTTCAGTGCGCTGAGGTGTTTAACAACTCTGAAGACACTACCAGCCATGTCTTCCTTCTCTTTTCACGTAGACGCTCCGACAGACAGTGCTTTCAGTTTGCTGCATGCATGGACACAGAACTGCGGTACAGCACACAGTAACGATGAAATGTGTGCTGTTCTCACATTCTTCCTCTGTATGTACACATAAACAACAAGGCAGGGAAATATAAAAGGAATTTATTTTATTGTTTGGGTACATTATTGTTCAGTGTACATGCTCACATCTGAACAAACTTTGCGTGCTTGATAACTCTCTGACCCCCAGACATCTACACGTCAATACCGATTATATTCATAGCGGCAAGTGCTATGTAGCTCCACATAGGGGACACAGGAAGTGACATATAGCACCTTCATGCGGCGACATAACCGCGTAGGAAATTCACAGCCGCACCGGCAGAGCTCCAGAATGTGCAACTCGGCCGGCTCACACGCGGACGCGCTTACAAGTGCGAGGGCCCGCCCAACGCTGCTTGCAGCTTTAATTTTTTTTTTTTTTTTTTTTTTTTTTTTTTTCTGCAAAGTAGGCCCAAATGACATGGCCTAAACATACTCGAAAACTCACCAAAATTTGCAAACATGTCAGAACCGGTGAAAAATTTCGTATTCTACAAGTTTCGCACATGGGCGTGGCAAAATGACTCGCTAGCGCCACCTAGAAAATTGGAAATGATTAGCCCCTCGTTCACGTTCAACCTACATGTACGAAATTTTCTGGGGACATGTATCGTATCAAGACGCACAAAAAAGCCTCAAGAACCCATAGCCTAAAGTCAACAGGAAGTCGGCCATTTTGAATTTTATGGCCATTTTTGGATGATTTACACACTTCGTACTTTAACGAACTCCTCCTAGGGATTTAGTCGGATCGACGTCAAATTTCTGCTGTGCCTTCTAAAGGCATTGACGATGAAAAGTTGTGCTATTTGCGAGTTTTCGTCAATGGGCGTGTCCGTGGCGTCGATGATTCGCAATGAAACAGGAAGTTGTTGTAACTTCAGTGTACATGCTCACATCTGGACCAAACTGTACATGTAGGATGAGAGTCCCGCCCTGAACACATGTACATGCCGACATTCACCCACAGTCATAGCGCCACCTGCTGGCAACAGAAAGTGACCTTTAACGAAGCAGCCCCCGCCGCACGTTTCACCTACGTGCACGAATTTTCTGTGGTACGTGTATCTTGTCCAGACGCACAAAAAAGCCTCTTGGAGCCATAGCCTAAACAACAGGAAGTCGGCCATTTTGAATTTTACGTCAAATTTTGGATGATTTACACACTTCGTACTTTAACGAACTCCTCCTAGGGATTTAGTCCGACCGACCTCAAATTTGTGCTGTGCCTTCTAAAGGCATTGAAGATGAAAAGTTGTGCTATTTGCAAGTTTTCGTCAATGGGCGTGTCCGTGGCGTGGCGTCAAAGATCAGCTCTTCGCCATGACACGGAAGTTGTCGTAACTTCAGTGTACATGCTCACATCTGGACCAAACTGTACATGTAGGATGAGAGTCCCGCCCTGAACACATGTACATGCTGACATTCACCCACAGTCATAGCGCCACCTGCTGGCAACAGGAAGTGACTTTTAACGAAGCAGCCCCCGCCGCACGTTTTACCTACGTGCACGAATTTTCTGTGGTACGTGTATCTTGTCCAGACGCACAAAAAAGTCTCTTGGAGCCATAGCCTAAACAACAGGAAGTCGGCCATTTTGAATTTTACGTCAAATTTTGGATGATTTACACACTTCGTACTTTAACGAACTCCTCCTAGGGATTTAGTCCGACCGACCTCAAATTTGTGCTGTGCCTTCTAAAGGCATTGAAGATGAAAAGTTGTGCTATTTGCAAGTTTTCGTCAATGGGCGTGTCCGTGGCGTGGCGTCAAAGATCAACTCTTCGCCATGACACGGAAGTTGTCGTAACTTCAGTGTACATGCTCACATCTGGACCAAACTGTACATGTAGGATGAGAGTCCCGCCCTGAACACATGTACATGCTGACATTCACAGACAGTCATAGCGCCACCTGCTGGCAACAGGAAGTGACTTTTAACGAAGCAGCCCCCGCCGCACGTTTTACCTACGTGCACGAATTTTCTGTGGTACGTGTATCTTGTCCAGACGCACAAAAAAGCCTCTTGGAGCGATGCCCTAAAATCAACAGGAAGTCGGCCATTTTGAATTTTACGTCAAATTTTGGATGATTTACACACTTCGTACTTTAACGAACTCCTCCTAGGGATTTAGTCCGACCGACTTCAAATTTGTGCTGTGCCTTCTAAAGGCATTGAAGATGAAAAGTTGTGCTATTTGCGAGTTTTCGTCAATGGGTGTGTCCGTGGCGTGGCGTCAGAGATCAAGTCTTCGCCATGACACAGGAAGTTGTTGTAACTTCAGTGTACATGCTCACATCTGAACCAAACTTTACGTGCTTGATAACTCTCCCACCCCGTTATGGAGGACCGATCCTGACACAGTCAGAAATAAATACAGAAATAAATAAATGCTCAATAAATAAATAAGCATCCAATTAAATACACAAAAAAATAAAGTAAATAAATAAATGTAGGTAGTAATTAAATTATACAAGGAGACATAAATGTATATTTTTAATTAGTGCCTTTACTATTCACCTTTGTTATAATTACCTTATTTGTTTATTCAACTTTATTTATTACAATTTTTTTAATGTATTTATTTATGTGTGTGTTTTAATATTTTTGTCTGTTTTATTCTTCCTTTGTATTTATTTACCTTATTTATTTTCACCCATGGTATTTATTTCTGCCTGTCTTTTTAAATTTTTGTATGCATTTCTGCCTCATTATGCAAATGAGGAGGGGCTGTGTCTCAAGGGGTCATCTTCTCTGCTATTGGTGGACCAGTCAGACAGGAGAGCTCCTACTCTGCCTGCAGACATCAACGATCTTGCCCCTCACACAGTCAGATGGCTTCCTTCAGTGCGCTGAGGTGTTTAACAACTCTGAAGACAATACTACCAGCAATGTCTTCCTTCTCTTTTCACGTAGACGCTCCGACAGACGTGCTTTCAGTTTGCTGCATGCATGGACACAGAACTGCGGTACAGCACACAGTAACGATGAAATGTGTGCTGTTCTCACATTCTTCCTCTGTATGTACACATAAACAACAAGGCAGGGAAATATAAAAGGAATTTATTTTATTCTTTGGGTACATTATTGTTCAGTGTACATGCTCACATCTGAAACAAACTTTACGTGCTTGATAACTCTCCCACCCCGCAGACATCTACACGCCAATACCGATTTATATTCATAGCGGCAAGTGCTATGTAGCTCCACATAGGGGACACAGGAAGTGACATATAACACCTTCATGCGGCGTCAAACCGCGTAGCAAATTCACAGCCGCACCGGCAGAGCTCCAGAATATGCAACTCGGCCGGTTCACACGCGCGACGCGCTTACAAGTGCGAGGGCCCGCCCAACGCTGCTTGCAGCTTTAATATATATATTTTTTTTTTTTTTTTTTTTTTTTTTTTCTGCAAAGTAGGCCCAAATGACATGGCCTAAACATACTCGAAAACTCACCAAAATTTGCAAACATGTCAGAACCGGTGAAAAATTTCGTATTCTACAAGTTTCGCACATGGGCGTGGCAAAATGACTCGCTAGCGCCACCTTGAAAATTGGAAATGATTAGCCCCTCGTTCACGTTCAACCTACATGTACGAAATTTTCTGGGGACATGTATCGTATCAAGACGCACAAAAAAGCCTCAAGAACCCATAGCCTAAAGTCAACAGGAAGTCGGCCATTTGAATTTTATGGCCATTTTTGGATGATTTACACACTTCGTACTTTAACGAACTCCTCCTAGGGATTTAGTCGATCACGTCAAATTTCTGCTGTGCCTTCTAAAGGCATTGACGATGAAAAGTTGTGCTATTTGCGAGTTTTCGTCAATGGGCGTGTCCGTGGCGTCGATGATTCGCAATGAAACAGGAAGTTGTTGTAACTTCAGTGTACATGCTCACATCTGGACCAAACTGTACATGTAGGATGAGAGTCCCGCCCTGACACATGTACATGCCGACATTCACCCACAGTCATAGCGCCACCTGCTGGCAACAGAAAGTGACCTTTAACGAAGCAGCCCCCGCCGCACGTTTCACCTACGTGCACGAATTTTCTGTGGTACGTGTATCTGTCCAGACGCACAAAAAGCCTCTTGGAGCCATAGTACTTTAAACAACTCCTCCTAGGGATTTAGTCCGACCGACCTCAAATTTGTGCTGTGCCTTCTAAAGGCATTGAAGATGAAAAGTTGTGCTATTTGCAAGTTTTCGTCAATGGGCGTGTCCGTGGCGTGGCGTCAAAGATCAGCTCTTCGCCATGACACGGAAGTTGTCGTAACTTCATGTACATGCTCACATCTGGACCAAACTGTACATGTAGGATGAGAGTCCCGCCCTGAACACATGTACATGCTGACATTCACAGACAGTCATAGCGCCACCTGCTGGCAACAGGAAGTGACTTTTAACGAAGCAGCCCCCGCCGCACGTTTTACCT